>NC_088981.1:48770813-49080524 GCF_963932015.1 Anas acuta
CCTTCCTCCCCCTTTGAATTTAAAGGCTTCAGCTTCAAAATGCTTTTGTTAAAGTAACGTACAGTTCTATTTAGCCTGTTGTAAGGTTGTTCCAGTAAACGCTATGTGGCTTCATAACAAATCGCACAAAAGAGGTGAGAGAGGGAGAATGAAGAGCAGAAAAGCTGGTGTTAAGGTGAGTGATGAGAATGAGCACGTGCCTGCTCACACCACAGGTTTAAGGCGTGATGCTTCACTAGGTGACCGATAACGGTGTCACTATAGCATGTGACATCTTTCAACCCTTAAAGTAGTTTAAAATCAGGAATTACACGTATATTTTTGACATGGGGTATTTACAAGAGTGCTGTGTTGCATCACAGTAATTGTGAAGCAGAAATTGTTTGGGGTCTTTGCTTTTCAGGCTTGGAAATGTGTGATTTGCAGGACTTACATGGGAGGACATCCTAAAGCTTATGGTACCTGTGGCAGTATCTCAAAGTTTGCACGTGATTTAAGCTTTAAGTTCAAGTAATGCTTGGTTGGGCTGATGACAAAAACCATACAGATGACAGGAGTAGCAGCGTCCAAGCGTCACTGTCCTTGTGAGAGATACAGGTGGAGTTTCTGGGACGGGTGCTGAGTGACTGCAGGCTAACTCCTGCGTGGCAGGGCTGGCTTTGCTTATAAGGTTTCTGCAAATTTTATTATGATTTCTTAGTGGGTGGTGGCATGTGGAGAATAAAAGAATGCAATCCTTCTGTCCAGTGGAGCTTTGGTAATTACTCCTCCACACACTTGAGCTCGAATAGCTGAGCCTGTTGTTTTCCATCTGACCTGACAGAAGCCTGCAAAGGATATGCACAGAGAGCTTGCTGGTAATCCTTGAAAACAAGTGAGGATGGGAACACGCAGCCTTTTGTTGGCTTGCAGAATGGAATCCCTTATTGTCCCTTAGCTGCCTGCCCCTGCCCAGTCCTCCTCCCACCATGTTTCTGCTCTGGGTGTGGTTTGTGTGGTGGGGAGATAGGAGGGGTGCCTGCTGGCCCGGCTGTCGCTTAGCTCCTCAGCTGGTGTGCAGGGGATGGGACAGTCCCTGGCTGCTTGGGAGCACAAGCACGGGGCCTGAGGCAGAGCACCGTGTTGGGAAAGGATGCACATCTGTCCTCACCGCTGCCAGATCTCTGCCTGTGACTGTGTGTGTACAGGAACCTCCAGAGAAGCTGTTCTGTCTTGTTTATCATTGAGCATCACTTAACTATTAGGACAAATTAGCAAGAGGTATAGTAAGTTTGCAGTTAGCTGGAGGATTTACAGAAGGTTGAGCTGGAGCACACGATTTGTGTGTGGTGGTATGTGTTTTTTGTGGAAAAGGAGTCTCAGGAAAGGAAAGCCTCACTGCGTGCAGTGTAGCTGTGCTGGCTCCTGTGCGCCCCGTGCAGCCTGCCTGCCCTGAGCCAAGGAGGCATGCAGTTGCTCTGTTTGTTTATTTACTCAGATAACAGCGGTGTTATTCCAGGAGGAGGAGGGAGGCTTTCATGGGACCCTTGGCAGGAGGCAGTTTCCTCGGCAGTTTCCTCTTTTGGAGAGAGGAGAGCTCATCTGGAGATGTTTGTTTGCTGGTATTAACTCTCTTCTCTGCAGTTGCAGTGAAAAATGATGGAAAAGATGAAGTCTAGTAAGCATAAACAAGCCAGATTTCTCATAGGAGTTTGTCAAAGCATGTTAATGGGCCAGAAGCTTCTCGAAGGAGGGCTGTCCCTGAGCTGCCAACAGTCACCCATATATATAACCGCAGTGGGCAGATGTCTTTTTGCTTAGTCCTGTGGTGCCACTGATGGTTTTTTACTGACTCTTAGCCTGTTTAGTTCGGGGAGCTCTCTACAACACTCCTGCTGTTCAGTGATGGACTGGGAGGGCTGAGGGCTGCGAATGGCTTCCCACATTTCTGTGGATCCCTCCTTTCCTGGGTAACACAACTTTCCATCCAAGCCTGGTCACTGTGGGAAGTCTGAAGCACTTCAGCAGCAGTTGCTGCAGAAGACAACAGCTCTGTGAGGTGCTGTCCTTCCCTTTGCCCTGTGTGGCTTTTCTTTTTGGAAAAGGATGAATAAAATCCATTGTTGCACATGGGGAGGGAAGTAGAGCATCTGGGTGGGAGAAATGTCATGCTAATTCTACAAAGATGGGTAATAAACATGTATTCTTCTGGTAGTTGTGGCAATAGAAAAATAAATGTTGTGTGCTCTAACTGGTACAGCTGAAGAGTTAATGTCTCACAGGGTGCTATTTGATCACCCAAGTGTCATTGCAGGGCATAAAAATAAAAACATCCACCTTCTGGATGCTTGATGCTGCAGTTACTCAGGGCACTTGCTAGCCACCATCCCCTCAATCATCGCTCTGACTGTACCTCTGTGGAAATGTGCTTGTGATAAATTTAAGAGCGATCATCTTCCCTCCTTCATCCCCAGCAGCAGGAGGTTGGGCAGCATGGCTTTGCTTTCAGGATAAAGGCAGCATTAGCTGGTAGAGGCTTCCTTAGCCGAGGGTGCCTTGACAAACAGAGTGCCACGGGCTTGCACATGCTCCAGAAGTGCTCCCCAGCCTTTCTCCTGTGCACTCCTTGTCCTCTGCCTGCCCCGAGGTGAAACCCAGCACCTTAGCACTGCTTTTTCTGGGGAGAGCTTGGTCATATTTAGGGAGTTGTTCAGTTGGAAGGGACATTCAAATACCACCTAGCCCACCTCAGAGCTGCCTGCCCACCTCAGAGCTGCCCAAAGGTTGAGGCATATTATTGAGGGTGTTATCTTCTGAACACTGACAGGTGTGGGATGGCTGCTCCCCCTGGCTTAACAAGGTCTGATGCTGCTCAGAGTGCACATATATGCATATAGTGTGTGTGGGGGTACATGTACATTGTTTCTAGTGCTTTTAGCCATGCACATGCCTGGAGGCTTTGGAGTACTCTTGTTTAATTTTATGCTGCTGATGGGACTGTTCTGTGAGTATTCTCTATCCTGGTGTTCATCTTGGCCAGCATTGCTTACCAGAACTAACTGGACCAGAACTACATTCTGGACCAGCATGGGTACCTATGGAAGTCTACTGAAAATAAAACCAACCCACGTAACTGCGGTTAAGAATGAAATCTTGCAGGTTTGTCATTCTTCCAGCCCACGTTTGCTAAATTGAAAACAATGTATCAAAAGATGCTTTCTATTGAAAAATCCCCATGAAATTCAGAAGAAAGTTTTGAGATGTTTCTGTTCTCGGAGGCGGAAACTGGCATTTACAAAACAAGATGCCGTCCTGTGAAGGTGGCCAGCAGGCACAGGGGTCCTGCTGAAATACATATTGTGCCCCGGTGTAGTTTTATAAAGGTGCCTACAAATGAACAGGAGCCTTTTTTTCAGGAGTGCTCAGCATTTGAAATGAGAAATAAAACGTGGCAGGCAGCTGTGCCTCCTGTTGGACCTCCCCCGGCTCCTCTGGTGCTGCTGGGAGCAGAGGAGGCTCAGGGTGCTCTGTGGAAGGGTGGTGCTGCTTAAGTTCCCAGGTATGACTGCAGTGTAACCAACACGTCCTGCAGACTGATGTGCTCCAGAAATTTAACCGAGTTTACATTTGAAATGTTCCCTTCGGTGTCTGTACAAGAGAATAAAGGACACTTGCCTCCGCGCCGCCTGCCCTCCCCCAGATAAGAGTAACTAAAATTGGGGATGTCATACTTTATCTATAATTTCTGGTATTTCCTTCTGCAGGATGAGCCAGTTGGTTAGCTGCAGCAGCCACATGAGTGCTATTTCACAAGGGCACCATGTGTCAAGCCCAATATTACTAAAACACTGCGTGCTGGAAGTGTTTGGTGTTGGAGCCGTCCGTGTGAGCGCTGTGATGGTATCAGCACGTTATCTTTACCGTGGTGCTCTAACAGCTGCAATACTCAAAACCTTGTTCCTTTTCCACAGTAGTGAGGCCAGTCCTAGTTCCTGTGCTGCAAACTCCACGTTCAACACAGTGCTTTATGCTGCCATGAACCTGCTGTGCAAAAGGGGCTGCAACTGAGATGCTAAGCACTCTTCGTTACCCATCTGATGTTGCTGTTGCTGTCGGCTTCCTGGGAGTAGAGGTTAAACTAATTACTAGTTTCCATCAAGATGCACTCAAAACATTGCTTTCTGTTTAAGTTCCTGTCATTGCCTTTTCAGCATCCTTCTCTCTAGCATTGTCCTCTAAGCTCTCTTATTTGCTCGCTGAAGATCCAGCGTTGGGTGGTCTGCTAATTCAAAACATATTTGTCAGGCCAGTGGAAAAAAAAAGTCTCATGTTGTGGTGAAATAAAACATCCCGAACAAAATTATGGGGTGTTAATGTCACACAGCATGAGGAGCGCTCAACTAGAAGCTTATTATAGCAGCATTAGGAGGGGTAGGGCTGGAGAGGTAGCTCAGAAACCCTGCAGAAGCGTGCTCTGTCTCTAGGAAGGAGAAAAGCCCTTGGCTCTCTTGCAACAGAGTTCCTCCTTCACCTTCCTTCTCTGTATTTTCTTGTTCTGCCCCATAAGAAATCCTGACAGTTTTTTCCCTCTTTTCCTCCTCCATAAAACCAGCCTTTTCTTGCAGACTTGTCTGGAAGGGTGGAAGTTCAGAGAAGTGTTAACCAGGCCCTGCAAGGAACAAAGCTGGGAGGAGGGAGGCCGTGAAAACAAAGCCAATTTCCTCTTCTCCACGTCAAGGCATTCAAGGCTCTTTGGAAGGCTCCCCAGAACCAGATGGCAAGGAAGAAATGGAAACCAATCTCATTCTAGACAACTGTATTGCTTACGGGGAATTTTTGTAATTAAAGGATGTTGTCCTCTGCTCCAATTATTGCATGCAACTGTGAACTTGAATTTCACTGTGAATCTGGTGCTGACTTTGCTGGGGTGGCATGGAGAAGTGGTCTTGGGTATTTCCGAGCTCACCTTCAAATGAATTTATGAAATTCTTTTTTTCCCTCCCTCTCTTCTTTCCCCCCTTGTGCCTTCTCTCTTCTGCTTTCCTGCTGCATAGACCGAGCTATTGATGTGTAGTATTTCATGTGTGACACATGGCATTCAGGCCTTCTCTTCTGCAACGTCTGAGTCACCATCTGAGCTGCAGTTCTGAAAACTGTCAAAGTTAACTTGTCTTGTGTTGAGCCTAGGCTTATTTTTCTCCCATGTTTTGTAATACTCGGGTAAACATAAAAGCATGTGATTTCTCCTTACTAGACTTTTGTTTAGGCTTGACTCTACATTTTACTTCTTCCTGTAGTTTCAGCTGGTCTGTTTGGCTGGTCTTTTTTATCTTACATGACGATAAGAAGACTAGGCAGACAGCCAGCTGCTGTTGAACTATAATAGAGTCGGTGGTATGTACAAAATTTGATTACTGCTGTCAACACCAGAGTGAATAAAAGAGAGCACATACTCTGGGCAGAGAGCTGCTAAATAAATGGCCTATTGAATTCAGTAGTAGTAGGAATAGGCCATCTCCTAATGAATGAAGTGTTTTATGGAGAGTGTGTGTGTGAGTGTGTTGAACTCTTGAGTTTGTTTAGGAAAACAAAACAGAAAACCAAACCTCTTTTGCCTTCTTCTAAGATTACTTTTCCCCCAAAGCTCCTATTTCTTTCTTGCTTATCGCCTCTTATGGTTAACGCATGGATTTCACACCCAATACTTCAGCCTTTGGCAGAGGCTGTAACCTCATGTTCTAAAAAACATCTTAAAAAAAAAAAATAAATTGCCATCCTAAAGCTAACTTCTTTGTATGCAGAATTATTAACATGATTTCACATCAGAACCTATCTCTGTTTAGGCAAGGCGTTTTGTTTAAAATGAAGAATTTAAAACAAAACCATTCCCTCTCCGTCCCCCAATACTTTTTCTTTTAAGGTAATAAATAGTCTCAGTGTATCTTCTTATTGAAATGTTGGAAGTTTGGAATAAAACTTGCTGTTAGATGAAAGCAACTTCTCTAACACGTGGTATGTAACTTGTAGTGGCAGGCAAAGCTTCAGAGTATAAATACTTTGGAAGATCTCTGGTGAACCAGTGGCTTCCCTCAGCCCCTCTAATACCTTAACGCTGAAGCTCAACAAGTGATGGAGGCTCTGAGATGGTGTTGTTCTCACAGCCCTCGCTGGCTGCATGCCTTTTCTTTATTGAGGAGTGGGAAACCTCAGTGTTGTAATGATAGCCAACTCCTGGAACTCATGCCTATCTTTCCATCGTGGCAAGTGCCTGATGGAGAAGGTCTTGATTTGGTTTGGGCCTTGCCTGGGAGGAGGAGGCAGGGCCTGTCTGCAGTAGGTGGGATGAGGTATGGGATCAGCAGCAGGGCTCTCCTAGGAACTGCAGAACAGCCTCATCAGGACCTGAAAAAACAGAGTTGAGGGGCTGTTGGTAGTAATTCTAGCATGTGTGGATAGCTTCCTGCTAATTGTCATCGTGTGCTTGGTAGAATTGGTGATATATCTTTCTTGTGCTTTTGAAGTGCTTTGTTACAGTAAAGTTGAGATTTGTATTTGCTATGGCAAAATAAATCATCTTTGTTTTGTTTCAAAAATAGGAATCTTAGTTTTAAAACTTTATTACCTTTTCACATTGCTCTTGCTTGCATGGTCCACAGATATGTTTGGATACAAAAGTCTGATTTAGCCCCATGAATGTACGATTGTCTTTGTTCACGGAAACAAAACTCTTCTTGTGTGCATTTTGCAGTCTTCAACTTTGAGGAATTCTTAAAATTGGAGGGGGGGAGGGAGCAACCCCACCCCACAAAATACAGCAAAACTGATTCTTGCCCCAGTAAACTTAGAAAAATACTGATTTTATTTATTCACTTACAATTTCCTCCCCTGTCCTCCAGCAGTGTCTGTCAAATACGTGATGGTGAACTGGATCGTAAATAAGAGAGAAAAGCTGCAATTAGAACAGCCGTCACAGCAGAGTATACCAATACAGGCAAATCAAACAGCACTTGTCTTTCTGCTGCTGAAACCAGTTCTGTGCACAGCTCTTCCCTGAGTATAACGCTTGTACTTCTATGCTATATTTAACCTCCTCTTGCATTACCTTCTTGTGACTATTGGAGTTCTGTAGAGCTTAATATCCCCAAATGTAAAATTTGGAATCCCATGCCTTTCAAAGCTACAGGATGGAAAGTCCTCTCCATCTGATTATAAAGTTGACAACAGGATGTTGAAGGTCAAGGGATTAGATTCCCCTTCCGTACCGACAGTAAACGCAGTTTAAAGGCCCATTGTAAAATAACTCTGATGCTGTCGTAGCCTTTTATTATTAACCTCCTGCTCTGGTAGGCTGGGGTCTGTCTTGTTTGGAATCACTGCACAGTGGAAACTGCAAACCTAGTCACAGTTTGTGATTCTTGCATCCACACGGAGGTTATCTGTGGGACTTTTTATGCTGAAATCTGGCGTTAAAGTCTTCCTGTGATCCCTTGAAGTACCATTAGATGACATGGCTGCTCACCTTGCAGACTGGTTCTGGTTTCATGTCCTATCAAGCATGTGGGGAAAAAAGTGTTACGGAAATATTGCATGCTTCTTGCGAAGTAAATGCTAAAAATATTTAGGGTTCTTAAAATAAATATTTTTGAGCAGACGTGTTGAACAGAAAAAGAAAATTGCCACCTTCTTTCCTGTTTTCTGCACGTAGGACGTGACTTGTCAGTGCTTGAAAGCTGGAGTGTTCTTCTGTTTTCATAAGGAATAGCAAAGCGGTGTGTTCATCTCTTTCTGAGGAGAAATACCTTAATTCACTTGAAACTTGTTACTTGTTTATATGTAGCTTTTAGAAAGGTTTGTTTCCTGGATGGTTTCAGTCACGGTGTGGCTGAATGTGTCAAACCCTCTGAGGGAAACCAACGCTTCCCTCCCCCTCGAATCCCGGCATGCAGTTCTGGTGCGGGTGTTAGTGTGCACTTCCTCTCCATCTTCACTTTCCTGTTTTTCAAAGACCGAGCTTGATCATGAGTGTTCAAACAGCCAAAAAGGTTGCGTGGAAAAAGTACAAGGTTGCCGTGCCTCGGGACACTGACACACAGACCTGTTATCCCCCGCTGGGTGAGTGCATGTTTAAGTGTATTTTCAGAGCTCTGTGGATGAAAGGATCCAGCCACCAGGGTCTGTTCTTATCTTCTGTACAAGCTACTTTGACCGATTTAGCTCAAGTTTGCTGAATCTGACAGGAGCAGGTAGTCGAAGGCATGGCAGGAAATGTTACAAGGGGAAGAGTCCTTACAGTCTGTTTTGTTTCTGTGGCACTGCTCCACTGTGAGCACTGTGAGACCTGTGCCTGCTCCGCACCTACTGCTGCAGGATCTGCTCTGTAACGCTCGGCATGTTCCCTTTCACGTGTAAGATGATGACTTTCGTGGTGTAAGTCTTACTGCATGCAGTTCTCTTGAAGTGAAAGACTTAATACCTCTGCTTTTCTTAACCTACATGATGTTATGGTGATTTTAGTATCGAATGGTGTTTTTTTATTCTCTATAACTCTGCTTACTGTGTTTTTTTTGGGACTTCCATACTTAAAACAGTTCCTTCAACCTTTTTTTTTTCAGTTTAACTTTAACTTTGGTGACGTCTCCAAGGATCTATATAATCTCTCTCTCTCTATTTTTTTTTTTTTTTTTTGGAGGGCGGGGGGTGTTGTGCTTTGGAGCAAAAGAAATTGGTGATGTTTCTCTTTCCCGTTCTTTTTGCCATCCTGCTTTGGGGCAGAATGGGAAATACGCTCTTGAGATGCAGTAATTGACAGATGGGAGCTGATTATTTTGTGAATTGTCAGAACTTTGCCGGTACAGAATTGACCAACCCACAGAGAACTTGGTACATTTCATTTGACTTGACTTCTGGCATGACATATGTATGTATATATATATATATGTGTTTGTTCAAAAGCTGGAGTCTGACTATGGCTTTATGCAGCAGGAAAAGCAATGTCTTAAGATATAGCAGCAGAATGTCTACTTTTAAATAAATAATACGATGGGCTGAGATTCTGGTCTTACGTGTGCTTGCAGTTAGAACAATGAAGTGTGTTTGGATGTATGCCAGTTGGGTTGAGATCAGGAGCTATTCTCTCATGGCCCAATCTGAACTTCTAGAACTGAAAAAAACGTGAAAACTCCATAACTTGGGTGGAGTTCCTTTGGACAGTGAATCTGGAGAGCTCGTTACATTACAGGTTAGAGAGATCTGGTGTTCTTCAGAATCTCCATATATTCAACCCGCTAATGAGGTACAGCTTTAGTTGATTACTTTTGTATGCAGGTAAGATAGTAATGTTTGCGTGCTAGGCTAGTGTAAAACTCCAAGTTAAAGAGATGGCTGCTGGTTTGTTCCCGTGCTTTATATGCTTGAGCAGGCAGTGCTTAGTGACTGTTTCTTAAGGCCAATGTACCTCCCCATGAGCTGAGAGCCCCCTGTTTTTAAAAGCATGTATGTCGTGGCTGCTATATTGCAATTATATCTTTATATATAATTTTAAAATATTTGTCTTTATATAAATAAAATATATTTACAGTCAAACAGCAGGTTTTTTTTTTTTTTTTTCCTAAGAAAATCCCTATACTGTAATGTTTAGAACTTTCCACAAAGTGTGGGACTGTAGGCCTGCTTTCTGGGACAGTGATGTTCTTGAATTCAGTCATCTGCTCATTCTCAAACGCTTTTTTTCACTCTATATTTGGAGCACTTGATAGACTTGTGTGTTTGGACAATTGAATTAAAAATGAACAGAGAAGAAGAGAGCAAAATAATCTGAAAAAAGGTAGAAGGTGAGATGTGTGGAAGCAAAAACTTGGAAAAAAAAAAACTGAAAGTAAAAAGTGAAATCTCAACATGGGGCAGGGGAGAACATTTCTCCAGGTTAGAGAGGATAAATATTTTAATAAAGCAGTTCAGGAACTATATTCAAGCAGTCACTGTTTCTTCTTCACTTCCATCGATGTTCACGTAAGTCCTGAACATAAACAACGGGGACACTTGAAGTTTAGGAGGCACCTTGTGTGCAGCTCTTTGGCTAGAAGTTATGGGGGTTGTTTGTTAGCTCGTAAATATAGTGTTGGCAGAGGTGCTGCCTTGGTCTTGCTGGTTTGTTGTTTAAATGCTGCAGATTTCCTGAACAGTAAGAAATGTGGGTGGGTGAGAATTGGTGGGGCTGGTGGCAGGGAGGATGAAGCTCTTATCTGGTCAATTGTGTGAATGTGAATGCGTTAGTTCAGGTGAAGCCTAAATGGGTGAGAGTCTTCTGTCCTCTGGAGTCTGAACGGCATGGGAAAGAGCAGGGGAGGCTTCTCCCCTGCCTCTGACCTGATGTGGGTAAAAAGGATTGTGATTTCTCCAAGGACTCCTGAACCTGTATGGGGTCCTTTTTGCAAAACTGTACTAAATGCTTTGGAGAATGGTGCAGGAAAGCCTGTAGTGAAATTTATAGCATCGTCTCTTTAAAATGAGCATGTTAAGTTGGAGATTTGGTTTGTGGCCTGAAGTATACTAAATATTAACTTCTGTATTGGGATGTCCTTATTTATAAAGGTCTAATCTCTCCTAGAAGCCATGAAAGCTCTCAGGTCAGTGCTGGGAGTGCAGTGGCACTGGTGGGCTGTGTGGTGCCTGGCCGTGGCCAACACTGGATCTTTATCTGAGGGGGGGAACGAGAGAAGGGCTCTCTCACTTTCTTCACCTGGCCAAGCAGGTGGTCTTTCCTGTTCATTGCCACCCCATGCCATGGGAAAGTGTTCCAGAAAAACTGGTGGGCTAAATTGTGTTTATCTATGCACACCATAGCAGTGTAGCTGCATTTCATGTGATGCTTTTTAAAACTCTTCTTCCTGCCTCAAGTGCCTTGTTGTCTAGACGACTGTCACTCCTCCATTTGTGGGGAGGTTCCTTATCTATATGAAGAAAGTAGGAAAAAGTTGCAAGTGGTGTGAAACTTTCTGAAAATGCATTGCCCTTTGGCACTGTTTCTGTAAAATACCAGCTCTGGAGGCCAATACAGCAGTCTGCAGTAATTGAATGACCTTTGTTACTGATACCTTTTTTCATACTGTTGTCAACAGAAGTAAAAGAGATCAGTTTACTTGTTATTGTGTGAGCTGTTCTGGGCAGCTCCCACCCCCTTTATTTTTTATAGCAATGGGAAATAACGGCAATGACACAACTGAGGTGTTTTGCAAAGTAATAGCTTAGATGTTTTCTGCGTGTGTTTAATTGTGCATTTAGTTTCTGTTAACAGTTGGGTATCCCTTCTTGATCAATAGCCTCCCTTTGGAAATCCTAAGAGCACTAGGTTACACATTAAAAGCATTAAAAGCTTCCTTTCAGGTGGGAAGAAGTTTGCGTTCTCACAGGATAGATGCACTGATAGCAGCTTGAAATGATTTTTATCATGAGACTGTGAACTGTTACAACAGCAAGAATATTTGCTGTATTGTTCATGTTACTGTGAGCAGTTGCAAAGCCCTGGGTTGGTTGGTTTGCTTAGCAGAGCTGTGCTGGAGGGTCGGTTTCAAATTTGCTTTATTTAAAGCAACTCTGGCTTTTGCACACATGGAAACTGTATATTTCTTGGCAGCAGGTGATGATGAATGTGCTTTGAAATACAGTGTAGTTTTAGATGAAATGCACAAGAGCAGATAGTTTTCATATTGCATAGTCTCATTTTGAGTCTTCACGTGAACTGTTTTTAAGGCTCTGAAGGACTTTTTCTCTTAGCTCTCTCCTCTTCCTATGTACATTAAATTAAGTACACATGCATACCGAAAAAGTGGAAAATATTTCTGTGTTTTCTTTCTTATAGGCCAGTCAGCTCAGTAAGCTGCAGGGGAGTTTTTTTGCAGTTGGATGCAATCCGTGCCCCTTTGCATTGTCGGATGCAGTTGGTGCCTGTGACTCACTCTTGCCGTATGGAGAAACTGTTCCTCTCACTAGTGAATAATCTGGTGTTGGTTCGCTTTTATGTTTTCACTGAAATGTTCTGACCCTTAACTGGAGGGCTCCATATGCTTCCTGTTCTGGTCCCTTATGAATAGGGCAGGAATTGGCAGGGATATGGTCTGCTATGTGACCTAATTTGTGTGGCGTCTGGGTGGAGTGCATTGTAATCGTCACGGAGCGAGGGGCTGAGAAAGTGAGCCGCAGTAATTCCCTCGCTGATCCTTCCCGTGGATAAACAGCGGGCTTGTTGTACAAGGGAAGGAGAGGCGTTGTCGTTTGACACTTGTTACGTGCTGAGATGAATTTTTAGCCAAAAGTTCAAACAGCAAGGAAAATGGCTAAAAGATTCTCCTCTCCTAAAACTTGGAAGCAGTGGGTGTGGCGGCCGAGTTCGGGGTGGTGTGGAGCAGCAGTCTGCAGCTTTCCCCTCGTGTCCCCCCGGATCAGAGCTGGCATGCAGCAGCAGTCACTGATAGCTTTTTGTAGCATTTGGCAGTTAAAAGAGCTCGCACTATCACTTCAGACGGCAGCAGCATGGTTGGATCCGTCTTTCACTAATTGTGGCTTTCATACTGCACTGATGGAGTATCTCCTTTTCGTTGATGTAAAGCACCATTCAGGATTGCATAACTACACTTGGGTGTGATTAACTTGAAATTAGGACCTGGGAAGTGCTAATGTATAGTATGTAGATGCATTATTGTGTTGTATGCCTGGAATAAAAAATGGGATGGGCAGATACTGGAACTGTGGCCATGTTAGTAAAAGATCACATATTTCCCATTGCTCCAGGAAAGTGTTTGAAAGCAGAATATTAAAAAATATATATATATATTTTTTTAGCTGAGACTAATGTCATAAAGAGTGTGTGATGATCAGGCAGGTCCTGTCCGAGTCTTTCTCCTTCTGTGTTGGTGACTGACTGGTCCAAGCCCAGCACTTTTGTGGGATTAACTGAGCTGCATATCCATCCTCACTCACACTGATGCTTCAAGACTACCTTCCTAAGGTAGAAAGAGATTCATGCTGTTTTTTTTTTTTTTTTTTTTTTTTTGAGTTGGTGAAGCCAATCCTGTAATACTGTTTACTTTATTTTTTTCAGATGTGTATTTCTAGTCCAGGAAAAGTATAGCTCAATCACTTTCAGCTTCAGATTGTTTTAAAAGGTTCTTAGCTAGTTTAGTGTGCTGCGACACACGGTATTTTTAAAGCAATTCACAAAACACTTTGCACGTTACTGAAATCAACTTCTTGCCCCAAGCTCAGCTATAGTAAGATCAATATTTACTTGGCCTGTGTGACCGAAGTCTTTTTATATATAAGGAAAATATTTACTTCCACTGCTGTTTTTAAGGTAGCAAAGAGATGATAAAGTCTGTATTTTCTGAAAGTAGAACAATAGATCCCTCTAAATAAAGGATCAATGAAACCATATTATCTTTCATAGAGCCAGTCTCTATGTAGATTTTTGCAAATTTCTGTCAGGCACACCACTTTCTAAAAAAATAAATAGCTTTTGCTTATCCGCGTATAACCCAAAAAGCAAATAAATATGATTATATTTCAACTACTGAAAATATCATAAGCCTGGAGTTGAATATCTGAAAACTAATCATTGTAACTAAATAACATTCATTTTATTTTCCCTGATTTTCTATAATGTAGGTTTTGCTTTATATTTTTCAACCAAATAATTTGCTACTAAATTTTGTTGTAGTTTTCCTTTCAATGAAAGAATGTTTTAAGCTTCAGTTTCCTTATGACAGATTAAGATAGAAGATCATACTGTGGAATTCTTAGCACTTTGTAAAAGAAAGGCAAAAAATGCTGTCAGTTGATGCCTCGCCATCATCCCTGTATCTGTTTTCTTAAAATCTCATGTCAGCATTCCTTATCTAATCTACAAAAAGTAGCTTAAAAAAAAGTTCCAAGTGGGGGTTATACAGATAACTTTCTTGTGGGGACATGCCTCAACCTTTTGTTTGGCAACCTTGAGTCTCTCACAATGACCAAGCTCATTTGACAGTTTAATAAATGAGAGAATATTATTGATGAACGTTATTATCAAATGATGCCTTATTCATAGTGTACTTTGTGGTAGTAAAGAAGCAGTAAATGCTCTGTACAGTTACAGAAGCAAGCTTTTTTTTTTTTTTTTTTTGACCTTTAGGCAGAGCTGATCATACCAAAGTTAACATTAGTAAGAAGAGTTGCAAGTGATAACACCAAGGCAGGATTATACCAATTGCATTGCACCTCTGACATTTTTAGCTAGTCTGATGTGGTTTTATTTTTGTCTTTAGTGTAACCAAGCAGAATATTCTTGAAAATAATCAGTCTGTTATTGCCATTTAAAGATACAGTGCTAATATACTATCAGAAATATTTTAGCTTTTGAGTGATTTATCCATCAGTGACTAAGGGCGGAGGGGAACAAAAGTAATTATTTTAACCAAGTCTTTTTTACTGGTATTGTAATTGAAAGAGAAAGCAAAACATTGCTGGCCAAATAAGATACATAGTCATGTGATATTTCACTTTGGCAATGGATGAATATCAGAAATCAGTGCTGTTTAATTCATTGCTAGGATCAAATGATTTATATGAATGACAGTGTGCAATACTGTAATGCACTTTGTGTGTAGAACATCCATCTTTTTTTTAAACTTCCTTAGCAATAAAAACATCTTCAAGAGTGGTATCCTGGAGAGTTGAGCTGAAATTATTTTATGGCCA
This sequence comes from Anas acuta, assembly GCF_963932015.1. Taxonomy (NCBI): domain Eukaryota; kingdom Metazoa; phylum Chordata; class Aves; order Anseriformes; family Anatidae; genus Anas; species Anas acuta. Next base: position 48,785,523 of record NC_088981.1, read on the forward strand.
GGTAAACCGTCATGCTATCTTATCTGACATTCTTCCCTGAGCTATGGAGAAACATTTTTCTGTATAAATAGCAGTAAGGATGCCTTGCGGCAGTTGATGCTGTCTTTATTAACTGCAAAATGGCTTTGTTGTTCCACCCTGTTGTGGGTGGACCTCGGCCAGCGGCTATGCACCCACCCTGCCGTACTCTTGTTCACTCTCCTCAACAAGACTGGGAGAGGAGAAAGATGGAAAAGCTCGTGGGTTGAAATATCAACAAGGAGATAGCTCGACAGTTACCATTGTAGACAAAGTAGACGAGGAAAATTGATTTAATTCATTGCTAATTAAAATAGGGTTGGATGATGAGAAAAAAAAACAACAAATAAAATGCCCTCTCCCTACCTCCTTACTTCTTCCCAGGCTCAACTTTGCTCTGCTGTTTCCCTCTTGTCTTCTCTTCTCTCTGAGCAGTCCAGGGCGATGTGAAAAGGTTGGGATGCATCACTCCACAGCAGTTCCTCACACTGTCCCCTACTCCAGTTGGGGTTCCTCCCACGGGATGCAGTCCTTCAGCAAATGGCCACCATGTCCTGTGTGAGGACCTCCCGTGCAGGCAGCCAGCCAGCTCCACCATGGTCTTCTACATGGACTGCAGGGGAACTTCTACTTCAGCATCTGGAGCACCTCCTGCCCTCTTTCACCGGCCTTGCTGTCCTTGGGGTGGTTTCTCACACTATTTTCCTCACTCCTTTCTATGCCTGGCAGTGTACCCTTTCTTAAATACCTTTCCCAGGTGCTCTGCCACGTTGCCTGCTGGGCCCAGCTGTGCCCTGCGGTGGGGCTGTTGGGGCTGTGTCCTGAACAGCACCTGCACCCCAGAGCATGCAGTCACTTCTTAGGGAGTATGGCTTGGCTTGCAGGTGTGAAGGACATAGGCATGGCTTGGATTTGACCCATGATCATACTCTTGTTCTGCTGTGACATGGGCCCAGAGCAGTTTTTCCTCATGCCTGTAATAGTTACAGGGAGCAAAATCCTGTTCAGGCACTCAGCCTGATGTCATACCAGATAATGACAGCTGTGCACCTTCTAGGTAGGAGAGAGCTCTCCTGGAAATTCATCTTCCTTACATTTCAGCGGCAAATGGAGTCTGTAGCACATGCTTTCTAAGAAGTTTTAACGTTTTATTTAAATATATAATCAGCAGTACAGATACAGCAGCCTCAACTCCAGTGCACAGATTAAACTTGGTGTGCTTCTTTCCAAATAAGACCCAAATGTTTGGGAATTATAGCGTAAATATTAAATTAATCTGAAGACATAGACAACTCCTAAACTTTCATTCCAGAACACTTTCAAGTTTGCATGCAGAGTAGGGAGAGTGGGTCCTAGGGCAGCACCTCTGAACAGTGCCTGGATCAGGTTAGCAGCAGCTGGGTGCGTCCCAGTGAAGTTAAAGCAGAAATCTCCTTTTCCACTTCAGACGTAGCTCCTGTGCAGTGTAAAAATGAGCTGTATTTTATGTTACTGCTTTTGCAGGCTCTTCATTTTGACATAGTGTGTATAGACATTTGTGGCGTGTGTGTAGAAGTCTTTTTGTGTCTGCTTTTGACCGTGGCTGCTTCTGTTAAAAACAACCTTTTGGTTGGTTGATAGTGAACTTCTAAGCAGTGCTCATTTGGATATTTGATATTAGGAGTCTTTCTTTTAATGTATTATGGGAAGTAGATCAGTGGGAATGAAAAAGCCTGCTTGTTTTAATCATGTCATTAAATATAAATGTTTTTTATTTGTGAGAAAAGCTGGCTTTTCTTGGCAGCTGTATACGGTCAACCCTTAGCAAGAGCATGAGTTTAAAAATCTGTGGTCCGAAAGTTTCCAGATGGTTTTAAAAAATAAAAAAAAGGGCTCTTGCTCTGAAATAAACTTCAATAGATTTGACAATAATTCAAAATATGATTTAGCAAATATGAAAACGATTTAGCAAAATACTAATACTGGCGGGGGAAGTGTTTGGCTGATACTTAATGTTTCCATGTACTTTCTTTTATGGTGTGCGATTCTAAAAACCAGTGCAAACAAAACCTATTTGGAGGCAAGCAGACTTGTATTAAATATTTGCAGCATGTTGCAAACAGTAGCTGCTAAACAGGCAAAATGTTCTGCTGTTCTGTTTAAACACTATATTGTTATTTTTAATGGCATCAACTGAAGTAGCCTGCAGGAACAGTACGACTGGTTTACAGCCAGCATATACTGAAGAAGCAGGTGCTTTTTAGCCCCTCTTGCTGACATCCTGGTGTGGCATTCCTTATTTCCTTCTCACTGCACTGTCTCTGGTCCTTACTGTGCAAAACTATGTGCTTTGAAACTGGCCCTTCCTAGAGCGATAGAGGATGAATTAGGTCATGGTGACAGAGCTTTTGTATTCAAATGATAGCAGTGTCCTAGCAAGTATCCTTGAACATTACACACAGTGGAGTCTTCACTGGCAAATAATTAGCTATTGTTTTGACAGCATTAAGGTGCTCTTTATCTGTAAGGTAGGGAGACTAATTGGCTAGCCTCAAAATACTCACTGTAGCCATTCAAAATAAAACAGGCAAGTGTATCCATTTGTGTACACAAATTATCAGTGTCTTGAGAGTTTTTTTTTTTAAACACTTTTTTTTTTGACAGTTATGTGGTTTAAGTTGCAGCCCTACCTCAGCCACCCACCCCAATTCAATTTCAAATTGGATGTTGCACTATGAATAAATCCGGATCCACCATCATTTTCATAGTGTAGTTCATGTGAACACATTAAAGCTGATTCAAAAATGGGTAAAAGTTCTTGTAAAGTGGTCCAGTCAGCATGGAAAGCAACAGGTTTTGCGGGAAAAGCTGTATTGGCTTAGCGGTAACATTGCAAACTTCTGAGGCAACAAGTTCATCTGATTGACTTGTTCTATTATTGATCGCTTTGCAGTGGAAGAGTGCTCTCTTGTTTAATAATCATGGAAACTTTTTTCCTCTATCTTTGTGTATTCATTATCCACTGGTGTTTTTGTGTCAGCATAAGTGAATTATTGAGCATTTACCTTTGCAAGAAACACAAACCAAATATATGGTGGAGGAAAGAATCAAAACAAAGTTCCAAGGTGGTGACTTATGTTGTAAAAAGTATTTTTGGGAGGGAGAAACTCCCTGATGTAGGCAAGTGTTTTTTTTTTTTTTTTTTTTTAAACTTAAGTATGATATTGCTAATAGCTGGGTGTGGTGTTCTGTTTCCTTGTGATCTCTGCCTTTCCTACTTTTCAATTATATTGAAGTACCTCTTTGAAGTCCTTTGGTAAATATCTTCAATTTCTCAGGCTTTTCTTAATTTTTACATTTTACCCCCTCCCTAAATTCCTTTCTGCTGTTCTGTGGTTTGGGGATGGGCATAATCCATGAGCTAGATGATGAACTTGTGTCATTGGGTTGGAGACGACATGACAGAGTAGATATAAACATCATGTTTCACTCTTGCCCATTCTTGGTGTTTTGTAATACCTGTCCTCCCCCCACCTGTCTCAGAATGGGTGTTTGCATATGCTGCTTTCTTGTACGTGTCTCTTTCACTGATCTAAGGGTAGAGTTCATTCTTGTTCTGGAAGATCTCCCCCCCCCCCCCTTCCCCTCCAAAATGTTTGTGTGCAGGAGGTGCAAATAGTACAGCCTGGCAGCTGGAGTTCTGTCATCTTCTAATGCTCCCTTACTGATCCCAAATTACATTCTGCATTTGAAGGGTATAAAGGCTGGTAGTCACCCTTCGTTGCTGTTCCTTTCTTTCTATAGCCATGTAAAGACTTGAGAAATAATAGAGAAGCATTGTGACATGAATAGAAAATGTGGAACAATGTGACTCTGATTATAGACAAGACTAAAGCTTCTGAGCTTTTATTTATGTAGTCTTTGGCAGGTTGTTATTTATTTTTTTTTTCATCGTATACTTATCTCTGCAGGACTGCAGACAAGTCTCTTGTATGTAGAGGGCTGTAATTAAATGCACCAAAATTCAAACTGGCATAATAGGTTGCTAAGTCAGCACTTAGTCACACCAACTCTTCTGAGAGTAAAATTCTTCACATATATTCCTTTTTCTAGCCTTCTCAGAGGTTGTTTCTTTGACACCCTGGTGATCCTTACATTTAAATCTTTTATTTCACTCAATTTTCACTTGTCATCTAAAACATCTGGGAGTTCTGTATCTCAATAAACAGAAATTTGCAGAAGTGTTCTTGTGCAGCCAGTCATGCCAGTCTGTAGTGAAACTGAAAAGATGCTGCAGGACAAAGCCAGGAAGCCATAGTGCACTCCAAACTGCCCTTTTAGCATTTCCAGAGCCCTTGTTAGCTGCGGCGTATGATTTTAGGCAGAAATGATAGCAGCATTTTGTAATGTAATTGTGTAACAAAGGGAAGACTGTGTAGCTTCTGGCCACTTGAATTTACCCTTCAAGAGAGAATTTTCATTTGCAAACGTTGAACAGTGATAACATTTCTTGTGCTACTAGAGCAAGCAGAAAGTAGGTGACTGTGATTATTCAAAGTGCCTTTGGCCCTGCTATGCCAACTTGCAGATGAAATGTGCAGTTGCAGGAATTCCTTCCCTGTGACTCTGATGTGGTAGGCTTCATGAATACCTGGGTTTTGCAAATGATCCCACGTCTGCCACAGGTTGGGTCCTACATGTCAGCAGTGGACAAGCTGAAATATGAGCAGTGTATTGCGGCCTGATCCATATTTCAGGCAGCTGTGTGCTTGAGTTCATATGCTCTTCCCTATGTCATTACTACTGTTTCCCATTTCCTTGCTGTTTTGTAGCTTTAATAAATTTATTCTCTGTTTTCTATACAGTAGTTTTGCTTGTTTGTTCTGGTTAACAAAATGCTATGGCTTTCCAGAGTAGCCTTAGCATAGCAGTAGTGTAGAAAAATCAGGAGTGGGTGACATCGAATTACAGGTTTTCAGACATGAAGATCTGCTTTGCAGTATGTGAATTATATCAATGTGTTGTAGATGGAAAATGTAGGAAACCAAACCAACAACAAAACACACACACACAAACACCTACGTGATTTTTGTGATTGCTTGTTGGGATTGTTGGCCAAAGCAACGATTGTTGGCCAAAGCAACAAGCAGCTGAAGAAACATCTTGGAGTGGCTGTTTAGTATTAATGCATTCAATGTTTTCAGCTGTAATCATATTATAGTGGTTTGAGATGATACGGTAATGTGGAACAACTTAAAAGAGCTATGTAGGTGGAAAATGGAATCTGACTAAAATGAAGCCTTGATAACGCTGTTAAGCATTGTAAGTATTTGGCAATCACTAAACAGCCAGACATTGGCTGACTTTTTGAACATCTCGTATGCTATATCTTCCTCTCTGATTGTCTTTGAAGGCAGAATTACTGACTATGCCCCGCCAATTTAGCTCGCATAATTTTTTCCCCTATGCATATATCTGTGTATCACTGCAAATTCACGTTGCTGGGAACTTTAGAGCAGGATTAAAAACAAACAAACAAAAAAAAAACAAACACAAACAAAGCCAAACCCTATAGATGAGCTAAAGTTGCAGAGTATTCCAAATTCACTGTACAGCCCTTGTGAGTTCAGGCAGGGGGAGAAACTTTGATGAAAATTGTATGCAAGAGTCCTGCTGTTTAACTTGGGGCCCATACACCATGCATCCAGTCGAGGTTTTCTGACCTGCTCCTGCTTTAGGTTCCCTGTTACCAGGTGCAGAATGAGCAGCACTGCTCTTAGGGTTCCTCTCTTTTATGAAGTCCAGATGACAGTGCACGGTGCTCTTGGAATTCATCATGCATCTGCAAATTAAAAGGTGAAATGTGACAACTTGAACGCAAATTTTAGCAATGATCTTATTTTTAGTTTTGACCTTTCTGATGCAGGAGTACTGAAATTACTGGTGGTAGTAAAAATAATAAATATAGATATATATTAGATATTCTGCATTTTAAAAATCTTTTACATCTCTAGAAAAGGATCTAAAATTGTGTTAATTACTTTCTGGATACATTCTCCCCTTTCTCCCCACCCTTATTTTATAGTATATAAAACCAACAATTCAAAGGCAGGTCATGTATGGACTATAGCGTCTTAAGGACCTGTGACTTCTGTTTTGTACCTGTATTTCACCCTGTTGATGTGTCTCCATCTTTCTGAGATGGTAACGTCCTTCTCACGTTTCAGAAACCTTCCTCCTCCTACTTGTGTTAATGTGCTCCATTCTGTTTTCATAACCTGCAGTCTGTGAGATGCATGTTTTTGTTTTTTCTCACTACTGAGCTTTGTGATAGGTTAAGTGCATTATTTTATTGAGACTTTGAAATTTGAAAGTCTTGTAAATGTGCATGAAGTTAATTTGTTACGGTAGCTTTTCCATTCAGAGAAGTGCAAATATGTGTTAAACAGAAAGCAAGGCTCTCTTAACGCCATTGGGAAACCACATGAAAGTGCTTCTCTTTGCTTTGATAAAGAGCCAGTCCTTTTGCATGCTTGTAGGACTGTATACCTGCCTTTTCCTCATGTCCTCTCCTGCCCTTGGTTGCCCCTTCACCTCTGAAGGAATAAACATTAATCCAGCCCCTTCACAACCTGCTCACATGCATCGGAGCAATCTGGCTGTGCTTCGCTGGAGCTGGCTGCTGCTTGGGAGTGCTCTGGTGGGCAGGTCCCATGGCCAGCTCTCGGGACAGCCAGAGCTGGCAGTAAGATGCTCAGAATCTGGCTCAGCTGTGGTACAGAGCTGTGCCTTTAAGCCCAGCTCTCGTTTTAGCTGTGTTTCTGTCATGTATTTGTTTTGGGAGGTTTGCTGGAAATGTTTTTTCAGTCCCCACTGTTTTTACTTAGTAACGTTATTTGATGCTACTTGCAAATCATTTTCCTTTTTGGGGTGGGGTGAGGGTGGGTGGTGGTGTGAAAGCTTCTGGAGAAATTCTCTCTTGCCTTCTGTGACTCAGCAATGGTGATGCTGTCCTGTCCTTTTTTTCTTCCAGATTTTTTTTTTTTTTTTTTAAATACTGACCTTGTTTTTAAGCTAGTACTACACTGTGAAGGTCTAAGTATTTTTATCGATTAAAATATCTTAGACCAAATACTCTGCATTTCAGGATGAACCTGTGAATTGAGGAAATTGTAGCTGACAAAAGCGTTTATGATAGAGTTTGTATTTTGTGCTTTTTCCTTCTGCTCTGCTGCATAGCCTTCCTTGCTCACTGGCAGAAGGAGTTGACTTGCCATGTAGTTATATTCTTCTCTTCAAAATAAATGATTTAAACCAGCCAAAGTTTTTTTCCTTGACACAACTTTGGCTATGCCAGAGGTTTGTTACTAGTCATGTACATAGGTGTTTTTTGTATACCAACCCAATGTCATGTTGCACCAAAGCTTAGCAGGGTATGTCAGTGCTTAGGTGCTGACTTATGCCTGTTGGTGGTTGAAAACCTTCTTTAGACTAAGCCTGACAATGTTTTTTCCTGTGTTGTAAGCCAGTTTTCATTTCAGAGGTCACTCAAAGACAAGGATACAAATTTTCTTAGGAAATGGTCCTTCTTCAGAAGAATTCCTGAGTAGATCTTAAAAAAAATAATATTGAAGACTTCAGCCTCAGCGAGGTGCAGGCAACACCTGCCCTGCTGCCGGGACATTTGCCATTGGCAGCAGGTGGGGCAGAAAGCTGGGGGCAGCGAGCCCCTGGGGTGCCCCAGCTTGGCAGCTGCTGCCCATCCCGAGCCCGTGCGGTGCGTGACTGCTGAAGGGCCGGGGTGCAGCGCAAGAACCCTTCCCGAACACGCGCCCGGGAGAGGATTACGCCTGTGAGCATAACCGATCTATTGAAGTTGTTGCTGGAGGCGGTGGTAGGAGTCTGATTCGTAATTACCCGCTTTCATTAGGCGAGCTTACTTTCTGTGTAGTCAGTTTCTAGGCTGGCAAAGGTGAAATGTGTTCCAGATTTCACATGCCCTCACGAAACCTTACGGTGTGTTAGTGACGGCACTTAAAACCCACATTATTACAGGTTTCATCACAGTGCTCCTAAAAGCTGGCCATTAAATAATAAAAGCACAGGGATCAGAATTATGTGCACATAATCCTTTACCTAAACAATTGGCTGCTGAAATTCCTTGGCTCAGGTTCTGCCAAAGCCATGACAGGCTTTAAGCTTCGGTTGCTTCACCCTTCTGTTCCTGTATAGTCTCCAATTTTGGGCGCCCTGGTTGGGGCGGTGTGTCCCATGGGAGCTTTCTGTAATGAAGTGAGAAGTCTTGTGTAGGCTCCTGCTGATGATCAGTGTCTTGCTTGATTGCATAAATGCTTATTTTAATGCATTCCAGATAAATTCTGTTTGACAATTGCAGGATATGTACGTACTTCCAAAGCAGTTAATCAAGGAGGGGGGTGCAACTTTGGGGGCTAATTAATGACTAAGCTGGGGAAGGAAACATGAGTTTAATTAGGATGTAGGAATAGAAGTGCCTCAGCCTACTGCTGATCGGTTCAAGTGACAAAGGAGAAAATTCTCATCTTTCCCAGCAGGCATAAGAAAGGACCTTTCCGACTGCTTGATTTCACTTTCTCTTTCATTCTTTCCTTATTAAGGTGTCTCTGTAAGTACTTGAACTGGATAACTCACCTTTATGACCGTGGTGCCACTTGCTTCTGGAGCAATAGTAATTCCTCTACACGCAGACTGTTCAAAGTTTTGATCTGCATCATGCTTTTCTGCACAAAGGTTTCCTGATCCCCAGTGGGGCAATGTCAGTTTTCCTTGACCAGCAAAATAATGTGGCTGCAAAATGCAATACTCAGTCCATCTCAGGAGATGGACATGCCTCGTGCTTCATCTTCCTCACTACTACTAGGTAGCAGTACAAAATGCTTTGTGTTTTAGGTAGCTTGTGTGAAGATAGGAATAGGCTAATTTAGGGTCATAGTTTCTGTGGTGAACTTGCAGCAGTATTTTAGGAGTAGTAATCAGAGCACTTCTGGTGTGGCTTGCTCTTACAGGCATTTGCATTGTAGTTCTTTGGTTATCCTATTTGTTATTTCATTTGCTTCCCCTTTACGTTTAGAGCACCACTAGAGCAAATGCATTTTATGGACTTCCTTTAAACCTTCTACATGTCAGGCTTCCTCTTAGTAATTACAAAGGTTAATAGGCTGAGGTAAATAATTTACAGGCATCAGCATGACTCTGATCCTTGGGAAAACAATGGAATAGCTAATGAAGTTCAGACTTAACATGTCTGGGAACAAAATAAACAATTTATGCCTTTTTTTCGTATTTGCCTGTTTGCATTCTGTAAGGACCGGGCTCCACGTTGTTGCTGAGGTCAGTTTGAGGAACACTTTGGGCCTGGGGCTTACTCCTTCCCTGTATTCTGTCTTCAAGCATTGCCTGCACCGGGGATTAGTAAGAGTAATGTGGTTTGGTGTGAGTCCTGGTTGTGAAGAACTGAAGCATGTAATGTTGTGAATAAATGGCTGTGAGTTGGCCACAGAAGAATGTGGAAGCTTTCCGGTACTCGGTCTGTGAACTGAAACTGTCAGCCAGCAGCTTTCCAGCAAGTCACTTGCTGAGCTTTAAGGTGGATGCTGACACATTTGTGAAAGAAGATCATGCAGTGCTCAGTGAAACAGGAGCTTGCTTCCTTTCTTCCATTCCTTTCCTTTACAACAGACATGCTGCGTGTTCTTAGACATGCTCCCCTCTACTCAGTGCTGGTGAGATATACCTGGAGTACTGTGTCCAGTGCTGGGCTCCCCGGTACAAGAGGCATGGACACACTGTGTTGTGAGCCCTGTGAAGGGCCAGGAGGATGGTGAAGGGGCTGGAGCATCTCTCTTAGGAGAGGCTAACAGCTGGGGCTGCTCAGCCTAGAGAGCAGGGGGATTGGGGGATCTCATCACTGCACACAAATACCTGAAGGGAAGGTGCAAAGAAGGCACAGCCCAGCTTGTCTCAGGGGTGCCCAGAGCCAGGACAAGAGGCAATGGGCACAAGCTGAAACCAAGACAATTCCACTCATACTTAATAAAACACTGGCGCAGACTGCCCTGGGAGGTTGTGGAGTTTTCCTCCTAGGAGGTGTCACAGCCTGATGGGACATGGCCCTGGGCAGCCTGTTGTAGCTGGACTAGATGATCAGTCTGTGATTTCTGTCAAAACACTAATGCAAAAGTTTGCCAGAGACTTCCTGGGAACAGTGTGGACAGGGCTGGATTCATGTGGATGATGATGCTTGAGTAATACTTGCAAGATGGCCTGAGGTATTAGTAGTAGGGAAGCAGTCAAAGGCCTTTAATGGTACCGCATTTAATGATTTTAATGCTTACAGTGTTGCAACAGATAAATGCAATATAGCTGTTAATTGTCTTTCTCTTTGTCAGGTGATCTTGTTCCAAGTGACAGCTTACTCCTCTAAGACAATTCTTCACTGATCTCTTTTTTAAAAATCTTAAGTTAATTAGTATTGGGAAGTGTAAAACAAAACAACGCCTCCCATGGTTGAAACGCAATCTTTTTTTTTGTTTTTTTGTTTTTTTTTTTTTTTTGGCTCAAGACTGGATTTCCAAAATCTGACAGAAATTTTGGGCAATCAAACCCAGAAAACTACTACCCTGACTTTGCAGAACTCAGCTGCTCTAGTTGCTCCATTATGAACATTTTATATACTGGATTATTACAAAAGACAAATTCCATAGGATTGCACATTCCACTTGTTTTTAAGTAACTCTAGCCTGCATATGGCTGTCACTGAAATAGCACCTATATTGTTGTATCAGGTCGTACTTGGTTAACTTGCAGAAACATTTACGTAGCTTTTGTGTAATTTTTTCAATATGTTAACAGCATATACTTTTGAAATGTATTGATTAATCTACTTTGGATTAACTAGTAGGAGATCTGAACCAATTTTACTGTCACAAAGCTAGCTAAATAGCCACAGTGTGAAAACTGGTGGCTGAAGGAAGACGAGGCCCTGAACACAGTGCCTCTGCTGAAGAGAATTTTTGTTGGTGTATTTTTTTTAATGTGTACTTGTCTTTCATGTTGCCTAGTGGATGGTCTGTCTGTGTGTGGAGGAGGTACAGTCTGGTGCACGTCCTACTGTGTGCTGCTGTTACCTTGTATGCTGAAGAAGTGGGTGGGAGCTTGCAGTGAGAGACCAGAGAACTTGTGGGGAGGAGCTGATACCAGTGGGTCATGTAGTAATGTGCAGGAAGCCAAGCATTCAGCATTAGTCTACTTCTTAGGAAATTGGTGTGCATTAGTAATATGCAGGAGCCATGTATTGTCAGTTGACTTCTCGGGAAGTGATTTGATTTTGTATAGGGAAAGCTGTTGACCCAGGGAGGTTTAGGGCAAGAATGATGAAAGGCTCTGGTGGAAGGAGATTTTGGACGAGGTAGAGAGAGATGGATGGGAAAGCCTGGGAGAAATATGGGCAGCTCTGAAGGGTCAGGAAATGTTTTGGTATTTGGGAGTGAGAAGACAGAATAGGGGAATTTGGGACTGCAGATGTTGGGATTTTGGAACAGGGAGATAAGGAAACATCTGGGTTAACAGAGTTGGGAAAAAAGGCTGGTCTCTGAGGGGGGTGGAAGTTCAGTGTTTTGAAGGCGAACTTGGCAGAGCGCTTCTGTCTTTACCTGCCTGTCACAGCACAACACAATCTGTGCAGCTGGGTTTTTGTTCTCTGAAGCACAGCCACTTGGCCTTACTGCAGCCGGCAACTGGCCTGACGCAAACAGAGTGGGCCCTGGGCAGAGCTCCAGGACCAGGAAGAGCAACACATGGGGTATGTTGTGTCTTTGATAGTACTTCTCAACAGTTGCCTCTGGGATATCACTGTATTTCTATCTGCCACATCAGCTCTAATAATTGACTAGAGAAAAATAAAACTTTTGAAAAATTTACTACTGTGTGCAAGACTTGTTATTTTTTTTCTAAGAAGGTTTGCCACAAAGTATCACAAGGGGTGGAAAAGGACATTAAGTCTTTTCCACTGCGAACATTGTTTCCTGAAGATGTTCAACAAAGTTTTTTTTTTTTTTTTTTTTTTTTTTTTTTTTTTTTTGTGATGTCTGTCAAATCTAAAATCCTTCTGTAAGTAGCATAAATTTGCATATGTTGAGTTCATGGCTCAGCTTCCTTCTCTGCCCCAGCAGTACTGCTTACTTGGGTCTGCACAGGGTCTCTAACATCTGTTGTGTCTGCTTCCTTCTGGTATGCAGATGGGCTTTTTGTGGGGATGGCTCCTGTGTTATGCAGGAGATTACACTGGATGATCACAATGATCCCTCTGACATGATATCCTATGAATCACCTCCGCAAATGCAAGCGAGCCTAATAATAGTTCTAATTTGGACAGAGAAAAAAGGGCAGATGGCTAACATGAACTTGCAGAAGGCGATTCTGTTTTCTCTGTAACCACTCAGAAATGCAGAGACCTGATCTGTGTTTGTAACAAACAGAGCTGCAGTAAATCTAGTTTGTAATTGCTACCTTTTTATTATGCCTGCAGATTTACTCCCTCTTTTCAATGCCTCAGTGTTTGCCTGGTTGGAAACATCTCAATTGCCAGAACTGGGCAGGAATTGTCCCCCCTTCTCCTCCCTTCCCAAATGCCAGCCGTGGTGGCTGGGATCTTGGGGAGATGGTGAGAGGGGCTTCCTCCCCCTGTCCCTGTGGGTGACACCTGTCCCCTGGTGTCTACAGGGCGTGTGTTACTACCCAAGGCAGTTACCCTCATTATAGAGGTATTTGGGATACCTTTATTTCAGTCATTTTTCTTTAAACTGGGAGCAGATGCTGGTTGGTTTGACCAAAACGTAGGGAGCTGATGGAGAGAAATGGGGAGCCTGCCATTAGAGAGCTCTGCCCGAATGATTGGGGTCTTCCTTTGGGTCTGGCTGCGCAGCACGATGTTTGCTGTCACCCCTGTGTCTGTCTTCTCTTAGAGCTGGCTTACCAGGCAGGCAGCACAACTTGCCAAAGCTGTGGCAGCTTGGGGACCAACCTGGGAGGCCTGGTTTGAGCAGGAGAGAGTCCAAATGCGCGCCTCCCCTCTCTCCAGCCCCTTCCACCTGCACCATTGCCTCCTGCCTGCTCTTGTGCTGCTCCTTGCTCCTGTTGGGTATGGGGAGCTGTGATGCACCCTCTGGAGCAGCCCCATGTAGTTTTTGGGGCACCTTGTCTGGGATTGTTGGTTTGGCACTGCCATTACGTGGAAACAGTTAGGTTGCTGGCTGACAAGCATGGGAGTTGGAGCAGGCCTGCTGTGTGGCGTGGCAGCATTATTTCTGTCCCTGAGCTTTGTGTTCCCTCTGAACACCATTCCGACGCGCTGAGACCGGCAGCGTGGTGTGTTGGATTGTTTTTGCTGGGAGGTATGGGAACAGCTATTTTAATATTGCTTCAGCTGTGAGGATGCCTTCTTCTAAGTTATCAGTTGCTGGGGGATTTTCTTTTTTTATTGTGAAGTAAATCCAATTTAGCTTAGACTCACAGCACACTTCAGTGAGAACCACAGGGGTTCCTCATTACTGGTCTGTGGTGGTTTGTTTCAGACGGTGTCTGTTGGGAAACACCAGGGAGCGAGGTGCAAGGTTTTCAATTCTTTTTTTTTCCTTTTTTTTTTTTTTTTTTTTTAGCAGGGCTTATTTTGTAGTTGAGTCTATACAGAGAATTTATGACTTGGCCAACTGCGTTTTGTGCAGGAGTCGCCATAGACAGTCGCCATTACTCTTTTGTTAGAGAAACTATTCCTATAACTGTGCTCTTGCCCAGCTGCTGGGGTTTGATGGAAAGAGACGGGGTGAAGGAAACCATTGTACAGCCCACCGACTGCAGGGATTGAAGCTGCAGCATGAAGGCCAAAGCCTACAAAGCGGGTACCTTGCTGCTGCTGGAGCCATTTGCTTTGTCGCGGCTGTGTGAGAGCAGAGGGATCTGCAGCACAACCTGAAGTTTTGCTTGTTGTTTATTTGAAAGCAAGAAGAACAACAACAAAACGCATGCACAAAAAAAAAAAAAAGAGCTGCTAATTAGGCTTATTCTGTGTTAATGAAGTCAGGGCCCAGTGCTCAAGATGAGCATGGAGGTTCTTCTGTGAGGTACACGGTCGTGAACTCTGGTGCTTTGTGGTTTGCCTGGCTTTATGCTAGGGGGGATAAAAATACTCTGGTTTCCATCCTTAAATTTTCAATGCTTATTTTATGTCTTTTTATATGTGAAGTAGCCTGAATTTGTTTGACAGAGATAGCTACTCCCAAAATGTTTTTAAAGTCCAGAAAATCTTGCATGTGAGAATAAAACCACCTCTTCTTGTTAATGTCAGGCTGGCAGGTGCGTGCTAGTCCTGGGTGGGGCAATGCCTGTGATAGATGCTCCTGCTTGCCTGGAGGCAAAGGGATGTTTCTAACTTTAATTCCTAGTTTCTTAATTGAAACCCACAGGCTAATTCCTTCTTTTATTTCTAAATTCCTTCACTGAGCTTAAGTGAGAACTTAAATTTGCCTTCCCCACCTCTTTACTTAAGTCTTAAATGTGAGATGACCCTTGGTATCTTGTGCTAGATTGGTTGGCAAATGAGATGCAGATTTGCCTAGTCTAGTCTGTACACTTCTCCAGGGCACTTTCATTATAAGTGTTGCTCTGCCAGCTATTTTGGGTGTGATAACTTTTGTCTTTCAAAAACTGAATAGCGCAGTTCTGTCATGTAAGCACATAATGCATTTGGGGGAAATAAGGAAGCTGGCTCTCAGTAAGAAGTGGAGGTTAAATAAAGGGCAAACCACAATCCAGTGAGGTTTTTGGTTTTTACCTCTCTATTTTTAGATCGTTTTGCTCCTGAACATGATATTTGCAAGGTAATAACTTGTACTTGAACTGCAGTTTCAAAGTGCCCCAGTACAATTAAGGGACAGTGCTCTGGGTGGAGGAGGTACATAAGGCCATAAAAGTGACTACTGGTGGCGACCAAATGCCAGGACATTGGGGCACTTGTTCACCAGAGACGTTTGTTGTGAGCATACTCTGGTTGTATGGACGTGCATTGTGCTGTATAGCAAACAAGCATCCGGAGTAGGAAGCTTTGCTCTTCTCTGTTGTCATCACAAGAGTAATTTTCTGTGTGTGTGTGTGTTTGGTTTCCTTTTATTTCCTCTCAGAGGAACAAACTGTTCTGACATCAGGCATTACAAGCCCATTAAGTGACTGGAGGGCAGGCAGAAACTTTTTATTTTAGGGTAAACAATTGGTAGGATGATGAAGCAGAAGCTGGCCCACACTCCGTCCTTTGCTGTTATGCAGTCTTATTCATCGAGGCTGTGGCAGTGCAAAAGGAAACACAAATATTTTAGCAACTTGCTGAATTTGTTTCGCGCTTGGCTACAACTTGCTGACATTTTTAATGTCTTGTGTGAGAAATTGATGGTATGTAGTACCATGTGCTTCGCTGAATGGTAATACTGTTCTTTGACTGAATATAGCTAATTTGTTATCTGAGTCATAACGTCAGCCTCCAGGGGTTAGCTTTACAGACTCAGAAGAATCTAAAGAAAATTAATTTGAGGGATAAAGTAACTTGTCACTGCTGTTAACAAAGCACCAGTATATTGGTCTCAAGTTTCTTTCTGACGATTTATAGCAGAAAGCTTAACACAACCCTAGCTATAATGTTGAATTACAAAAATCCTAGTTTCACAGGCTCTTATAAAGTGAACATGAAAGGGTGGCCTGGCTGGGAAAGCATCCCCTGTGGGTTTTAGAACTGAGCAGAATGCATCAGAGCGACAAGGGCCATACAGGTTCCAGTTCCTTGCTTAACCAAAGTAGAAAGGATGCTCTGATACTGAAGAGATAATGCAGTGTATAAATTGATATTGCTCCCATCTCCATTGAATAGTCAATTTGTGTTGAAGTCATGTGTTTTGTTTTTGTTTATTTATTTATTTACTTGTTTTTCTTCCCCTCCCTCAGAAACCTTCAATTTGCACTGAGGGAAAACGGGCTGGGTTTCTTAGTAAATGTCACATGTGACACTGCAGTGCACATGGTCTAAGCACTTTGAGTGACCTGGGCCTGAGGTTTGCAAACCAGGGCTGGAGGGGAGGAGCAGCAGGAGTAAGGCCCAGCCAGCTGGACCTGGTGGGACAGGAGGAGTGGGACGAGGTGTTCCTTCCCACCACGTGTATGCCTTGATAGGGGCCAAGCTCTCTAAGGCCCGGGCTGTGCAGAGCTCCTGGCACACAGCATTTACACGTCCATGGCCGTTTTCAGAATAGTTCTTGCTCTTTATGCAGCTAGTTTTGGTCTCCTTTGCAATTTGCCTTTATCATCTTAAGGATTAGCAGTGTTAAAAGAATGCAAACCCCCAAACGTCAGGGTTTCTCTTCTTGATTTTCACAAAAGCTTAGGGAAGTGAAAGGCAGACCTAGCCTTACGAAAGCATCCCGGTGTGTATGTATGTACTTCAGGGTATCAGCAGAAAAGGGAAAGAGGTTACTGAATGATGCTTAAAAAGAGAATGACATTTAAAATTCAATGTGTTCTATACAGATAGTATTTGCAATTAATGTGCATTATCAGGAGGTGGCCAGACTGTGGGACTGAATTTTGTGCAAGGCTAGGTTTTTAGTTCACTGGTGTCAGTTAATAATCCCGTCTGTTCCTGTCTCTTGAACAAAAAGTTGGAGAAAGAAAAATGTCTAAATATCTGTTATATTTGGAGTTTTAAGTCTTGATCCTGCCCTTGATCCTATGAGATGAGTATTTGGCACAGAGTATTGTGCTGGTAGATCCTACCTGTCTTCAATGTCAAGGAGTGCTGTTTCACTGAGGGAGTCCAACAGGATTAATGAGGTCTTCTAGGTGACTGTAGTCCCCCACAATACCACCTAGAATCTCAAACAGCTGTTTTAAGCATGGCCTGATGCTTATGTACTGTAGGTATCAAATCTCTTTGACAAAACCTTTTTCTTGGGCTATCTTGGATTTCTGGTTGAGCTTAAGGTGCAGCTGAGGAGGAGGCTGCACTGGATCAGCTCTAGATGGCGAAAAAGAGAAGCACAGAGGTGAAATAATGACTGCTGTCCACTGTGTTGTAGAAGACATGGACTCTTTGTCATGCTATAAGCTGACTTTTTGAGTGGTAACCTCAAAGGAACTCAGAACTGAGGCTGTATTCTAAATTGATGTCAAAATTTTTCATAAGGCTTATTAAATCTAAACTGCTGTGAGACCCCATTTCTTACCAATTTGGCTTCTTTTGTCTCAGCTGAGCCTTTCTTATTCATGTCTGTTATATTAAAACAAACATGTGGTCATTTGTTCCAGTACACCAGTAGCCCACATATCTGTGGGTAGGTACATTAGAGATAGCATCAGTTTCAGATGTGCATGGTAGGCAAGAAAAGTTGAGTTCCTTCATATCATCTGGTCATATTCTGTGACTTTTATTAAAATATATATGGATTTGTAAGTAAAATGTTACTGTAGAACAGTCTCAACTGCCGCTCTTTGAAGCGTATAATCTTTTAAGTGGTGCTTTTTTAATCATAATCTCATTTCTCTTCAGCTTGTGTGTATTTTTTCCCTCTTCATGGTTTCATGAAGTGGAACACCTACAAGTTTCAATCCGGTCTTGTTATGGCTTCATCCTAGCAAAGGGACCTGGTGTTCATGGTTTTGAACATCGTGGTGGGGTATACCTTGTTGGAGTAAAGGGCTTGGGGCTATCAGTGCCAGCTGCCACTGAGAGGTTTTGCAAATGAGCAGCCAGAGCAGTAGTGGGCTATGGGTTGCCTTGAAGCAAATCTCTGGGCTGTGCTGTCAAGAGGTTCATGGAGTCTTGAAGACATTTTGGAGACTGATCTGGGCTGCAGCTGTCAGACTGGAAGTATTGATTGGGGCTACAGGTATCATGGAAGTATTAGAATGAGCTCAGAGGAGAGCCACAAATATGATCAGAGCCTGGAGCACCTCTCCTATGAAGATAAGCTGAGGGAGCTGGGGTTGTTCAGCCTGGAGAAGAGAAGGCTCTGGGGAGACCTTACAATGGTCTTCCAGTACCTAAAGAGGGCCTACAGGAAAGCTGGAGAAAGACTCTTTGTTGGGGAGTGTAGGGTTAGGGCAAGGGGGAATGGCTTTAAAATAAAAGAGGGTAGGTTTAAGTTAGATATAAGGAGGAAATTGTTTATTCTGAGGATAATGAGGCACCGGATCAGGTTGCCTAGAGAAGCTGTGGATGCCCCATCCCTGGAAGGCCACGGCTCTTCCCTGTGCATTGACCCATAGGTGCTCTCCCATCCTTCCTCCTCATCCTGCCTGGTCCTTCCAGCTGTTGGCTGGCCCCCAGTATTGGCATTCCCCATCCCTTCAGGACATGTGAGCTCAGTCATCTCCTTCCTGAAGGAGGCTATTACCTGCACTGGAAGCATGAGGAAGCACCTCAGCAGTTTTTAGAGTAATGCTTCAGGGTGAAGAAGTGTTGACAAAGTCTGTAGATCAAAAGCCCATGGTTTCATAGGCTGCTGCTCTTCACCAAGAAGCCTGTGACTTTGCCCCAGTGCTGAGATGCTGAGCCTAATGCAAAGTAGATACTGTGATTGCTGTCAAGGCTGAAACACTTGTATGACTCTTCAAGTACCAAAGTTACGTATAGGTTTCAGTAGCTTTATTGACAGGTTGGGTTTAAGAAAAATACCACACCTCTGCCATTGAGTCTGAGCAGTGTTTAATGTCACCTGCTTTGAACAAGCTAAGATTAAGAAGAATGCATTTTCACTTATGGTTTTCTTATTTTCTCTCTCCAGATGAACACAATGATGTACAGAAAAAGACGTTTACAAAATGGATAAATGCTCGGTTTTCCAAGGTAACATTAGTTTGAAAATACTTCTTTATTCTTTGTGATGTGTTGTCTAGAACAGTATTGGTTAAATGTTTTGTTCTTACTTTTGTAGAATACTCCTAGTAAAATGTGTCAAAATGCCTAATGAAAACATACCTCTGCTAAACAAAATAATATATATTCCTTCCATCTTTCCACGTGCACATAAGCATTTCTCACAACAAAAAAATACTATGCACCTGATTTAAAAACTCAAAATGAAAGATTCTGTTTGTTAATATTTTCAGATATGTAGATATCTGTAAGGTGGTGTCTGGTTTTTAGTCCTCTTACTTTAAACAGTTTATTTTTGCATGAGTGCATTAAAGTAGCTTCTGAGCCCTTGTCACCTTGTTTACTCTGTGCTGCTGAGTCAGCTTTACTCATCCAAAGCACTCTGCACACCTCCAGTTGAGGCCACCTAGTATTGCTACTTTGAGTCTTGAGTGTGAAATCTTGTCTAGTTGCTTGCTCATTTTGATTTTTCCTTGGCTCTCATGCTGTACATTTCTTCGTTTAATCCTCTTTATTGACTTGAGACTTGTTGAGGTGCTTGTTTTATGCTTTCAGAAGAGAAAGGAAGTGGTGGTTGCTTTGGGATGCTATTTAAAGCCTGCTTTTTATGCCATTCTGCTGATAGTGAAAAATGACACATTGCCCAGGCATGCTGTGCCTGTGGGAAGTTTCCCTCGTTTATAATCTGAATGTGTGAACGAACCTGGGCTATGATCAGAGTAAAATCAGCATTTTTTTTCTTTCTTCTAGCTAGTATGGTGCTGAAAGTGGGATAAGGATAACTCCTGGTGATCCCACTTCGATGAAAAGGGCCATGCATGTGGAGTACTGAAAGTTGGTGCAAGTGTAGCGGGAATGTTGGTGCCCTTTAAAGCAATGTGACAGTGCTATGGCAATGAGTAGCTTCCTCTGGAGCATTGCCCTTCTGAAGTTCTTGGTCAGCAGAAAAAAAAAAGTTTTACCTTCCTTCCCTTCCTGTGCAATAAGACACTGGGCAATGCAAGGCTTGTGGCCTTGGTTGATTCATTTTTGGCCTAGCTTTGTTTTGATTGAAAGCTGATATCCTGCACTCTTAATCCAAGGCATGCTTGGCTAGTTTCCTCTTTAGGGGAGCAGTGTGTATGTGTAACTGGTTGCTTCTATTCTGCCTTTGCTGCTGAAAAAGAAGAACAGTCCTCTGGGAGCAGGGTTAGGCAGGGCAGGATCGCGTAAGGAGTGAAAACTTAGTGAGAAAGGGAGGCTTATTTTTAGAGACTTACCCTGGCTTAAAGATGGCATGAACACAGAAATGGTAGTGATACTGAGAATGTGTTATGTGGCTTGTTTCTACGCGTTATGGACGTGATTTGTGTTGAAATACATACAATTGTTTTCAGCCTTTATACCTGTATACCCATGGAAGTATTTTATGAAATGGCTTTTCCTTTTATGCCATGTATTTGCACAGATCCTGCTTAGTCCCTGGAATTCCCTGCCTGGAGGGTGTGGACAGATGTTGAATTTGAAATAACTTGGTGACTTCATGGCCCATTAAAGTACCTGAAGTTATGAAAGCTATGTTAATAATTGAAGAGAATTATATTAAAGGACATACTCCTGACTACTGCATATCTAATTCAAACTTGAGCATGCCTACATTTCCATATTAAGATCAAGATATATGAAGATTCATGAACTGGAAAGCTTGAATTGCAAAGAAATTGCTGGTGTTAAGCAGAAATCTCCCTGTGCAAGAGTCTAGTTTCAACTATGTTTTGAAAATGTACAGAGATAGATTAGTGTTATTGAAGTTTTTGCATTTAGCAAGTTGTTAAAAATTCCTTTTCTGTGAGCTAGATTGAGCTGCTTAGTAGGACTGAGATATTTTAGAGGTTGGGTGAATGTTTCTGACTTCTCTAGCAGAAAATGAAAGAGAAACTTGGGAATTTTGTATGGAATTGTAAATTTTACTCTAAGAATTTCAGTTGTCCTTCCACCTTAAATGTCTTTCACTCCCCAACCAACTTTTTTTAGATGCATAAATGCAAAATGTAAACAACTGAGGCTCTATAATCTGTTTTTGCAATTTTAAGATTTTTGTATGCCATTGTACAATGTACTCAAAATTATTTGAGTGATTTAAACCAATTCAGTGTAGATTTGGAAAGGATCTAGGAAGAGAGCGGTGTCTCTCTGTTCTCGCATCAGAGAACAGGTAGATGACTGATACACAGTAAGGCTTGAGTATGCTGGGAGGTGCCAATACCTGCTTTGGGCACCTGATAAAAGTTGTTGCTCTATTTTAGAGTACAGTAAATTGTTTTCATATAAACTTTAAATGTATCTTACTTCTGCTTATTTATGAAATGTAGACACAAGTACATATAAAGTGGATTAAGGAGACTTAAGGTCAATAAATGCACTCAACAAAGCCTCAGTGCTTACTACAGAAATCTTCACCTTGGCAGAGCAATATGTACTACTACTCCCAAGCCTATGATGGTTACGTAGCAGGGCTATTTTGTTAAAGTGAATCTAGCTGTTTTGTAGATTGTAGCCACTATAAAATTGTTGGATAAATAATCTGTTTTACCACACTTTAACCAATAGGGAAGTTGACATTGAAACAAATACTAACGAAGAACACTTCAGCACAGCTCTTTATCTTGAGCCACAGGTGGTGTTTTTCCTTATATGCTTTTTCCATTGCTCTGTCCAGTGTAATTTTAGGAGTCGGGTTTAGCTGTTTCTTTATGTGTAGCCCACTAATCAATGTATCAAATTGTATGGATAATTATTATGTTTGAAGACCATATGTTAAAACTGTATTTTCTAAATCTTTGACACTCCCGTGTCACCTCTTGCATTAGTTTGATTTTATTTTTGTGGCTGCATATTTATGACTGTGCATTGAAAAAAGGGTGTTCAGGTTCTAAAATTGGGAGGTCAAAAGTGGGGAAAAAGTGCTAGAATTAATGTACCTTACCTGTATGTTTTACTGAGCTTTTCAGGAGTGAAAAGGATCTTGTACTGCTTCTTCTGCTGAACTTTGTTACTCAGAATGGATTATCCTCAGTTATCTATTACTCAATTGTCTAGTATTTTTTTCTGCTCGCTGAGTATATGGCCACGTGCATTCACTTAATATACACTACATTATTACTAAACCATGACATGAAGCTAAAGGTAGCATTTTCCTCAGTTTCCATTAAACTATGACTTTAAGGCTTACTAGTTTGCAGGTTTTAATGGATATATTTTCAGAGCACCCTTCTGCAATGCAGGAGACTGTCTTGTGTATTTACAGCCATTGCAAATAAAGGTAAATATCAGTAGTTACTAATTTTCACTACCCAACCAAACCTTGATCAGCTTATCCAGAGTTTGATATTTACAGAAGTATCTTCAGATAATCTAGAGCTCCTCAGATGGTTCATCTTTTCTGCAAACCATTTAAAATATGTAATAGATTTTCAGATAGAGCTTGATCAGCCTAGAGAAGGGACTTCAAGACGATGATGCCTGTGTCATCAAGGACTGGGCTTAATGGTCTAGGGAGGTCTCAGTCTTGCATACGGTTACTGATTACTTAAAAAACTATGTTTTAAGTTATTCTGTTTAGCATTACAGAAAGACTCTTGGCTAAAAGCAGAGTTTGAATCCAGTTTCACAGGATAGCTTTCTGCTCCATTAACCATAGTGCCAGTCTTTTTCTTTCTTGCAATGTTTTCCTGCACTTAATACGTGCTTCTTAACTTCTACCACAGGATGGGATAATGCAGGACTTCCAGATAGCTCTTCTGCACAGTGCTTCTTGCTTGTCTTGCTTGAGCAGGTCCAGTCTGTGTACAGTATAAGTCAATACTCCAGGAGAAGGTACAGAAATTGTTTGATAATGTGTATGCATACAGTATTTGTTACACATAATTAACAGGAGTGAACAGAGATTTTGCAATCAACCTTAATTTTGACTTTTTCAAACTCTTAAGTAATTTCAATCTCAGTCTATTTGCATGGCCCATCAGCAGGCCTGGGGTGAGTCATACAAGACGTGTGACACTTCAGCTGACAAATAGCATGGTGGTAGGGTACTTGTATTTTCAGTCTGGACAAGTCTGTAAGGCTTCTAGGAGATCTTACAGGCATGATGAAATATTCAGGAGTCTCGTGTCCCACTTTAGATGCTGCATGTACAGATTTTCCTGCCACATATCTTTACAGCTCCTCCTTCCCGTGATCCTGTTTTCTCTTCACTAACAATTACAATCTTTTGTGCCAGAGAGCTTGACTGCCCAGCAAACCCTGGCAAATCAGGGTTTTCAGTCACCCTTCCTATCTTGTTACTTTTTCTTTGTTGTGTAGTTGTTTGCCCAGCGAGACACAGTTTTTCCTGTCAAAACTGCAGACCTAGTCCGTGTGTCCTTTCTTTCCCCTTCTTCCACTCTGTTTCCTCACCATGCCAGCCCTTACAGAATTTGATCCTCGTGTGGTCAGTAATATTTTTGCATCTTCTTGTGTAAGCAGTCCTAGACTTGTTTTCTTTATCTCCTGGCAGCAGACAGTCTCTGCTGGCTTTTGTGTTCTCATTTTCCAAGGTATTCCTTTTCCAAGTTTGCTTTCAGATGGGTTACTTTCCTCTTCCGCTGTTCCTGAACTTGGCAGGTAGGACCCAGAGTCAGCACAAGAAACATGATGCCCTATCTCTTAATTTAGATCTGTGGAGTCAGATCTGTCACAGCCTGTCAGAGCTTCATGCTGTCACTCTAGAGGAAGCTCACAGATCCAGCATGGGCAAACAGATTTTCCTTTTCCCTGGGGAATCCTATCTTCATTGCATTTGGGAAGTTTTCCCACAGGGACGGCAAAAGCACTTGATTGTTCAGAAAGTTGTGCTTGCTGAGAGAACATTGAACCCCTGAAGATGTTTATGGTATTCAGTGAAAAGGATGCTGGATATATTTATTTATTTAGTTTTAGCAGGCATTGGTGCAGATGAATGTTGAATTCTCAGTTGAATGGGAGCCATCTGGGGGCATTGCTCCAAGGTGTCAGGAGCTTCAAAACACTTGTGTGCCTGGGAGCTGTCTCTCCCTTCCATTTTGTCGTGTATTTCCCTCTTTTTCCTAACCAAGCTCTCTAAACAAGCTCTCCCCTAGTGGGACACCAAATAAAATAAAGAAGAGAAGTCAGGGCAGTGGACAAACTGGTGAGCCTGTACTTGTAATGTTTTGCAATGTGATGGCTTTAAAGGTGTCTTTAAAATTAAAACATTACCTCCTCCATTACACTAGGAATTAATTCTTGTGATAAATGCAAAATCTTGTTTAACTTTCTGAGCAGCGTGCCCTATAGATCTCTTCCAAAAATTTTGCACCTTCATTTTCTTCTTTCCTCTAAGGGTTGTTTTACCGTATAATAAATGTCTGACCCCATACTTGTGAAGACATTTTGCTGCTCCACTGCTGACTCTTAGCAAATGTGATAAATCTTTCCAAAGACAAAAGCATGTCTATTCAGGATAATTAATTTCACATGACCTGGGATACCTGAAGCTGAAGGCATTTTGGCTGGGATTTCTTTGGTCAGGAGAATTACATAGTTAAATGTGTTAATCATGCAAGAATAGAGATCAAAAAGATTGATTAGGCAATTTTATCTGTCCAAGGAGACATCACCTAAGGTGGTCTATAGTTCTTTTCCCAGTTCAGTTTTTGTGGTACAAGCAAGGAAGTAATTGCTTCTTTGTAAGACATTATTCAGTCTACTTGTTCTTGCCATTTTCTACTGCTGAATTAAGCTGTAAGATGTAGCCTCACTTATAAAAGTAGCCAAAGCTTACTTAAAGGCATCAGCCTGAGAAACCACCTGGATGGAAAAGAATCAGTGTTGGTGTGAACTGACTAAAGCTCACACAAGCCTTGAAATGTTTCCCTTTAGTTCAGTTTTTGTTTCTTGACTGGACTGCTTAGTGCTTCCTCTGAGAATAGGTCAAATAGGATGTGAATTAACCAAGAGGCAGGAAAATAAATATTTTTTCTTCTTATAGGTTATGAAACACAGTAAGAATGATGAATTTATATCGTAACAGCAATAATACAAAGCAGTTCCTGATCTCTCCTAGATTTAGATAAAGCATGAGAATTGCCAGTTTTCTGCCTTCCTCTTAACTGCTGTTGGCCTCTGCTCTAAGGACAGCCTGCAGACGGCATCTCCCTTGCTGGACTTCAAAGCTTGCAGTACTGATACAGACTGCAGTCACTGCTGGTTTTGGTTAGTGCTCTGGATTTGAATTAGAGTTTGATTCCTGATCTCAGTTGGTTACCCTCCCAGCTGTTGGAGTGGTCATGTCTGTCAGTTCTTCTCAGCCACTGTCAGCTGAATCCACTACACCAAAGCACAGCTATTCCCGTAACTGCTAGTTGCTAATGAGAACAGTAGTCAGCCTGGTCAGCAGGACTTTCTTCTTTTTTAGGAACCAAGTCACAATGCTGAAGTTTAGCTGGCTCTTAAAAACAAACAACAAACCCCCTACAGTGATAAGAAATAGCCACTGCTAGTAATTTTACGTAATGAAGCTTTTTCAGCTTTGGAGTTCCGTAAACTTCTGCCTATTGTTTGGTAGAATTAAACTTTCTCTCAGTGACAGGTCTTTTTTTCCTGTTAGTCTGGAGCTTTAAGTAGCTCTTCAGTTGTTTGTAATTATTATTATTAGTTTTTTTGAGCCCTGGTAGCGATATTTAATTCTCTCTTGTAAGGTGTGCTTTTCCTACGGCTAACTTATTTTTTACTTGAATTTATAGTTGTGATACTAGTGTTGTGTACTGGTTCCATGACTGCTCAGGCCTATTGAGCAAAGAAATAATAAAGGCAGTAGTAGAGCATACTCAAATACATTTGCCAGCTCACAGTACAGCGAGCAGCTGTCTGCTGTTCTGCAACTCCTCCATTTCAATGGAAGGAGAATGGAAAAAGTGTCACATATTTTAATAAAAATACTTCTGTAAACAATTATTATGGTCTTAAATTAGAAATTGGCAAGATTTATCAGTTCTTACTTGTTGATGTAGTTGTTTACTTTTTGCAATGACCTTTTTGCTTTCTGAATTGTTTCCCACATTGAGTTCCCATGTACTGGTCTCATGATGTAGCAGCACTTGACATGTTTCTTAGTCTGTGTTGGTCATGGTAAAGTGTAGCTCTTACTCCTTGTCTTGTTTGTAACTGAGTTTAAACTGAATAGGTGATTACTATGAATTCTCTGGGAATCTTCTTGAACTTGACAAATGGCTCATGTTTTTGTTTGAGTGCCAAACCTGTTCATTATTTCCCCTTTTTCTTGAGAAAGGGGAAAGAGTCTTTGCAGTTCTACTACTATTTTGACCTATTTACTAAGCGTTTTATTGGACATTAAAAACACTTATCTGTTTTTTTTTTTTGTTTGTTTGTTTGTTTTTTGTTTTGTTTTGTTTTTTAAAACCCAAAACTATTCTGTCCTTATATAAGCATCATTGAAATATCAGAAGAATCTGGTGGAAAATCAGGATGTCCTGTTTCCTATGTACCTTCAGGGTGGTTTGGTGTTTCTGAGGTGGCAGATGATCTGTACAGTGTCTGCGCTGAGTAACAAGAACTCATCTTCTTGCAGTGACTAGGGAAGATCGTACATACACTTGTACAGTATGCATTACTTCCCTGGTGACCATCAGCATGCATTACTGTGGAACTGAGAGGACCTTTCATCCTCGTTCCTGTCTTGCAGCTAGGAGGACTGAATCAGGGTCATGGAAGAAGATTTGAAGTAGAGTTGGCTTATCTTTTACTCTGGAGTATCTTTGGCATTCATTTACTAGAAAATGATTCCAATTAACAGACCCTCTTTAATTATTTTAAAGAACGTGTAAACTCTCTGCTGCAGGTAGCTGATGACATAAGAAAAAACCCTGCATGTTTCTAGTTAAACAACTAAAGAGACACTGAATCTTTCTTTATAGTTAATAGCTAACTCTACGTATAATCTCATGTCCAAGAACAATATACAAAAGCATAAATAGTTGTGAAGAAAACTTACATTTAAAAAGAAAAAACACAAAATGAGCCTATGTAGTATTAAGAATCTGTGACTCCCTTTAATTTACCGTAACTTGACTCAAAACTCAATTTGATACACTTCCTCTTTTAGTAATAAAGAGAAAGTTGAGAATGTTCTACTGTAAACCAAACAAAAAGTATTCAAGGAAGATTGCCTTGCAGCTGTGTATGGTTTTAGTGCAACAAACTGTGAATGCTTATGGCTGATCTTTGTATGCTCAATAGTACTGGATGACTCTTTTAAAAAAAAAAAAATTAAAAAATCTGATCCAGATTTTGCTTGTAGCTTCCTTTATTTCCTGGGAACATTTTCTGGCAAACAGGAGGAGTGATTTCTGCAGTCATGTTGGCTGGCCTAAACTAGCTTTCTTTGTATCTCCCTTGCACAGCACGTAATGCTAGATGCGTGCAAGGAAGCGTGAGTCACGGTCTTAAACCTGATCCAGGTTGAGAGGCTGAAAGACGGCCAGTGAGTATGCAAGGGCTGCTGCTGTGAGGAAGAGGTTGCTGCATTGGGTGCTTCTCCCCAGGTGGGGTGGTGCTCTCGCTGGAACGTGCACAGCTGAAGCCTGTGCTGGCTGGTCTCACCACTGACAGTCTGGTCTCCAGCTCAGAGGTCAATGAGCAGAGGTAGCTGCTGCCTGAGGCATAGAATCATTCAGGTTGGAAAGAAACTTTAAGTCCAACCATTACCTAACATAACCACCATGTCCCTAAGCGCCACATCCACATGTCTCTTAAATACCTCCAGGGATGCTGACTCTATCGTTTCCCTGGGCAGCCTGTTCCAATGCCTAATTACCCTTGCTGAGAAGAAATTCTACCTGATACCCAGTCTAAACCTCCCCGGCACAAACTGAAGATGTTTACTCGAGTCTTATCACTTGTCACCTGAGAAAAGAGACCAACACCCAGGTTGCTGCAACCTCCCTTCAGGTTGCTGAGGAGAGCAATGAGGTTCCCACCCTAGCCTCCTTTTCTCCAGATTTTATGAGTAAATATAAAATGCATTTATTTTGCTGTGGATACCTAGCAAGATTTCTTTGTGTCCCCCTTGCCTTGTGTTAGGGCAAGGTCTTGCACCAAAAGCACTGCCAAAACTCAGTGTAAGGGGGTGGGCTGGTTCTGATCCTTTTCTGATCCTTGTTCATGAATCCTGTGGTGAATAACTTGTGTTGCCACACCAAGGTTAGAGCAACACAATTAGACCTGTCCACAGATTACCTGCAGTCTCTAGCTCTGTATTTCTTTTGCTTTCCTTCCTATTGCTCTGCCTCACTTTCTCTTCCTTCTTCTTCTTGTCCTTATGCCAATCCCTGTTAAATGAATCAGCTCCTATCCTGCTGCCAGTTTAACGCATTTGGGAACCAATGGGGCCTTTTCTTAAGTCTGTTAATTATGTTCTTTTGTCTGCCTCAGAAGCCCTTGTCTCTTTTGTAGAAACTCCGTGCCTGCAGCTTTGCTGGCAAAGCCCTCTCAGGCTGTGAAAGAGGTTTCTGCCAGCCTTTTTTTTTTTTTTTTTTTTTTTTTTTTTTTTTTTTTTTTTTTTTTTTTTTTCTGTCACAGCAAACGTAAGCTAAGCTGAGAAAAACTACCTTCTGTTAACTGATACAAGTGCTTGGTGAGGGGGATGTGAATGTTTTACACCCTGAGCTGGCACAGTTCTTCTGGTACACTGTGTGTCCCTGCCTGTCCTTTATACTATTTTACCAGTGTAAGCTGGACCCTGTTTTGTCTTGGAGAAAGGGCCCATTATCTGCCCTGTGTTTGTACAGTGCTTAGCTCAGTGTAGGCTGGCCCTTAAGCACTTACCAACACAACTGTGACTAGCAATTTGCCCTTGCTTGAGGGCTTAATGTGGTTTGTCACTGTCAGTCTTCAAATGCCCGAACTTAGATTTCTTCATTTATTATGCTTGGTGATGGAGTGCCGCTCCTCGTGGCATACTGGCAGAGGTTGAACCGCCTTCTGCTTGAGTTGTCTTAAAGTAAAAAGTGAGTGAAATACTACAAAAAGGAGAAATTTAGCTTGGCTTAGCATACTGTGAACTCTACAGAGAGATGCTTTTTATCTAATTCAGGTGTGTGTGTGTTACATATCTGCACATCCAGACTTTAGAAGGCCAGATCTCATTCTGGAGGTGAGGATACGAGGCTGTGGGCAAGGACAGGAGGAGAAGCGGCCCACAGAGCTCAGGGCTTTACCCTGCAGGCTGGGAGAGGGCTTCTGCCAGCCCTGCTACCCATGCTGCAGTGGCAGCAGCACAGTGGCCTGCCCAGCACGCAGCTGGCAGCAGGGTCCTGTGCTGCACCTCAGCCTGGTGTGGATGGTGCTCCCTCCATGGGAGCCCCCATGGGCTGTGGTGGTTTCACACTGCAGGCATCTCAGCCCCACTGCATCATGCTCTCAGTCCCCCCCTTCACAGGAACAGGCAGAAAATATGACTTGGGAAAAACAGGCTGATGGGTTGAGATACGGACCATGGTGGGTGTCATGGGCACAACACATTCAGCGTAGGGATATTAATATAACTTATTGCCAACTGCTAACAGACCAGAGCAGTGAGAACTAAAAGTGAACTAGAGCCACCTTCCTGCTCCCACCACCCTCTCCTACCTTCTTGCCTCACCTCAAGCAGTGCAGGAGAACAGGAGCTGTGGTCAGTCCCTGAGGCTTCATCTCTGCTGTTCCCTCACAGTCCCTCTCTGCCCCTGCTCCCCGTGGGGTCACTCCCACGGGATGCCGTCCTTCCCCAACTGAGCCTGCGGGGGCTGCCCACAGGCAGCAGCTCTCCAAGCACTGCTCCCACACGGCTCCGTCCCACGGGGTCCATCCATCCCCCAGGAGCAAACTGCCCCAGCACGGGTCCCCCATGGGTGGGTGGCAGCTGCCCCCAGACTCCTGCTCCTGCGTGGGCTGTAATGCAGTGCTGCAGGGGAGGTGATGATGGGCCATGGGGTCAGTGCTACAGCTCCCACCTAGCCAACTGCAGTCACCTGTACTTGCAGAAGGGTTACCTATGGGCTGAATTCCTTCCCATTGAGAATATTTTGCTAGGATTAATCCATTAAATAAGTAGGCTTTTAATGTTGCCATGTCTGTTTGTTCTGAGGCTAGTGGATACTTTAATAATCCAGGAAGGAGTAGTTTAGATTGCAGAAATAATTTAATACCCTTCTGCTGCCTCTTTAAATTGACCAAAAGAAGTGGTGCTCTGATGGCCAGTGATGAAAAAATCATTCTCGTGAGAAAGTGAATCTGGATTATTTCCACTATTGCAGCAGGGGTGCAGCGCATAGGGCTGGAACATACCACTACCTGCTAAGCAAATGGCTGAGGGCAGCAAGTTATTCATTTTACTTTCATGGGTGTGAAGGGAGAAGATGGGAAAGGAAGAAAGAAGGGTGTATACTCTCAGCATCCTTATTACATAGTAGTAAATGAGTAAATAAGGCATCTTTCTACTTTTTCAGCAGATCCTTTTTTTTTTTTTTTTCCCTTCTGGACCTAAAGCAACAAACTTATTGAGGATATATAACATTCTCAGTTCTAGTGTTTTCTGTTTGTGTGTGTTATACATGAATGCGTTGCTTTATTTGTGTTTAACAGTCTGTTGTATGAAAAAATGCCTGATTTAAGAGTCATGTGCATAGCCTGGTTTTATTGCTGTGAGTATGCAGGTAGGGTATTTAAACACTTTCTGTAATTTAGAGAATTAAAAGTAACAAGCTATAAGCTTAAGTGTAATAGCAGTTGGACAGTCTGTTGCCAAGGGGAAGAAGTCTATAGGTGCTTGCAGTGGAAGCTGTCCGAATTCCTCGCTTCCTCGTGACTGTGCAGTGCTTTCACACAGCCCAGTCATGCTAGGCTGTGAGCAGCCACTTTATAGCTAGCAGGCATTTGCTTTCACAGCCAGCGTCTGAATGGTACTGCATCCAGTCAGACCTCTGCTAGCTCCTGTCTGCTCTCCTGGACATGTGAACAATTTCTCCATGCCCTTACCAACTCACTTTCAGAAATTTTTGTGCGGTGATGCAAAACAAATTTCAACTAAATGTTGCTCTCATCCTGCTCCTGTGGATCACCTCCTCCCTTTACACAACCATAAATTGTATGAGAGGTTTCCCTGGATATGCTCTAGTGTATGCCAGTCCTTGTGCTCCAGCGTGCTTTAAAGGTTTGATTAAGTTGCTATGCAGAAGCAAAGCATCTGAAGCATCTGAGAAGTGCATGCATTAGGGTAAAAGTCCCTTCCTGTGCTGGGAAGGCTATGGCTGAGCTCAGGCAGTGGCCATAGGTGACAGCAGAACGCTATCGCTGGTGTGTAGTGAATGCTCCTACTTGGTGTCAGTCTGCCGTATGTGTAAGCGTGTATATACACATTTTTAGGCAAGACTAAAGTAATTGGAGAATAAATTTTTCAGGAAAATTCATTGCAAAACTAATTTGGCTTCAAAAATGGGCTAGTATCTGTGTATGTTATCTAAGGGACCTTTAGTTATGTGGCCATTCTTTCTACTGTTAGTTTAGGTGGTTTACACTATGGGTGATGGAGGTGCGTTTCCGTACAGGAGATCAATAGGTGGTTCTGCAGCTATTCAGCTCTGCTTTCATGGGCATAGTTTCAGTAGTATCAAACCCAATTAAATTTTTTGTAATATATTAGCCAGCATTTGGAAATCAGTAATGGATGTCAGGGCAGGAGGAGATGAATGAAGGTACAGATCAATGTCATCTAATCTGTGTCTTGTCAGGTGGACTTTTGACAGCCTTCTTTCTAAAGAGCAATGTTGTAAAAACAAGGGGATAGGAAAAAAAGGAAATATTAGAGTTTTAGGTACTTCTAAGAAAATATTATTCTTCTCAAATTGGCCTTTCAAAATGAAAGCAGCAGCTTAATTGATCTCCTGGCAATCAGTAGATGAATATTAAAAAGTAATTGCACTTAGCTGCTGACTGCCTGTGTCTTCTTTTTTATCCCCCCCTCTGTCACCTCTAGTCTAAAATCAGAGAATTTGTCCCAACAGATTTTTTCTGAAAAGCCCTGTTTTCCTCCACCCTTGGGTTTAGTTAGACCAAAACATTCTTTTGCAAATGATTCATCAAACTTGCTAGGTTTTGTCCTCTGCCATCCTTGCATGTTAAAGCATCTATCCAATGTGGGCTAGGATATGCTTACTCAGTTTCTTAGTAAGAGGCTGCTGAAACACAAAAACAGAGGTGGGGAGAAGAAAAAAAAAGGGAGAAAGAAGGGGTACCTTCCCGATCACTGTCACAGTCCATTGGGTTTTACGTTGTTCAGTAATTTATAACAAAATAAAAAAATAACGGTGAATTGTAAGATAAAAAAGGAAAAGTGCCATTTTCAGGGCTGTTTTGCTTACACGTTGTTTTTATTACCACTTCTGTTTGTTTGCTCTGCAGAGTGGGACACCCCCAGTCAAGGACATGTTCACAGATCTGAAGGATGGAAGGAAACTTTTGGACCTTTTGGAAGGTCTGACAGGGAAACCTCTGGTAAGATAAATGTTATATGAGTTGCACTGCTATCAAAACAAAAGCTGTCATTTGATTTTTGATTTAAAAATGCTTGTGGTGTGTAATCTGACATGCTGTCTACAGTTCTAGTGGAATTCCAGGGAGGCTGACTCACGGAGGATGGGGTCAGGCTGGAGCTAATTGTGTAATTGTTTCTTTTGAGGGTTAAGATGCTGTTTAGCAAAGCTTGTAAAGCCAGTGGTGTTACTCACATAGTATATCTTTTTTAAAAATAGAGATATTATAAAGGTCTGTTTCTGGATGGTCCAGAAGAGCTGCTTTTAGCTAGATACCTGCAGGCTTTTTCTAGTATGCTCATGAAAAAAAATCCTAAAAAGAAAATAAAAAAACCAAACCAAAACAAAAAAAAACCAACATGAAGTAAGCAAACCAAATCTGCATCTCCATTGGAAAAATCCTTTGTGGTCCTACAGATAGAAAAGGGCTGAAAAACTACTCAAGACTTGTTTAGATTTGAGAAAATGCTTGCAGGGCTGTAACCTCTTTCCCTGCTAACATCGGTGCCTTTTCAGTCAGATAGACGAAGCATGGTGAAACCTGTGCCATCACTTGGAACTAAATTCTTGATTTCACTTTTTATAAAAAAAAAACAAAAAACTCTTAAGTTGATTTATTGCCTTTAACAGGAAATCTTTAGTCATTTAAATTTTTGTAAGCTTGTCTTATTTTTCTGAACAGATGCGTTTCACTAGTTCTAACGATTTAGGGGTCTGATTTGAAGTCTATTGACTCAAACCAAGTTTTTTGGTTTCTGATTTTGTTGATTACTGTGTTCCAAGGTCAGCTCCATGCTCTTTCAGTTTGATCATGTTCTGCTCCAGGAATTAAATTGTGGGGATTAAAGGCAAACGGAGTGGCAGGTATTGTCAGGAGTTGCAGTATTTTTTGTTTTTCTCCTCATGATATTAAAAGGAAGAGAAAGTAAGGAAGTATAACTTCTTCCCAGTGTGCAAAGATTTAGCAGGCTTTCAGTGCCAGAAAAATCAATTGCTGCTTGTTCCCTCTTGGGAGCCAAAAAATTTCAACTACTCTGGCAAACATTCAAAACCCTCAGATTTTCCCCAGGAACTCCCACTTTGCTGTTGTATTGCCAGTACGTAATTCTGCAGATGTTGGGAATAAAAACTCTGGACTTGCTTAAGGTAAACTGAAGCATACTTTGAATCCAAGACTTGTCCTATACCTCAGATTGAGGAATATTGTTCTGAACAGTTTTCATTTTGATATTTATTTTGAAATTGTTTATTTGAAAATAAAAAAATAAGACAAATTTCCTATTGTTTACTCCCTTATTTACTTATTTTGCTTCGATGAGTCAAGTTTGTTCTGATATAAACAGATTGTACGTTTTTATTTCCAGCCTAAAGAACGAGGTTCTACAAGAGTACATGCCTTAAATAATGTCAACCGAGTGCTGCAAGTCTTGCATCAAAACAACGTGAGCATGTTTTTCCACAACTGCTTTTGATATACTCTTTAATTTATTCTTGTTTGTAAATGAGTTCAAAACGCAGAGGATAAAGATTTTGGCACCTAGAATCAGAATTCAGCAGGAATAGATAAACTGTTCTGAGTTTTCTTTATCCAGTGTAGTATTTCAATGTCTGGCAGCTTTGTGAAATCTTAAAATGTTAACTTAATACTAAGATAACTAAACTCTGTTTTGCTAAGATGTGTTCAGTTCCATAAACAAAGCTGACTTGAAACCCTGCTATGCATAGCTCATGAAGATGGCAGGATAAATAGCTAGTTGCCAGTGAAGATGCATAACTTGTACGCAAATCTGTAACGGTATGAGAGGTTTTGTAACTCTGTGTTTCCTTGTCCTGCTCTCAAAATCCTTGAGGATGTTTCCAGTGACATCTGTTATCCCTGTGCCAAATTGTTCTTGAGTGTTCCTAACTTTGTCCTGTGCTAACTGGTCAGGAAAAACAAGCAAACAAAAGGAACCAACCACTGTTCTTTAAGAAAAATGAGAATAGTAGTTGCTTATTTTATTTTTTGTTCTTTCTGCCTGGAAACTAGTAGTGCTGTAGCAAAAGGATTTTATTTTTCCCCTGGATAACAAATCCTGATAAGCATAGTTCTCTATAATTAGAATTTCTATTTGCAAATGTCAAGGCACTGAAATAGTTTAATAACAACATTCTGGCAACAAAATACATCTAATGTAAAAAGGCACTGACATATTTATGTAAACTGCTGATTGAAGAGTGATACAAACATGCTGTATAATGCTGCACTTTCCCCTCCACGTTGGTGGACTAGTGTCATATTTCTAGGAAGCAGCCAAAGTTTAGTGGTGGGTTGTTTTTCTTCTGTGAGGTACTGTAAATATTGATCTTTTTTTTTTTTTTTTTTTTGAGGATAAGTAATGTGTCTTTCCAGCTTGAAATTGATTTATTTTATGAAGATAATAAATTAAATGATATTGAGTTACAATAATTAATTAATTCTTCCTTAAGCTGGCAGGATCAGGATTTCTAGAAATAAACAGATGGTCTTAGTTAACTGAAGGTTATTAAGGTCAGGTATATGACTTATGCCTATTGCCTAACTTCATTAGAAAGTGTGTGTGTGTGTGTGTGTGTGTGAGAGAGAAGACACACAACACACAATCTACGGTCAGCTTCCTTTTATTGTCTTTGCTCAGGTCTTAGTAGTCCGCTTACCACGTAATGGGTTGTTAGGTGGCTGCTGAAAACAGCGGCTTAATTCAGAATCATTAAAATACCAAAGTGGGCATGTGGAGTCCTTCATGTATGGTGTAGGTTGCAAGGGGAATACAGTACTTAACGATAATAATGCTTGTGATTAATTTTTTTTTGTTACCCATTCTCAGGAATGTTTCACTTCTATTGCAGGCGAAAAATATCTCTTGTAATGTAATTGCTTTATTTTTGTGCCCCTAACCTTTTGTCTTGCTTTCTGCTCCTTGTGTTCTACAGTGGTTTACAGTCAGTTGTTTAATGGTGTGCACTGGTGACTTTTTTGACCTGTTTTGGCCTGTTTAATTTACAGTTGCCTTTAGAAAGTAAATGCCCAGCATTTGCAAAGAGGATTACATTAGGATTCTATTCCAGCTGCTGTGAAAATTAGGAGAGGACAACCCACAAATCCAAGCTTCCTTGCTACTTTGAAGTATAATTTGTGGTTCCATGTTAATCTCAGCAACAGAGTTTTGATTTGATTTTTTGCTAATTGAGACAGCTATGGGGAACTGGAAATTGCCTAGATGGTATCTGAAAGCAATGAGGTTACAAGCACATTTTGCAAAATTCAAGCTATTCATGATTATGTGATAAGAGGAAAAATACAGAATGCCATTATGTTCTTACATACCAGGGATGCCCTCTAAAACAAAATGAAACTTTGTGTTCTTGTCTACTCTAGGCTAAATCCCCTGACAGCCAGAGGACAGGCTCAGTTACTGTCTTCCGATTGTCCCTGTTGTTGAATTGCTAGCCAGCTCCTTGGTGCAGGCTTTGTCAATATGAACGGTGATGGTCCCAGGTACAGTGCTTAGGGTTAGTGCAAGCTAGGATCCATTTCTGGTAGGCACTGTGGGTAACACTGCTTTGCTCTGGAGCAGGGGTGAGCAAGGGAGAGGAAACCTTCACCACAGAGCAACGTGTTGAGCACATGGTGTTGCTCACCCCTGGGGCTGGAGG
This sequence comes from Anas acuta, assembly GCF_963932015.1. NCBI lineage: Eukaryota > Metazoa > Chordata > Aves > Anseriformes > Anatidae > Anas > Anas acuta. Next base: position 48,821,766 of record NC_088981.1, read on the forward strand.
TCAGCTCCTGGCTTGGGATATTTGCAAAAATGAGCCCCGCTTTCTGTACTGTATGGGAATGTGTTGCAGTATGTGAACATACACCCCAGGAGGTATATCTCTCATCAGCCACAGGCAGCTGTCCCTAGCCCCATTTCTGTAGGACGTGGTGGTGACTTAATGCAGTGTGCTGCTGTTGGCTTCCTCCAGAAGCTGGTTCAGAGTTGGTGCCTCTTTCTCTGAAAGCTGTGAATGGAGAGTAGGTGCCCGGATTCAGACTGAAGTAGAAGTGAGCGAGTGTCTGGTGGTGTGATCTGGGCTTCTCTTCTCCTGAGTGCTGCATACGTGATGCTGGAGTGGGTAGCCTCTTGTGCCCTCCCACGCAGTGATGTAGTCATCTCCCTGCCTCTCTTTCCATGTTTTTATGTTTATAACATTCTCAGTTATAATGCCACTGAGTTTAAATGTGCTCCTATGCATATAGGAAACTGGAACATTTTATTTTTCCCTTGAATTTTTGGTTTCCTTATATAAACTTGTCCCATTTGGATGCTGGTTCATGCAAAGGACAAACCTATTTTTAATTAAGGAGTTAAAGTGTTTTTTTAGGAGCAGGACTGCTTCCTAACTTTTTTTTTTTTTAAAAAGCTTCATGTTTTAAAGCTTCATGTTTTAAAGCTTCATGTTTTAAAGCTTCATGTTTGCCCATCTATTGCTCAGTTTTATCTGCTGGTATGTATGGTATATTAGAGGAGAGGATAAAAACTCTTCCAAATGAACGTTTTCATTGGTGCCGTCTTTTGTTGTCCTGTTTAAGCAGTTGTTGTGACAAGCTGAGATAGAACCAGAGGTGACAGAGTATTGTCTCTTTCTCCCTGCTGGTTATTTCAGAACAGTTGATAACACATGGCTGGACAGCCAGGGACGTGGGATGGGGTTGCAACTTGGAGCTTTGGTAACACTGTTTGATGCAGAGTTGCTCTGACCTCTCCAGGTAGAGCTGGTGAATATCGGAGGAACCGACATCGTTGATGGAAATCACAAGCTGACACTGGGGTTGCTGTGGAGCATTATCTTGCACTGGCAGGTGAGGAGGCTGCTGTGAGATCTCTTCCTTTCCAGGAATCATGCGCATCTATCTTCTGGGATTCTCAAACTTTTCTGGGGTTTCTCAAACTTTTCTGGGGTTTTGGCAGCAGAAAATAACTGCTTCTATTCTGGGCTGGTAAATAAAGGCAGGCCAGTGTTTGGTTTCTGACCTCTGTCTGTTGGCTGCCTCCCACAGTACATGTTCTCATATGTGCTAAGTTCTCAGTCACTCAGATCAGTTCCTAAGGTTGTTGCAGAGGCTTTTCAGGCTAAAGCATTGTGTTTATGTTCCTTCCTCAATACTTACGTGCTTCTGTTTGCAGACGTTTTCCCACTATCTTGGTAGCTGTGTTGGGTTTACATCTTTATTCACTGCTCTGTAGGTTTGTTTCTCAGCTGCATAGATTGAATTACTCCTGGCTTATCCACATACCTGAGAGGATCATGGAATTCGCTTGGAGGAACTTCAGCAGATGCTTGTACATAGCGCATCAAACAGCAAATTTCCTGTGTTGGCTGAGCAGTTATCCTGTTCTTGCCAAAAACTTCTGCAAAGTTGTATTTTTGGGGTTTGCTTACTACTGGAACCCTAGCACAAGGCAGTGGGAAATATTATTGTCCATGTTGAGTGACAGCAGCACTGAGAAGTGGGGGGAGGGCTGTAAGGTAGGGGTAACTCATCATTTATTACGTATGCATTACTGGTTCTTGTAATCAGCAGAGTGTAAAGATGAAAGAAGGCTCCTATTCCTACATTTCATGTAAGGAGTTAGAGCTTGACACCTACTTTTTCACAGAAAAGACCCTTGCCTGATTTGTGAAGTAGCTTGGTTCAAAGGCTTTTTAAGCAGGAAAAGATGAGAACATGTCTGTATGGAGTAGTTGCTGCTGTCTTGCAGGTGAAGGATGTGATGAAGAACATCATGTCAGATTTGCAGCAGACTAACAGCGAGAAGATCCTGCTGAGCTGGGTTCGGCAGTCCACGAGACCTTACAGTCAAGTCAATGTCCTGAACTTCACGACGAGCTGGGCAGATGGGCTTGCTTTTAATGCTGTCATCCACAGACACAGGTAGGTGACACAGCTCCTCTCAGACCTAATGAAGTGAGCAGCTTTTTTCCCCTCATGTCTTCATGCTTGAGCGTCTGACAGCCTCTAGCCTGTTTCAGTAGTTTGCTGTAGTGATAACAATAACAACTCAGAATTATTGCCAGAGCCTTGCAAAGGATGGAGCCAAGGCAGTGGTGTAACTGTTCTCACATGCACACTTGCTGGGTGGATTTACAGCCCACTTAAATACGTACTATATAGAGAGTATGCTGAATGGGTGCCTGTAGGGGAGGGTTGATTACTTCCCTTCCCCTATACTTCCTTTCCCCTGCAAAGGGAAAAACATCTCAGTTTGCCATAATGCTTCAGGTGGAAGATACAGAAGCTTCAAAATGAAGGAATGAGAAAGACAGGCTCAGTAGCTTTTCTTAGATTTTGTATATGTTACTCGAAAGACTGTGTATTCAGTTCTTTCAGGAGAGCACCTTTTTGCATTCACTGAGTAGAAGAGCCAAAGGATAATGGACTGCTTCAGGTGTCTGTAGTATGTTTATTAGTTTGTTCACTATACTTTATAGAGAATGTTATTTAAAGCATCTTTTTGCAGATCTCTTATGTTCTTTTTGATTTTGGAGAACTTCTTGATAGTCTAAAGAAAAGTTTGTTACAGAGTGTTACGAAACTTGCACATCTGTGTGTGTGAGAGATCTGCTGCTGGGCAATCAATTCTAGTCTGGTGTATCTTAAATGAAGTCAGCTCATTCTTTTTGCAAGGGTTGGCTGTTCTTTATCATAAATAACCGTTCCAGTGTGGTAATGCTATGATGATATTTCCTCCTGGCTACCAGGTATCTTTCATGGCAAATACTTTACAAACACCTGAATATTTATACTAAGCAGATATTAAGTGATCACAAAAGCATTTGTTTACTTCTCTGCTGTTCTCTGCTCTCTGGCCTGTGCTGACTGAACTGACAGGCTCTATCGCAGGCTTGCTGGCTTCAGCCAGGGTCTGGTCTCATGTACCTGTGTGCCTGGAGCTGGCTGGAGTTCAGCCTGCATGGATGCGTGATGGGGAGCACCTGCACCACACTGAGGGCTCCTGAGCGATCAGAAGGACTGTCCTGCAAAGGCAGAGAAATACTAGCAAAAGTCTGAGTTTACACTGTCAGAAGTATTAACAAGATGTGCGCTGTACTGGTGGTTTTCTTATCAGCGTAGTTGTAGTGGCATAGCTCTGCCAGTGAATGGGAAGCTTTGTGATGGAGAGAGCACCAGCTTTAGATGCAGGTGAGACCTGCTTTCCCCAGGGTACCAAGAAGGGCAAAGGCAGCAACATCAGTTTCAGGCTGTTGTCCTTCTGCCCCGTGACTATCTGCTTGGACTCTGTGGGATCTCAAGTCTGTGAGCTCTGCCCTTCCCAGAGCACTGCTATGTGGCAAAAGCCCCTGCTGAAACCTTCGAGTAACTGTGCTTTTCTCTGGCTTCGTGAAATTTCTGTTATCTGACTCTGCTGATCTCTCTGAGCCCGTTACTCCCCCGTCCTGGGAGCCTAGCAGCTGCCAGTGCTTCAAAACTCAGCTTTGCAGTCCCCAGACACCAGTCCTTTAGCCAATGAAACACCATTTTCCCCACATCTGAGAAATCTTGAGTTGGCTTTAAATTTAGGCTGGATTTGAAAGAAAAGCAATAAAAGGCTTGCAAGGAACAAGGGGATTGAGGCAGGATGCAGAACTGGTAGAACAGCAAGGCTATGTAGCTTACCTGGACTGGTACTGCTCCCCTGCCTAAAGGGTATTGCCAGTATTGTGGTATTTACTTAGCTTTGTCCTATGGCACTTAATAGGAGCATTTTTGTGGATCCCATTAAAAGGTTTATTTAGTAGCTCACTTTTGTCTTTATGTGTCGATGAACTATTGCTAACTGCGTTACCTCTTGGCTATAACTTTGTAAGGCTGTCAGTACTTACAATTATATGAGGGAGTAGAACATGTAACATTTTATTGTGTTGGTGTCTTTCATTTCCTAATATTAGCCTAGTTCTTCTTCAAATTGAATTCTGTTCTTTGGTACAGTTTCCTTGCTCATAGGCCAATACCTAGGTTGCAGTTCATTAAAATGTGTGTTACCGTGGCAGTGGGCAAGTAAGTGCATACATGATACACTTACTGCAATGTGTTTTCCAAATTAAGTCTCTTCTAAAACTTTATGTGAATCTACGTGGTTATCCTTGTCGCTTTTCCTGCATCGAGGTACAGTATTCCATAAGCTCGTATCAGGATCTTTGCATATTTTCCCCTGTCCCAGCCCTTCTTCTGGCATTTTGCTTCTCAGACCCTGCTGGTTTATGGCCTTCCTGTTTCACAAAGTGTAATGATTCAACAGATGTTAAAAGGATACTCTCAGGTCAATTTACAACTGAATTAAACCTTAAAGAATTAAAGGCAAGCCCATCTCTTCCTCCCCACGTTCTATAAAACACAGGATCAATAAGTGTTTTAATGAGAAGCCACTACTAGAGGGGAATGGAAAGTATTTTAATGGTTTGTAGTTTTACAGCTGTGCTGCTGCAGCACTTGGCTGTTCATGCCCTGTAGGTATAGATACCACGAGGAGGGGCCCTCTGTGCTGACCCTTTTTCCTACCCCAAGAGCTAAGGGCTCTTTCCCCCCTAGACCTGCCGGTAGGTTTATGTATGCACAGCTGCACTGAAGATTTGGCTTGTTAAATGCTAATGCAAGATGAAGGGTGCTGGCACTGTCAATCGATGGGCTCCTTGGTCTGATTCACATCATGACTCTCATGAGTCCTTGTGAATTTTTTCTTCTTTTTTTTAAACCAGAGGAAGGGCCACATGGCGGGGTGAGTGAGCAAGGGGTGTGGAGACTGCTGCTGCTCCTGGTCTGGGGTGGTCACCGAGACACCTCGCAAGTTTGGAATGAGGCTTTCTAGGAAGAGAGTGGCTGTTCATTACCCAGCAGAGCCAGACACAAAAATCATGTAATAATAATGCTGTAAAAGAACCAATTGAAGAAAAGTGGTTCTGGAATAAATTTTCTGATTTTTTTTTTTTTCTGGTTTACTGATTTTCTTGTTAGTAGCATTTAATCTCCAGTTGCAGTCAAATAGTATATATAGAAGGGAAGGTGGATGGCACTGCAGATGTGGTCAATTAATTGATTTGTGGTTGTCCCATTCTCATTAAGAATATTTTTGTCTGTCTTCTGTATTTCGTTATATGTGCTTATGTTTGTATTTTATACGTACCTGTGTATTTATATAACTTATGTAGCTCCCTCTATATCCATAACTTCAAATTCTGAATGGTATAGAATTTTTTTCTTTAAATTAAATTCAGTATTTTCTGTTTTGTATTTTAATTTTAGACCTGAGCTCTTCAGCTGGGATGAAGTTATAAAGATGTCCCCAGTTGAGAGACTGGAACATGCTTTCAGCATAGCCAAAAACCACCTGGAAATTGAGAAACTGTTGGATCCTGAAGGTGCGATACAGTTATTCTATTTGATTTTGAACTTCTTGAGCTCTTCTGAAAGAAAACGCTTATATAGACATTTATTATGAATACAAATCCCAGCAGTTTTGTGCAGTGATATTTTGTTTCAATCCCTTACATTTGGGCTTAAAAATATGTAAATTGTAGGGTAAGGGTATTCCTGTGTGTATTTATGCTTCAGCTTCTTGAATGTTAAGGTTCATATTGAGTTACCTTTCAGATACAGTGCACAGGAAGGTGAAGTTGGTTCCCTGGTTTTATTTTATTTTAAGTAGCGGTTCCATTACAAGTATCTGTGCTTTTCAGATCAAGCAGAGCATTTTGTAGAATGGAATAGCTTAAGAGCTCATGATCTTTTGTTCTTTGTTATATATGCTGAGTAACAGTAGCTGCCAGTGCTGTGAGTACTTACCATGTCGGAATGCTTGCCAGGAAACTTTTTATGGCCCCTTCTTAAAACCCTGAGCTGTCACTCTGCTTTGAAGTGAACCTCTGAAGATCCATTCTGTAAGACAAGCTGTCAAACTTTATGGATTCAAGCACCACCACCTTAAAAAGAAAAAAAAAAGGAAAAAAAAAAAAAGTCAGCTGAATGAGTAGAACTCATAACCCCAGTGATATGTGAACCTGAATCTGTAAAATTCTTTTCCATGTGAAAAGTAAGCAAGTGAATTTACCGATACTAAGAGTGGGGTTAGAACATACATGGAAGTGTGTGTTTGAGGGGTACTGTTCCTGAATTGCATTTCTGCTTGGAATGCACTCCAGAATGTTTCCAAAACAATTTTTATTTCTCAGTAACTTCAGATTTGGGCTCTTACTTCCAAAAGATCAAGTCTCTTAATGTAAATTCACTTGAAAATGTTGATTTTTTAAAAAATATTTTTTCTTTGTACTGCTTTCAACATCTGTAAAACCTGGTCTTTCAATAGAAAGCTAAAGGCTAATTAACAGGATAACCTGTGCTTTGCACTACATGTGAAATATTGGAATCTTAACTGTATTCTGCATGATGATTTAGAAACGTTGTTTCTTTATTAATGTTCTCCCATGTATTCTTTTTTGATGCAGATGTTGCTGTACAGCTTCCAGACAAAAAATCTATTATCATGTATTTAACCTCTTTATTTGAGGTCCTTCCTAAGCAAGTCACCATGGAAGACATTCGGGAAGTGGAGACTCTTCCAAGGAGATACAAGCAGGAATGTGAGGATGGAGAATTCAACATGCAGCAGGTGTGTTTATTATCTAAGTCTGGCTGAATCTTCTTGAGTTGTAATTTTAGATGATCTTCAGGCTTGTCAGTTCTCTGGTATGTCTTCTGTCTTGTTCAACACTATTGGGAAAATATGAAAAATCATAGCATCATCTTTGTGATTGACTTCATTGGTTCTTTTTTGTTTCCTGATTCATATACAAAATCCTTTTTGCTTAGGTAGAAAGCTACATCTGCATTATGCTTCTTTCTTCTGTTTATTTTCCTTATTTATCTTGACAAGCTGGAGTGGCCTAAAGTCTTTAACTGAGTTTGCAGCAGGACTTGTGGTGGTGGTATTTGTTGGGTTTTTGTTTGCGTGGGAGGTCCACATCTCTGTTAAAATAAGTACACTTAGTTTTCTATCCAGGTTATCTTAAAATGGAAATTCATTAGTGGTGACTGTTGGCCCCTCTCATTAGAAATGTACCTAACAATTAGTTTTAAAATTTTATGAAGGATTGAAAGGGATCTTAGTTGTTCTATTCTTAGTATCATTTGGGAAAGCACTTCTGAGGCATCACTTTTCTCTTGGCTGCCTAGGTTGTAGCACTTGAAGAGGAGCAGAGCAGTTCTAGAGCAGAGACCCCCAGCACGGTGACAGAGGTGGATATGGACTTGGATAGCTACCAAGTTGCTCTGGAAGATGTCCTCACGTGGTTGCTGTCAGCTGAGGATGCATTTCGGGAACAGGAGGAAATATCTGGTGATGTTGAAGAAGTCAAAGAGCAATTTGCCACCCATGAAGTAAGCTTTTCTTAAGTTCCTTTGTTGTAGTTTTGCTTTTTTGTGTGGGAGCCGAAAATTTTATTTCCCTAGTCCTTATCCAAATGCTGCCATTCTCTTTCTTGTGTCTTGCTTTTCCTAAACTGAAAGCACCTCTAACTGAATGGTGGTTTTTAAATTATTACTATAATTAGTTTTATAATTGACAAATTATAGTTTCTTGGCAGTGGAAATGGATCTTTTTAAGAGAGTTTTCAGTGGAACAGGTTTTGGAATTTCAGTATATTTTTTGTGTCAGCTTTCTGTGGCTGGCCCCCTGTTGTCATAGAATCACAGAATGGTTTGGGTTGGAAGGGACCTTAAAGATCATCCAGTTACAACTCCTCTGCCATGGGCAGGTTGCTCAAAGCCCTATCCTACTTTGGACACTTAGTATCTTGAACGCTTTGAAATAGATTCCTCACAGATCATGGTGATGTGGCTGGTTGTACTGTTTCCAGGCTTTTATGATGGAACTGACTGCACACCAGAGCAACGTGGGCAGTGTCCTGCAGGCTGGGAACCAACTGGTGGCACAGGGAAATCTGTCTTCTGAAGAGGAGTTTGAGATCCAGGAGCAAATGCTGCTGCTGAACTCCCGCTGGGAGGAGCTCAGGGTGGAGAGCATGGACAGGCAGTCCCGGTGAGTCATCCCGCATGACCTCTCCTAAAGCTGAAGGACTGGTCTCTGGTGCTTGCTGCATCTCAGAGGAATTGCTTTGCATCCATTTGTAAGATATTTTTGTCTGAAGTAGCTCTTCCGTTTGGGACATGAAATCCACCCTCTTTGTACTCTCCAAGATGAAACAGAGGAAATGGATATAACTGTCTTTTTTTTGGATTCTTATGTAAGAATATTTTGAGATTTATGTTATATAAGTGTACCAGACTAAATATGATACCTACATGCAGCAGTTACATAAATGTATTTTTAATATTTTCAGTAGTTTAAGTTCCTGAATAAAACATGCTGGAGATGTGAACAGCTATGTGTGTTTACACAGCTAAAGAACACTTAAAAGAATTTTTTCCCCGCCTGTAGTTGTCAGGCTCAGAGCTGCGCATCAAGGGAGAAACTGCATTTGATTGCCACTTGTAGCAGTGGTTCTGGTAGTGAATAGAAAATCCCAGTTGCAAGAAGCAACTGGGAATAAATTGCATAATTCACTCATTTTTATTCTGTTACAATAGAAACAGGAGTACTTACTTCTGTGTTCCTTAGCTTAATGGTGAAAATTATATTGGATGATACGTAACTGGTTTATGAATGGTTATGTGTCTTTCCTTTAAGAACTAGAACTTAGTTTTTATCCTTGGGAAGACCGTTCCTGATGTGACTCTGCCTGTGCTTCCCCCTGCAGCCTGCATGACATGCTGATGGAACTGCAGAAGAAGCAGTTACAGCAGCTGTCCGACTGGCTGACCATCACAGAAGAACGCATTCAGAAGATGGAGTCTCAACTCTTAGCCGAAGACATAGAGTCCCTTCAAAAACAGCTGGAAGAACACAAAGTAAACTTTTCATCTGTTCTGTAATGAGTATGCGAGAAGTATTTGGAAGAAGTGTAGGTTGGAAGGCTTTCTTAGCCAATAAACTTGCTAAAGGATGTTGATGGGACAAAAGGAATTAGACATGTTCAGCCTTCTTGGCTAAACACTTCAGCTATGATGACTACAGCAGAAACTGTATTATCTTTGCTACACGCAAACGAGGCCTCCCCAGGTGAATTGTTGGTGTTAGGGACAGTATTAAATGCATTGTAGATAACTGGCCTTTAATGACTGGCAGCAATGCTAAGGCACATTTGAGACTTGCTGCTTGAAATAATGGAGGAGTTAAAGCTATTCCTACTAAAGCAATTTGCAAATTGGTTTGGCTCGCAATTAAGTTTCTGGATGGGAGTCCAGCCTTTCTAGCCTAGAGTGTTTTTTGAAGGAGAAAGATGGCCTTTTAATATTAGTCATGGTTGCAGCTTTGTTTTTTGTAGTCATTGCTGAGGTTTGACCTCTGCAGCTTGAGACATACCTCACAGGGCAAGAACTGCTAAGTGTTCTTAGTCTGTGTAATTTCTTGTCCCACACTTGTGTTTTTTGCTCTGTCTTCAAAGGCCGGGGAGCTTGAGGCTTGTTGTTCATAAGGTAGTTTAGGATTTTCTGGGATGAAAAGTGGTATTTACAGCAGTTTAAGGGCATATAGATGTTGCAGAGTTATTTTGGAGGTAGGCTTTAACCTACTGTAGTCTGTTCTGCCAGAAGTTGTATGAATATTTAAATGTACAGATGTATTTTAACCTAATTAGAACTGTATGTTTTTTGCAGTTGCTAGGTATCAGTTTGTGACTATTGTCTTTGATATTTAGGTTTTGAGAAATGTCAACTATTAAATGTTCATAGTAATTCTTACATTTTTGGCATGCCCTATGATACTTGCTTAATAAAAGCAACTTTTTAATGGAATGCTTAAGTTCTCTTATCCATAGCTGTAGACATATAGAAAGTCAGTGCAGTCATATGATTTATCTAGTCAAGAATGGTGTATACATTTTAAAACTTTTTTTTTTTTTTTTTTGTGTGTGTGTGTGTTTTCCAGCACTTTAAAAGAACGTTTTTAGGTTCTTTGCCAGCAATCTTTGATTGTTTGTTTAAACTGTGCAGTGATTCCCAGTGGTAAAAATATTTGCATAAGTGTTGTCTGTAGTGCTTTGCCACATTTGTTTTAGTCACTGTGGGCAAAATAGCAATTTGATAATTATTCAAAGTTTGTAACAGCTGATGTGTTTTTCTAGAGCCTGCAAAATGACCTAGAGACAGAACAAGTGAAGGTAAACTCCCTAACTCACATGGTCGTCATTGTCGATGAAAGCAGTGGGGAAAGTGCAACAGCTATTCTGGAAGAACAATTACAGGTAAAATGTTAGAGCCCTGTTTTTTAAAAAAACAACAGCAAACAAACAAACAAACACAAAATCCAAAACTGTAATAGCAGGCACTTAAAATCTTTGCATATAATTGTTAATCAATGTTTTTTGTGTTTAAAGACAATTTGTCCTAGAAAACAATTTAAAGTAATATATTTTTAAATGTAATATTAATGCAAAGAATTATTAAACTTACTCAGGATAAAACCTGCAAAAGTTATCTGGCTTTCAAGCTCAATTCCTGATGAGTCAAGCTGCTTGCATCTGTAGTGACTTAAGCGCTTTTGCAGCATATCTTCTCAGCAATTTCACTAAAATGGGAAGATGCACAATACAACTCTTTAATTTCAAATAGGTAATTCTCATTAGGAAATTAAAATCTGATTGAAAAATATTTAAATACAGGAACAGAATTAATCAAGGAGATATTGTGTGAATTGTTTTCCTGTGTTCTTTTTGGACTTGGGCTGCAATCTGAGTAAATCCTATGTTCTATATGATTTAATGTAACAGAATTCATGCTACTTCCATTGCTCCTTTTGAAGTCGATGAAATAGTTTCCTGAGTTCAGCGAGCACAGAAATAAGGCCATAGGTGAATGCCCTTGAGAGTTTTAACTTTAAGTTTTGTACAGTACAACAACAGTTAATGGCAACAAGGTGATTATAATATAAAAGAGGTTACTGTGAAGTAGAAATTTTGCTATTGAATATATAGTTTTTGATCCTCTTTGTGAAGCTCGTGAATATTCACGATATCTCCTGCTTTTGTAGAGGCTGGGGGAGCGGTGGACAGCAGTTTGTCGATGGACTGAAGAACGACGAGTCAAGTTGCAAGAAATTCAGCTTTTATGGCAGGAGCTTCTAGAAGAGCAGGTTAGTAACTCTTTGGTTACCCACAGTTGTAATTTATTTATTTATTTATTTATTTATTAGTAACCCTTAGTAGGGTTTAACAGCTCTAAGAAAATAGCTGCAAAGAACAAGAATTTCAGTTATCATTTAGGTTCTTAGCATTTCTTGAAGAAGTAGTGCAGCCTAAGAAAAGTATTTACTTAAGTTTAAGCAGGAAAATGTATGCCTCCTTATAAAATAATTTCCAAGGTAGATACTTAATATTCTTGTGGACATCATCCTTTTGAAAGCTCTGTTGCCTTATATTCATCAATGTCAACAAATTTCACAAGAGAGCAGCCTAGAAGAGAGGGATCTGGGGGTCGTGGTAGACAGCAAGTTGAATATGAGCCGGCAGTGTGCCCTGGCAGCCAGGAGGGCCAACCGTGTCCTGGGTTGCATCAAGCACGGCATCGCTAGTAGGTCGAGGGAGGTGATTGTCCCGCTCTACTCTGCGCTGGTGCGGCCTCACCTCGAGTACTGTGTGCAGTTCTGGGCACCACAGTATAAAAAGGACATGAAACTGTTGGAGAGTGTCCAGAAGAGGGCTACGAAGATGGTGAAAGGCCTGGAGGGGAAGACGTACGAGGAACGGCTGAGGGCACTGGGCCTGTTCAGCCTGGAGAAGAGGAGGCTGAGGGGAGACCTCATCGCAGTCTACAACTTCCTCGTAAGGGGGTGTCGAGAGGCAGGAGACCTTTTCTCCATTAACACCAGCGACAGGACCCGCGGGAACGGGGTTAAGCTGAGGCAGGGGAAGTTTAGGCTTGACATCAGGAGGGGGTTCTTCACAGAGAGGGTGGTTGCACACTGGAACAGGCTCCCCAGGGAAGTGGTCACTGCACCGAGCCTGTCTGAATTTAAGAAGAGATTGGACTGTGCACTTAGTCACATGGTCTGAACTTTTGGGTAGACCTGTGCGGTGTCAAGAGTTGGACTTGATGATCCTTAAGGGTCCCTTCCAACTCAGGATATTCTATGATTCTATGATTTATTATATTAAAAATAAGGATTACTGTACTTTGGATGTCAAATTCATACCTAATGAACTCTGTGACCTTTCTTGGTGAATTTAATGGAGAAGTATAAGAATGCAAGTATGAGCATCTTGCTTTAGAAAATTTATGGGAGATAGCTTCTCATAAATATTCCTGTCTTCTTGATAAGTAGTTAAATAATTGAAGGACTTCTATCTGATTTATATTTGGTCTCCAGTTTTCAATAGACAACTTTAAAATAACAAACTGATTTTATTGGGTTTAAGATCAGTGAAGACTTGCAAAATGACCAAGAAGCAGGAATATCCCTGATGGCAATGAATCACTAAGTATTTGGTGGTTTGGTAATTGCAGAAATTTTCCTAACTAAGGCACCGATGTTTCCAACATAGATACATGTACACAATTTTGCAATCAACTAAGCAATAAATACTGTTTACATAGCCAGTAACATAAAATATTTGGTCAATGTGGTGAAGCATTTAGCTCATCTCATTTTGATGAGTTTAGGCAAGCAGTTGAATTGTTAAGAAGATGGCATTGTGAGTTTTCTCTTGCTTTGATCTTGCGTGTTTTGGGTGGACCTTGAATATACCACTCAAATATGAATTAGGCTATGGCATCTGAAAGAAATGGTAACAACTACATGCTGTCAGCTGTGTTAGTCATTTTTGCATACCTACTGCCAGAGCTTGTTTTGTGACTCAGCTTTAAAATATTTGATGGCTTTTCCTTTGAAGGTTTTCTTAAATTGTTTTGTTTTCTTATATGATGACATTTATCACTGTAAGCCGTTGTTTAAAATCTGCAGTGCACAGAGTGTTTAGACACTTAAAAAGAAGTAGAACCATGCTGATATATTTTTTGCTATCACTTCCAGCCTGGTTTCTTTGAGAAATGTTTTGTCTGCACATTTTGGATTTCTTATGTGTTTCTCTCTGACCCCTCCCATATCTATCTGCAGTATATTGCTAAGCCATGGTTGCAGCTCATGCAACCTTGTTAATATGGATGCAAGGTTCAGATTCTGGCTTATCCAATACCACGAATCTGTTAATGTGTATATCTTACTTTAAAATTCTGCCTTTACGTATGTACATGTAGAAAACTGTGCTAATGTTTTCTGACAACAATTGAGTAAGGTAAGATTCTGAACTCAGAAATAAGGAATTCCAAGAAAGCCTGACTTCTTATGTCAAGGTATAAACTTCAGGAGCTCTTAACTTTTATGACCCTATTTGAACATGTTTCAGGCCTCTTCCACCCTTATTTTTGTCTAGGGAAAGATGACCACTCATTGGCTATTATAAAACTGTTATGAGTGTCATCTTCTGTTGGAGTTGCTTAGCATTCATTTTTTTTTTTTAATTAAGTTGCTCTGAAAAAGTGGACAAACTTTCATTAATGTATGTTTAATGTAGAATGTCAGATAAGTAATAAGGAAGTAGCTGTTCTTTTTAGGTGGTTTAGATCACCCTATGTTTGCATTTGTTGTTCAACTCCCAATAGTGCTTTTATTACTACCAGGTCTGAATTACAGATGTCTGTCCTCGAGAATTATCAAGTCACCTACAAAAATTACAACTTGAAACCAATTAAAAACTTTAATATGAACAGTTTGATAACAGAAAAGTACCTAAAACATTTAGGTACTGTCATTTTTTCATTTCACCCAACCAGATGGAGAGATGAGCAGCAGCGATGCATCAGCCTTTTTGTGGCTGCCTAAAAATTTTTTTGGAAACCACACTGCCAAGTCAACACAATTCTTACCACTCAGGAAACAAATTCCTCAATTGGTGCCAGATATTTCTTAGCACTGTGATAATTATGTTTCAGTTTCCTGGGGAGAGTTATCATTGACTGCTGATTTAGCAGAAATTAATTGTATATGTTGAAGGATTTTTAAACTCTTCTATTATGCATAAAGTTGGCTGGGCTGCCAGCTTGATTTTTCCCAAAGAGTATGTGGTGTTACAACTTTGTCCATCCAGCCTTATGGCATTTCCACCGCTATCATATTTGCTGTCTGTACATTTTGCACACTGGTTTACATTGGCAATGAAAACTGCCTTAACCCTTTGGCCCAGAAGTTGCTGTAGTCAGTTCTGGGACAATACCAAAAGTATACAGCTAGACCGAGGAGCTAGCAACTGTTGTAAAGTGTGTTGTTCAACGAACAAAAAGATCTGCTTTGTTCTATTATTTTACCTTTAAACACAGAGGGGAGCAGTGTGCAACTGAGCTTGACTGAGGAAAAAAAGCTAGCTGGGTATTGCAGTCTATGGAGATAGCTGTGTAGCAGCAGCAGCGTGCAGCAACGTAATATGAAATACATAAAATCCTTCCTGACGCTGGAGGCTGCTGGAGTTTCCGTAGCAGCACTGTGTGACTAGAGCAAGATCCAGGATAAATTTCCTAGAAAAAAGTTAAAAACTTGATGAGCAGACCACTCCAGCTTTCAGGAGTTAATGAGAAAATGTTTAAAGCTATTTTCCAATTGGAAATAGGTAAAATAGACAGGGTGGTAACTAATAATACACGTTTGAGTCTGTGGCAGACAGTCTGAACTAAAAGAGCTCTGAATTAACAATGTAGCTTCTGTGAGAAACTGTTTGTAATGTCTGGTTCTGAATCACAGGGGAAGAAGGGTGGGGAATGAAAGAAAGCCTGCATGCAGTTTTGCTACATTTAATTCCAATATAATTTATAAATCCTAGGTCTGCTTTGTGGTGCATATCTGGTCCATATGAATAACCTGGGGGGTGGGCACTCTAATATACTGAGAAATGGTTTTGCTGAAAAGTATTACATAGTTCTCTGGTCTGATATTTTTTTTGTTGCCCTTTATGTAGTGTTTTGGTTAATGCCAACTGAAATTCCTGCACGTAAGGATTTCAGAGCAGTGTTTGGAATGCAAAGAACTTAAAGAAGGAATTGTCAATTGTTTGACAAACTTGGTATGTTCTTGTACTATTTTCCTTTTAATCTGCAGTGCTTATTGAAGGCTTGGTTGACTGAGAAAGAAGAGGCCTTAAGTAAGGTCCAGACAAGCAACTTCAAAGATCAAACTGACCTGAGTGTGAATGTTCGAAAACTAGCAGTGAGTATTGCTGTCCTCATCTATCCTGTCAAATTTGGGAGTCTAAGTGAATGGCAAGTTATGAGTTTAACTTCAGCAGGAGCTGTGAATGAACTATATTCACACTACACTGGAAGCCAGGTTTATATTCTCTCCTTGTCAGATATTTCCACTTAATTTTTAAAAAGCTGTGTACAACTTTCTCCATGGCCATGCTAGGCTGATGTGACTTATTTTGGAACAGCCATCCTGGGTATTTTACATGGTTTGTAGTTTCATGCAGTGTACCAGACAGCTGGGTTTTCAAAGGTGTGGGTGTTTTTTTTTGTTTTTTTTTTTTTCCTGTGTTTGTTTAAATACATTGGTACAGCTTGTACCTAAACTAATCATTTGTAACTGTAACTCAAGAGCTACAGCAGATAGCTCTAGTAGCTTTCTTGGGGAAGTGTTTTTCTTAAGTGTCTGTTAGTGCTTTGTTAAACAGGAGAACTGTTTTGAAACCTATGATGCATCTGGCTCAGGTAGTAAACTTCTTATTGCAATGCAAAGCTAGAGATGGCAGAATACTTGATGTCGTCTTTTAATGTTTTCTTTTAACTTCAGATTTTGAAAGAGGACATGGGTATGAAACGACAAACACTAGACCAGCTGAATGAGCTCGGTCAGGATGTGGCCCAAATCCTTGGCAATAGCAGAGCATCTGATAAAATCGACCACGATCAAGAAGAACTAACTCAGAGGTGGGACAGTTTGGTTCAGAAACTAGAGGATTACTCTAACCAGGTACTTATCTATGCTCTATTACTTCTCAGCTGTTTAGATGTATGCAAACCGTGCTGATACTGTAAGCAAAAGTGCCCAGGCAAGTTCTTGGCACCTGGCTAGAGGCAGGTGAGTTCTATTTCACGTGGGGCTGATTTTATCTGCAGAAAAAGCTGTCTGTTTTTTTTTTTGGCTTTCAAAACAAGTTGTTAACCTGACTAATACTGTTACTCCTTTCTCACACAGATTAAGCTTCATTTTTTCTGATGAGTGAAGCAGGTTTCACATGTATTATCAATCAATATAAATAGTTCTAAACATTATGAGAGCACTGGGACTGGAGTAAATCTCATACTAAAAGAAAATGAAGACAAAACCCCAAACACAGAAT
The DNA here is from genome assembly GCF_963932015.1 of Anas acuta. Taxonomy (NCBI): domain Eukaryota; kingdom Metazoa; phylum Chordata; class Aves; order Anseriformes; family Anatidae; genus Anas; species Anas acuta. Next base: position 48,838,464 of record NC_088981.1, read on the forward strand.
AGATAAATAAATGAGAGTCATACAAGCATTTATGCTCGAGTACAATTTCTCAACTTTTGAAAAGATTGTTGTTAGACATGTAAGGATGATAGCCAAGCTGGACTGTAAAGTTTTTATTTCAGTATTTTGAGTACTTGCTAATATTTCATTTAGATGGAACTTCCATTGGCTTCCGTGAGAATTTTATTTGACAGCTTTATGACTCACATGCCCTTTTTTGTGTGATATTAAAAGATCATTATGGTGATGGCTGCAGCACTGCTTCATGATCCATTTAGTGCGTAGTGAATGAGCTGTACAGCTTATGAGTAGGGGTCCATTTCAGCCATGAGGCTTTAATTTGTTCTTTCTGTTTGAGTCAAAGCAGTGCAGAGTGCCATATCCTGTGTGCATCCCTTCATTCCCCCTAAATATCAAGCATGTGCTTAGCTAGAACTTACAGGGTGATTCCCACAAGACTAAGTTTATAACCTGTTAAAGGGTGTGGAAGGTTTCTATTGATTTGAGTGGGCTTGTAGGTTAGTTTTTAGATCAAATCCACTGTGTGTCAGCTCTTTAAGTTGTATGTTTGGTTTTGTGGAAAATGTATATACGAGATAGAATTATATATTGCCAAATCCAAAGAACCTTTGTTCTTTCTGTGAACCAAACAATTATGAAAGAAAATACATACTGTATTTTGTTGATTTAAATTCACTTGTTCTGGTGTGAAATCCTAGTTGAACTGAGAATTTTGGTGCTTGGTTCCCATCTGTAAAATGAGAAGAATACTGTTTTTCTTTGGAGTGCTTTGGCATCTATGATAAATGTGCTTTCTGAGGGCTAGGCGTGATCATTTGTAGGAATGAATGAAAGGGCTTTTATGACTGATGAATAAAAGCAATGAAACAAGAACAAGTTAGGGTTTGCATTAGAAAAGGTATTTAACCCTTTTTGCTAAATCATTTTGTGTAGGTAACTCAAGCTGTAGGAAGCGTAGGGATGTCACAGGTTTCACAGAAGACTCCTGCAGAAACAGTGTCTTTGAAGGACCCAGTAGTGGTTAGACAATCCAGGCAGGAATCGCCTCCACCACCACCCCCAAAGAAAAGGCAAATCCCAGGGGACAGTGAAGCAAAGAAAAAGTAAGTATATGCCACTGCCATTTTCCTATGCACACTAGATAACACAAGCTCATTTCCTTTAGTCTTGGGTTTTGAATCTCCTTTTATGCTAGTAAAGAATACTTAAGTTGCAGTTGTGCAGTTGCGTTTGGGGAGTGGGGAGGGGCTGTTATGTACACCCTTGTTTTCAGAGAAGCAGAAAGCCTGCAGCCTCCATCAATTTCAAAGGAAAAGGAATATGTTTTATTTTTCAGAAAAGCAGGTCTTTGGTTCTCTGTACTTCAGTTCCTTTGCTGAAAGGTAGAACTAATTATATTTCCTTTCTTTTGGAAAAAACAATCTTCACATGTTGGGATACATAGTGTTATGAAAGGACCAAGTATTTTAATTTGTTATGTATCTCTGGTCTCTGAAATATATGGGGGAAACTGCAAAAAAGCTCAGAAACCTAGTCTATCTCCCTGGTATTTACTAATAGGCACAACATTATAGTGATGTCTCTTTTCACAAGTGTATCTGGAGTGGCTGATTTATTTGCATATATTCTAATAACACATTACAGTGCTTTCATTAAATAGCATACATAAAACTAAAGGAATTGTTGTTAAAAATATGAATAAGGTAAATACTGTATACTCATTATTTTGCTGTTTGTTTGCCTGAGAAAACAGACATTTGAGGCGTCACTAGCTTAAACCTTTGGCAGGTTTTCTAGGGAGATGATAGAGGGCTGTATCAAGAGCCAAGAGTTCAAACTGTATTAAGGACAGAGTCAGGTAAATTAGGCTAAACTTTTTCATCTGATGCTTTTATCTGATTCTGATTACTTAAGTTGAAACCAACAAATAATCAGTAACTGGAATTTTGCAGGCTTTCCCACAAAAAAACCTTGGAGTGGTTAGCAGCACCTTCTGCATCTGTTGGCAGGCTGTTGTTCCACATTAGGATTTACATTGTGTTAAGTCATGTAATTGTAGTATGGTCTGACTAGTGGTCCACATAATATATCTGCTTTGTCCTTCTCTAAAATTGTGTACAGTATTGGTTAATCTGGGAGTTTGTTTTTTTCATGGTGGTGAGTTGTAGTTTAGTTTCAGGCATGAGAAAGTCATGTGAAGTTAGAAAAGTCCAGCTGTAGCAAAAAATCTTAAATGATAAGCTAATGTTCAGTCAGCTAAACATTCATGAAGGTTTTTTGTACTCATTACCATGAGTACTTAAGCTGCTAGCATTTTCTTCAGCCAAAATAGCATTGCAGACTTTTACAGAATCTAGAATGTGCTGAAGTTTAAGACTTATGATTTTTAATACAGTGAATAGAGAAAAATGACAGAAAAAAATTGTCCAACCTTTTAAACCAGGTTTGACGCTGAAAGTGCTGAGCTGTTGAACTGGATTTCAAAATCAAAAGCTGCCATTCAGGCCACAGACATCAAAGAGTACAAGAAGATGAGAGAGACTTCAAACTTGAAAGAAAAGTTGAAGGTAAAATGGGAAGATAGAGGGTTTTCCAGTGAATAATGTATTTTGTTTCTTTAGGCTGGCTGTCAGCTGGGTATGTGGGCAGATCCACATGCTTCATGAGGATTAAGTCTCTTTGTTGAATAGTTCTTGAACTGGACAGCCATGGAAATCTGACCAGCTGGACACAGCCTGTTGTTGGTGTTGGGTCACACAATCCACAGGAAATTTTAAAAGCATATATAACTATCTCCTTCGGAATTGTGATAAATGAATTACTTCAGGATTATTACCTTTTCTACAAAGCAGCAAATTTTGGCTTCATGTTTCACAGTTGGAGATGGACTTGACTGACATCACGCTTATAATTTTGGCAGAGATGTGCCAATGTGCTGCTCAAGAGATCCCTTGAACCATCCTCTGACGCTGCATACCCTTTACCACCTAGGGCCTAAGGTTGTGTCCAGCATTTGGACACATTGGTGCTTGGTCTGTTAATTTCAGAGAAAATAACGATAGTTACAACTCATGTGACCTGCAAGACTGAACACAGAATTCTACCATATCTTGTGGAAGCCATGAGATAACTGTTTTGTTTTCTGTTCTTTCTATTTCAGGAACATATTCTTGCCTTCCCTGATCCTTGAGCCTACTTTGTTAATGAAAGCTTACTGGAGCTTTAGCAGGAAACCTGCCTTTGAAATCAAAGGCAATAGAATCATAGAATATCCCAAGTTGGAAGGGTCCCATAAGGATCGAGTCCGACTCCTAATACTTAAAAATATCTATAAGGAGACTCCTTCCTAGTGCTCCAGTGCAAAATGGTGCCAGTAGGAATGATTGGAATGATAGTAGTGTTGGAAATAAAAACCAACAAAATCCACCCGATGGTTTATTTATATAGCTTTATGGATGTTTGTAGCCCTTTATAAAACAAACTCCAAGACGAACACCAGGTTCTCATGAATAACCCTGTTTTTAAATGATTGGGCTCTGAGGAGGTGGGACAATCTTTGTGCTTCCCAACTGTGCAAATGAATGAATACTTCTTTCAAAAATACGGTAGGAAGTCTAAACCAGAGAAATAACTTTAGACATTTGTTTCAAAAACATTTTAATTTGAATTGATTTTGTTGCAGTCTCAGAGGGCACGGAAATTATGGCCTTATGGCCAAGGAGCCTTTTCCTGTCCGGATATGTTCTGCCTCTTGGCTCACACAGGAATATACACTGATGTGTATGTCTTGAGGGAGGGATGTGTTCCTTTAAAAAATCTTAGTAGCCACGTAGGATTTTCCTCACTAATCTTTGTCACGAGGGAGAGTGAAGCTCTAGAACTTTGTAGATTGGAGTACTGGAGTACCAGTGTGCTGTAGGTTTTGCTAGCTGGAATTCTAGGTAACAGGTTGTTGTTAGTTTCAGATGGAAATCTTAGTAGACATTGTAGGGGCAAAAGGAATATTATTTTTTTTATTCACTGCTTCACATCAAATACATTTGCTTGATCACAAGTGTCATGTTATAGCTGGTGTCCCAATATCTGATATCACCTGCAGGATTGCCAACCTTTCTAACAATATTTTTTTCCTGGTGCCTTTGTATTAGTCTTTTTGTATACTTGCTGCTTGTGAGATCTAACTTCATTTCCTGTGTTTATTTATTTTTTTAAAGAAAAAGTCAAGAAAAATGACACTGAAAATATTCTTTTGGGGTTCAATTTGTAGGTGATAGAAAAAGAAAGGGCTGAAAAAAGCCAAAAGTTAGATGAACTCAAACGAAGTGGACATGTTCTTTTGGATCAAACGGGAAAAGGTAAGAGACTTGAAATGTTTTTCTGTTTTGTGATTTAATCAGACAAATTGCTGAGAAATAGTACTGATGTATATGTTTATCTCCAGTTAAGCACTGCAGTTATTCCTTCTCTCTCCTTCCACTTTCTTTCCTTCAGAGACATGACATTCATCATTGTTACTCTAAATAGAAACAAAACACATAAATTACTAGTGAAGCTTATAGAAAAGCAAAATGATTTTTTAATGTATGTGTGTTTGTTGGCAACTTTGTAAGGGTTATCTTTATTAAATAGAAATAATTTCTTAAAGTTGCAGTCATATGCTTTTGGGGAAAGGACTTTTTATTTTAAATCATGTGGAAAAAAATAAGTGTAAGATTTTAAAATGTAACAACCTTGAGGGGGAAATCTTGAACCAAAATTAAATTTGAGTGAATGTGTTTATATATCTTATTCATAGTTTTTGCTATTTTTTTTGTGAAAACTGTCAGGATGTTTTGACGATAGTCACAATTTATGGTTCAAAGGCAAGAGAGAAGCCTACATGCTTGAGAAAATGATTGATTGTCAATTAAAACACTTGTCCCTGGAAACATCAGTGAAAGCTGAATCTTTAAGCCTTGCCAAAATTTTGTTTCATAGTATGACAAAAAATCACCAGCAAAAAGTGACTTTCTTCACAAAAGAGATGTTCAGATCATCTAGAAACACAGCCTTTTAGATCTGCCATGCATTTGATTTCTGGTGAACTTCCTGTAGCTGGTAGCATTCAGACAGGTGTAAGGAAGGTGTCTTGCATTCTGATTTCCATTGGAGTTTCCAACTGCCACACTTTTTTTCCAGCCAGTCCCTGTGCTAGGATGCTGCAATCTGCTAAGCATTTTGAGTCCTTCCCTCCTTGTTTAATACAGGTGGAATTCTTTTACAGGGGTTGCTCTTGCTCTAAAGGTTGCTCTCAAAGCCACTGATTTGACCTGGAGTTTGGGTTATTAAAAGCTTGTGACTGTTCCTAGTCTTCAGACCTTGTCAGGGATCTTCCCACCTGTCCACCCCTTTTTCTTTTCTTTCTTTTTTTTTTTTTTTCTCCTTTTGCTCCCTCAGCTGTATCTATCCCCCAGCTTGATCTATCAATCCTGGTTATCTAACAAGTATCTGTTGATCACAGTGAGAAATACATAGTTGAAAAATTGGCATGCGTTATCAAAGTTAGGAATCTATAGAAAATAAGGCATCGGTAACCAATGTACAGCCCCCGCTTTGCTAGGGTCTGCTAGTATGTTTTGTCCAACTCAGAATGAGAGCCCTTCTCTCCAAAACCAAGCTCAGCTGTGAATGTGTGGAATAATGCCCAGTAGAGGCCTACATGTGTATTCCTCCCTTTTTGGCATGCTCAGGCCCTGCCGTAGTGCCGTGACCCATCACTGCATGCATGCTCCTGTTACACGGCTGGCTGCAGCTGCTGTGCTTCTGTGTGTATGACCAGTGTGTGAAGCACAGGGGAGGATCTATGCAGCAGAGCCTTCAAGTGCACATGTAGAAGCTGGCTGGCTGCCCCAGAACAAAATACTGGGCTCCAGTATTAAACTATGCAGTATAAACTATAGCAGTACAGAAAATGGACCCTTCCATATGAATCTCTTGCTTATGCTCCAGTCTAACTGACAGAACTGGTAAGTTCACATGACCCAAATAAGCCTTATAAAAAGAAGTGGTACCTTGAAACAGGATCTGTATCAGAAACTTGCAGTGGCGAGAATGCATTGTTGAACACACACTACACTGAATTTTTTTTTCCACATATCAGCAAATTTGCCAGTTACTTTTGGCACTCGAGGAAATGGAGCAGGGAGTGCATGTGGGTGGGAAGACTGCACTTAGGGTGCTGCATCCTCACATAGTGAATTGATTCACCTGAAAGATGGTGTAGCAAGTGCTTGGGGTAGTCATTGAATGGGAAATAACCTTGTGTTTTGTCATGCTGCTTTTGTAGCTATTCATGTTACCTAGTTATTAATCACGTCTGCGTGCAACGTGACATTGTCAGACACTGTTCCTCTCTCTCCCAGGCAGACGCTGCTGGATTTCCATTTACTTTTTCAATGAATTTATCGCTGCTTTCCAAGTTGAAGCTTCCATTTTCCTCTGTAGAGAGGGGGAAAAAATAAAAAAAATATTTAAATCTTCCATGAACGTTTAGACACAAATCATCATGATGAAGAGAGTCATGATTGTTGAGAGTCAGTACATTGTTAAAAACTACACAGTCGTCAAAAGAGACGACAAAGTGGAACATTTCATTTTTCATTTTAATCACTAATATGGAGATAAAAAGCCAAACCACTTTAGTAGTAAGTACAGTTTTAGGGATGGTTGACTTGGAAGCAAAGCATTTTGCATGTTAGTGTGTTAGTGCAACCGTGTACCTGTGTCTGAAGAGAAGCATGGTTAAAACTTTGTTAATCAAAATGTGTCACAGTTAATGTAACAATAATTTATATTATTTGTTTAGAGGGACTTCCTGCAGCGGATTTAAAAAATGTGATGGAGAAAATATTGTCAGGGTGGAAAGAGGTGGTACAACATCTGGAAGAACTGGCCAGAAAGATAAAATACCAGGAAGATATAAATGCTTATTTTAAGGAAATGAATGAACTTGAGAAGACTGTAGTTGAAAAGGATGGCTGGCTTAAAAATCATGCTTCTTCAGCATCCCAGCCATCATCAGTCCTGAAAGATTTGTGTCAGGTAAGTCTGGCAAAACTTGTTATTGTTGATTGGAAGCTGGTAGGAGCAGGAGCACAGGATACCCCAGAGGAGATTAGCCTTATTGATTAATAAGGTAACTCAAATTTCCCAAGAGCCTTCAGGGCACCATATTTGACTGGAAGATTTTGGTACCTGTGTCACAGGAGTACTTTACATCGTTGCCCTAGTAATGTAGAGCAGTTTTTGCAGGAGCTTACTAAAACCCTTGTGTTAACAAGGTATGACTTGATTCTGTTTTCAATCTCTCACAGCGGGAGTTAGCTCACCTTGTAAGCCTGAGTCCACGGCTGGAACACCTGAAAGCCACCTGCAAGGTGCTCACCTCTCAGCCCATGCCTCCGAACTTCATTAAGGAGAGCTTGAGTGGTTTTCTTGATCACTTCAAGTTGACTTGCCAGAAACTAGAGGAACGTCACCAGCAGCTGAAGAAAGGTAAATGCTCTTTTAAATAGGTTCTGCTGATTCTTTTCTGTTTCTTTTTTCTTTTTTTTTTTTTTTTTTCCCTTTCTTTTTCCCTTGAATAATAGTTTTTTTGATGTCTTGATAAACAGTCTGATGCTCTCAGAGCCTTTACACAGCAGAGTTGCCGCATATTGGTCTTTAATGAGACTTGGGAATTAATGCAGTCACCCTGAAAGTATTGTTCAGAGTTTATAGCTATTTATGCAAGACAGTACCTTCCTTGAGTTTTTTTATATCTTACTTTTCCCTTTCAGCCACAGGATGTGGTGATGCTTTTTGAAAGAGTATTTGGATCATTTAGTTTCCACTAGTTAATGGTGATATATTGTCAAAGGTTTAATATTAGACATTTCCAAATGCAGCTGAGAATGAAGTTGTAAAAGAATACTAAAAAGAGTAGTACAAGGAAATTAGAGGGAAGGAATATTTTTGTAATGATCAGTGAAGGAGTATTTCACACATTATGTATTTTTCTCTAAAGTTTTTCTTCCCAGTTTTGAACTTGGATTCCCCCGGAACAAAATTTGTAATGGGGGAAAAAAAGTTGCAAATCTGAATCTGCTTCCTTATGGCACTATTCCTTGTTGTCTTGTTGGTGGTTTCTGTTCCATGAAGACAGAAAGGTCAGAACTGATGCTAATCAGCAGTGGTCCAAACAGGGAAAAATAGCTGTGTTTATGATTTTTTTTTCCAGCCTTTACAAATTTAAAAACAGGGATTAATAGTTTAGGAAACCATTTTCTTTTGGATAATCGTTTGGTAAAATAATTATTTTCAAATGTACTTAAATACATAAATAATGCAACATTCCTGAAACCACGTTTAATGGGTTAGCAAAAACATACTTAAGGTGAATGATACAGTTTTAAAAGTTGTGTGGGTCTGCCACTAACAGAAATAAATGATAATACTAGAAATGGAAAACGGAAGATTAAGATTAAAATTGAAATGTACGTATGGAATTTATTATTTTTTCACAGCTTAGTTGAACATGTTAGCTGTACATAATTCCTCTTGGAACTTTCAACTTTGAAGTTATTTGACTTACTTTTCAGGCACATCCTGCTTGTGTTTTTGTTGCATCAAAAATGTCATTATATGAACATTCAAACCAGTCATTCTGACTCTGAAAGGATTTTAAATATAGTGCACAAAGTACATATCTCTTTTAATATTTTACAGGTGAATACAAAGAACACAAAACTATAAGGAGTGTTTTTTTTGAAATTTGTTTCTCAGAAATTGGAGGAAGCATTTTGCTAATGGCCCCAGATGGAAGAGCATTAACACTTCATTCTGTGTGGAGTAAAAATAGACTCAATTACTAAATTACTAGGTCATCTATAACAGTGAGCTTCAGTACAGCATGAATACTTCAGTTATATCAGTGCAGAAAACTGTATGAGTAACGTCTGCTATACTCAAATTACAGCATATACCTTCATTCTTACTGTGAAGAATAATTATTTTATGATTGTTATGAGTTGGTTCATATACAGTACCAATAAAATTATTACGTGATGTGACTAAATACTCTTTTTCACATTACACATCACTTGAGGCATCATTAGTATATCTGAACCAGTTATTACTCAGTAAAAACATTTTATGTATCTTGGTGTGTTAAACTTGCATTTGTGTATTTTCTTTTAATCATCGTTTCTCTGCGGATTGCCTGTAGTTAAAAGCCAAGGGAAATGCAAGTTTAGGGTTTCAGGTTTTTGTTTATTTACAACATAGTTTGAATTGCTTCAAGTTGAAAGAATTTCCAGAACCGTGTAATGGGGAGAAACAGCTAGTGATAGCAGTCAAGCATTTGTGAACTTGGCAGACTGTCCTAATGTCAGTAAGTCCAACTCCTTTCATTGCTGTTCTTTGAGCCTCTGAAAACTCCCTGATTGGGTGGTACACAGTACCATTTCTACGGCATTTTTGATGGGAATTATGACTTATTTTTTTTTATTTATGGGAGGCTATTTTTACTATTAACTACTTTTTTTTTTTCTCCTTCAGGATTTGCTGTATTTTAGTGACAGTGCTCCTATTTGCTTTATAGCAAACTCTTCTTATTTTCCCTTTAAATTGATACTGGGTTTTTGAGCAGAGCAAGTTAGATAACTGTGATTCTCTCTAGAAATGTTGACTCATTTCTTAGTTATAAATGGCATGACAGTTCTGACAGCAAGCTGTTGAAAAGCTACCTGGTGAGTCAGAATAAGGCTTAACTTAATTTTCACTTGTGTCAGTGATGAAATTGCTTAGGAATCCATGGCCAGAGAATGTGCATACCATAGTACTGTTTTTACAACTAAACCCATGTTTGTTGCAGTTTTTGAAAATTGAGGCTTTCATTCTGAAATTCCAGTATTATGTGCTGTCTCCTGCGTGGGATTCCACATAGGACAGGTCTGATTGAAATCAGAGGCGCAAACAAAGACTGCAAGCAGATGCTCTGTCTAAACTTTAATTCTCTTTTCAGTGTTCCCAGATAGTGCATCTATTCTGGAAATACGCTGAAAGTTACTATTTTTGTATTTGTGTGTATGTATACATTGATATATATATATATATATATATATATATCAATGTGTACAATATATATATATATATATATCAATACACACACACATATATACATACCATTTATATACATAAACCTACTACTAAAATAATACTTTTTTGTGTATATTTATATAAAATATTACTTTATATATGTAATTACTATATGTAGCATGTGTATATAACTTTAATATATGGTTGCTACTGGCACTATACTTTATATGCAACATATAGTAAATACCTGTATTTGTATATAAATAGTAGATATCAATTAAAAATTATTAGTATGAAAAATATTAAGTTGAGGGGATTTAAGTGTGCAAAAGCCCAAGTACTATTGATTTCCTCCCCTTCAAGTGATTTAGGTACTTAATTAGATAAAATGGGATTGAGCTTTATATAAAAAAAATATTTTTTCTTAAAGGAAAAAATGTTGATATTAGCAGAAGAGTTAGGGTATCTCAGAAGGATTCAATGTGCAAGTATATCTGACATGATTTCTTCATTATTTTTTTTCTTTAATTGCGCTACTTCACAAGTCTTATGATTTGGGTCCAGTGTCTATGTTCTTGCCTTGTATTTGGTTTAATTACTCTCTTTAACAATTCCAGAGACAGAAAGCCAGCCTAGCCAGGACTACGTGGACTCTCTGCAGAGGCTGAAGGATGTGCTGAGTGAGGTGGAGTGCAAGCAGCAGGCCATCGCTGGTGGGCTGAGCGACCCTAGTAAGGTTGAGAAAGCCTTACAGCAGACAAAGGTAATCCTTACCTTCACACTGAAGCAAGGAAGTTGCTTGTTTTGCCACTGTCATCCTCTGCTCTCTGTCCCTTTTCTGCGAGGGAGACTTTTCAGTGAGGTCATGAAAATATTACTCAGTGGGAAGTCTGTCATGGAACAGTGCCTGGAGGCAGCCTCTGCGTGTCTGTGCCATGCAGTGCCTCTCCTGCAAGTGCTGCCTGTAGCCTTGCCCCAGTGTGGGGTGGGATGGATGCCTTTGTGGTGAAACTGCCTCTGAAGTTCACCACGATAACAACTTCATCCCGTTTCATCCTGCTGGGGTGTCAGGAGAGGGTAACTGTACTCCTGTGGCCTCCAGATTGTCTTTCAAAGGGAAATTGCTTGTGAGCAATAAAGGTAATTAAATGATGCACAAATTTAGCCTAGTAGAAGTGGAATTTTGATTCCTATTGTGAACATATAAAGTAGGTGAAAATCTGTGGATGACAGTTGTTTTATAAGTAGATGGTCTGGAGTGGGGGGAGGGAGAAACAAATAGATCCCTGCTCCCTCCCCTACCTCCTAGTGCTTTTGTAGAATAACGCTGAATTCAGAAATTTTTTTTTTTTCTTTCTCCTGTGTGGCAACACAAGAGGGCTGCAGATGATTCTGGAGGATCTCTTGAATTCCAGTTGCTGGGTGTGGGGAACGCTTTGTCTTTCCATCCTTCTCTGTCTGGCCGATTAAAAAAAGTTCCATGTGCTTTGGTTTTCTCTTTTGATGGTATTTCTCTATTGTTTAAAGCTGGCAGAGATTTTTTTTTTGGTTAGTACACTGACTGAATTGCAGTGGCTTTTAGTCTTTGGAGGTTTGTCTTTTCCTTTCTGGATCCCTTCTCCCCATTTTCTTCAGAGACTAATTAACCAGAAAGGACATACCATGTCAGTGTGGGAGCTTTAAGCAGTGTGGTGGAAGATCAAATCACACAAGCCCCTGCTCCCAGTCTCATTGCCTCTTCACTACCTATCATTTTAGAAGAAATGGTACATTTTATCCTGTTTCTTTCCTGTAAATAAGAAGTAAAATTGAGAACATAAGCATACCAAAAAAGGTTTCTTCCTCAGTACAATCCAGTAAAATATATGCCCACACATCCCACATGTACGTTAACTGTATATACTCACAAAGTTCATGAAATAAGTAATGATTTAATGTCTCAATTCCAAATGTCTCTCTTAAATTTTAAGTATTTTTAAACAACCAAAATGCCCAATTAAATGAAGCAGCAGCATTTTTTCACGTCTTGCATTACACCTTCAGCTGCTTTTCCTTAATATTGGTAAAATAACTATTTCAGCTTGTGTGACTCCTTGCATCTGAAATACCTTAGTGAATATATTTAGATTGTATCCTCCTATTCCAGCTGGAAGAGTAGCTGTCAAAACTAAAGTATCCAGAGTTTTTATTTCAGCTAGGTGTTAAAATAATTTTATTTATGTAACTGGAAGCACACATTCATTGCTGTGTGTGTGTGGCACTCTGCCCCCCACCCCCATATACAGCTGGAGGGAGTGAAAAAACGGAGCTCCTGGTGTGTCTAAATTGTAGTTTCTTTTGTGACTGCAGCGTAGTGTAGCCATTGCTTTGCCAAGCTGAGTGCCAGTACTGCACAGCACAGCAGAGGTGGAGGTGCCTGGGTGTATTCAGCTATATGGCCAGGCCTTAGAGGCCATTCTCTAATCTCTGCTACTGCTCCAGCAGAGCAGCTGAAGGTTTTTCTGCTTAAAGTGTTGTTTGGACACTTCCGCTCCAATAACTTCAGTAACTGTAATTCATCCCTTTACTGTATCTATACTCTGTGCAATGAAACCTTTGTACTTGCACGCGTATGTGAATGTTGTATGTTTGATACTGCGAGCAAACTTATCAACCTATCTTTTTTGCCTTCCTTATAGGCTGTTTGTGAGACACTGGAATCCCAGAAGCCCAGGGTAGATAGACTTGCTGAAGAAACAAAAGCTTTGGAGAAACAGGCTTCTGATATAACCAAGGTATATACACAAGAGTTCAGGCATGTGCAAGGACACTGGGACAAGTTAAAGCTCAAGACTTCAAAAGATGTTAAACTACTGGAAGAAATTACATCCAAGTTGAGAATATTTGAGGTAAAACAGAAGGATTTTGTTGTTGTTGTTGCATGATTTTTTTTTATTTTTTTAATTTTTTTTTATTTTTAGAGCTCTTTCTTTCTTTATGTTCCTGCGTCCAGGTGATCCAGGGAGCTGGGCAACCTGATCTAGTGCATGTAATCCCTGGCCATGGCAGGGGGGTTAGAACTACATTTACCCTTTTACATCCACAGCCTATGCTGGGTGTTTGACCATTGGTAATTATTTGCCTGTGCAGTGCAAGAGCATTTACTTCATCAAACTTCTGTATACTTGGCTTGTGATTCAGCAAGTTATTTAAATGTGTCTAACTTTGTGAGTAATCCCGTTTAATTCAGTTTAGCTGAATTGTAAGCAGCTTTCTGTAAGCAAGCTAAATGAGGTATATGGTAAAATGCCTTGTCAAATGACATCCTTTATAAATATGTATATATATAAGTGTGTGTGTGTGTGTGTATATATAATTTTTAAGCTATGGTTTGTTAGAGCCTCCTGAGGTCTCTTTGTTGGAAAATAATTTTCAGGCTAATCTGCTGCAGGAAATTCCCCCCCCCAAAGGAAAAGGAATGAATAAAATGTCATGAATTTGACCTCTAATAGTAGCGTTGGCCTAAAAATAAACTTGATTTTAGTCTAATGGGTTTTCATTAGCAATGACTTTTTTTTTTCTTTGAAAAGCAATGTGTAATGTGTTGATATTGAAAGAACTCTTACTGCAAGGTTTTAAAGAAAAATATGTGCTATCTTCCTTGGTGACATGAACTTTGACTTGGCTTCTCAAATAAAAGTGCTCTGTTGTGGCCATCATTTCAAAATAACAAGATACCATCTATTAAAAAACCCAACCAAGTAGTCCAAAACTGTTGATTAAAAAAAATTCAACTATGTTACTAAAAATGTAAAGCATATAACCCAATTGAATCAGGACAAAAGTCTTTCTCCCATTTCTAATGTGTGGTGCTTGTTTTGGTTTGTAAAGGTCATAGGGAACAACCACAATTGTGTAGAAAGGAGATGGCAAACCTCCTGTCCCCCTCCCTGCCTGTTTTACCCTGGGATTTAAGGCAGCTGGTGAATTTTAGGTTGATGACTGTGCAATTCTGTATTTATTAATGTATTTCTGTGTATTGCTGTACTGAGCACAGTAGCTGCTATTGGACCAAAGCAGCTAGATGTTTTAGTTAGTCTAATCCTGTGTAGTTCTTTATTTTATGACTGCGTTTCTCTGCAAGCCTTTGCCTGCATAGCCTCTACCTGTCCAATTTATTTAGCATTACTCACTCCTGTTCTCCTCACGTATACATCTATAGGGTCATATCTCCTCCTTGGAGTACAACATGCCTCTCAAAACGGTGTGAAGGTGGTTGTATATGGTTAATATTATGAGGAAAATGTAATTTCCAGCCTTCAGACAGGTCCCTCATGTGAATTTGTTGAAATGCAACAGCTGTACACTCTTCATGACAGCATTATCAACTCTTTGTTACTATATTTGGTTTAGGCCAATGCAAAAGTCATTCAGAAGTGGATGGATAGTGTGAAAGACTTCTTACTAACAGAAAAAACTGCTCAAGGAGATAGCGAAGGACTTCAAAGACAGCTTGACCAGTACACAGTGAGTTTTGTTTTTCTAAGGAATCTTTTGAAATAAATAATATCATTATCATCTCTTCATTATTGGTTTGCTACTGTTATTATATTGTCCATGGTATATTCAGTAAAGCCTGCCAGGCTTTACAGGGCACATTTTAATTAGTTCCTCATTGTATAGCTATAGCCATTTGTACTTTTCAGAGCCGTCACTATATTTACAAATACTCATCTTCAAGTTGACACTAGCTCTTCTGTAAAAGCTATTTATTATACTTTTCCTAATTTTATGATATGGGAATTGAATCTATGAGTAAAAAGTGCTTTCTGCATTAAACTTTCAAGGGCATTAAAAGTAAAAAGCAAATATGTCAGATGATGAAACTCCCATGGTTTTAGAGTTGCGTGTGCCTTATAAGTAAGATTCCTTCCTAGCTAGTGCCACATAATGAATGATAGAATGTCATCCAACAGTAAGTGGCTGCAGTGTACACTCAAATGTTTGTTTCCTGGGGAGGAAGATGAGTCTGAGGTATTCTAGAAACATCAGGGTATTTAATGCACATTGTCTTCAAACTTGAATTGTTCCATTGTTGACATCTAGCATGTGAGAATGTTTGCACCATGTGCAGCAAGCTGTATTTTGTTTTTAGTTGCACAGCTCTGATCTTTTGGACCACTGAAGGACTGTTCTAAACAGGCTGGCATTGAACACAGCATCACTCTGCTTTTTTATTAAAGTTTTTATAAAATAATGAAAATTGCAAAATTATTGATATTCTATAAATTCACTTTGTGTGCTCAGGCATTTGTTAATGAAATGGAGAAGATTGAACCATCACTGAAAGAGATGAAGGAAGTAGAGTCTACTTTAAGAAGTCAGCCTATTGCAGGCATAAATACTTGGGCAAAATCTAGGCTAGTAGACTGCCAGACACAATGGGAAAAACTGAGCAAACAGGTGAGTTCTCCAGATGTTGCTAGTGCTTACTTGTTAATGCAGCTGGTTTTTCAGTTTAGGATGGTGAAGAGGTGAAGCAGTGAAATGGTTGGATGAATATGTTTTACTTGTTCTACTGTCAAAGTAGCTGAAATCCATCTTGTCCCAGTTAATCCTTCACAAGTGCAAATGTGTTAGGGGATACCTGTGCAACAGTAATTTTGTTTGAATATGTGTACTTCTCAGTTCATGTGCTGCTTGCAGTTTAGTAGCTTGTAGATAAAAATGAAGTTGTTTACTTTCTCTCATGTTGCTTTATCCCTTTTCAGGGAAAAAAAAAAAAAAAAAAAAAAGCCTGACCTTCTCTTGTCCCTGAAATCTGGAATATTATTCTGAACCTGAGTAATTTCAGCCTCTTTCCAAGCAGCTTTGAAAAATAAATAGCTATAAATAGACCACTGCTTCAGTCTGGAGTATGTGGGTGTTTCTTTTGGGTGGAAGGTTTCTGCTGTCTGCAGAAATATTTTTCTTTAGTTGCAATGCCTGGCGAGAAGAACCTTGCTGTTGATGAACCTTGATCCAGATCGGCTCAGCTGTGGGGAAAAAAGCAAGGCCTGGAGGAATTTAAGTGCTCTGTATAAAGATGTATCTAACTATATGATACCTGTGAGCAGAGGAGTGCTCCCCCTAGTCCCCTTCAAAATATGACTTTTTTTTTAAGGATTGTGACCCGTTTACATATGACGAGAAAACAAACGTTTTCTCCTTCCTTCACCTCTAGATTTTATTGATCTGATGAAAATGGTTCATTAATGTGTATGTGTGTATAAAATTTGAATTCTTTTTGCTAATTAAAAAGGCTTGAAAAATGTTTTGATAGAAATGTTTTAACAAAGACACATAGTTTTTCATGTAGAAAAGGATATATATAAAGTACCTAAACTGCTGTTTCTTTTTTCACCTTGGATTCTAGATCATTAGTCAGAAAAATCGCCTGTCTGAAAGTCAGGAAAAAGCTGTAAATCTGAAGAAGGATTTGGCAGAGATGCAGGAATGGATGACCCAAGCTGAAGAAGAATATTTGGAGAAAGATTTTGAGTACAAGTCCCCTGAAGAGCTAGAGAATGCAGTGGAGGAAATGAAGGTCAGGAATACCAGGTCATTATAGAGACCTGATTAAAAGGAAACAAAACTTAATGATTTCTAGGGGCTGACCTTTTGTGGAATTATTATCTGTATGGAAAGGAGCTCAGGTCACAGCAAGATTAGTGGTGTTTTTCAGTTTTGCTTCATGGATTTTTTTTTGTTTTAAAGCACAAACTATAAAAGCAGATGTTCTATTTGGCTACAAGGCATAGGGATTTCATAATGAATAGTGGCATGCAGAGCCTGCTAAGCCAGGCTTGCTATGTATAGCACATTTAACCCCAAGAATATGGAACCTTATTACGGGAGAAGAAACTTGAGAAAGAAAGAAAATGTGCTATTCTATCTGCCTAAATTAGCAGTTGGAAAAACATATTCTTCTGATTCCAGCTGTTGGGCTCCAGTTTCTTGTCCTATGATATAGTCGCTCCATATTTAGAAAAACAATTTAAAACAGTTTTGTTGTGAAGGTTATCTTGTGTTCATCATCTGTTGCAAACAAAAAAAGCTTGTCCTTGCTTCTTGGTAATTTTGAGACCATGGCCAAAAAAAAAAATAAATGGGGAAGGAGGAGTTATTTTTGTTTCAATATAAATTACCAGTTGAATAGGTAATTTTCTTGGATGTATGTACAGAGTAAACAACAATTCTCTCTGTTTTTAAACAATTTAATGAGAATTCAGGCATGTCTTGACAAATATTTTGAGTATTCACTACAGTGTTACGCAGTAGAGTATAAAATAAAGGATTTTTTTTACCCTCTTTACAAGTGCTTTGACAAATCTACTTGAAGTTCTGAATTGTTCTTTTTGAAGGGGCTTTCTGAAGCAGTTTTTTAACAAGTGTTTTAATATATTCATGTCCTTTGAAGCCATTTGAGATTTCATAGTCTGACAGCCTGCTAAACACATGACAAGAAAAAGAAAGAACCCTCTTTTGATTAAGAGAGACTTTTAGCAGTTACCTCTGTCAAATCCAGATTGTATTCTGTGCTTTTTAATTTGGCAGGTATGTCAGTGAGTCTGTAAGCCTGCTTTAACGTTTGCATATCATCTTGTATTTGCATTAAGAATATTTTGCTGGGACTGCCTCTAGTATTGGGAAAGAGTGTTCTCTGTATATATGACCAGGAGCATTTTCTTGCATAAGGTCTTGAAAAACACTTCAGCTTGCTTAATTCTGCTCTCATTTGAATGAAGAGTGAAACTCTCTAATTTGAAAGAGTAAATTTTAGATGAGGGTAGGTTGGTTTTGATAATCCTCTCATAAAGTAGTATGTTCCCCAGGTTTCTATCCTTTACCTTTTCATTAACTGGATTTTTTTTGGGATTGATTTACATTTACACATCTGGAACAGCATGCCCAACCAGAATGCTGTCATGTGCTAAATTCTACTATAAAATTCAGTGCCTTACATATCAGCTTCATGAAAGTGTCCTTGAAACCTGAAAAGGAGATGAAAGACAATCTCTGTTTCTGCTTCCTTCAGGTTGTCTCCATGCAGACCAGTCCAAGTCTGTCTCCTATCTGTCTTCCAGCCGTCCTACTTCCTAAAGTCTGATTAGGGCAAAATTCAACAACCAATAATACGTTCTCTGTAGGTCTATGTGCTGAGAGTTGTGTTGTGCTTATCCTGTATGTTTTTTACCAAGCTCTTCTGAATGCCGCTAAGTTGAAGAAATTCTTCTCCTTGGTCCTTTTTAATGTCCCTCCAGCCCACCCAACACCTGTGGGAGAGGTCCTAACTTTTTAGTTTCATATCTTGGGTAATTACAGCTTCTTTCCTGGATAACTTTGGAGACAGTTACTGAGTTATGAGTCTCACAATTTCTGTAAATTCACCCTTCTTTTTTCTCCCCGATAAATTTGTGTTTGTGCTCGCCAAACCTCCTATTTATTTATTTATTTATTTAACTTTGTGCAGTTCTCTTTTCTTTGTATCTGGATGCTAAAGTAGAAATAACACTGATTTTTTTTGGTTTTGAGTCATGGATTTTTTAATGAACAAACTGCAAATGGTAAATATATTTAATTAAATTGGATTTTTGATGCTCACTGATGTCATTTGAATTCTTTGTAAGTTAACGCCATATTTTGCTGCTCTCAGACTCGAAGCTACTTCAGTAACTACACTTACAAAGTCAAACTGCTGATCTATGGTTTGAATGATGAATAGCTGAATGCATGGCAAATGAATTGTGTCATATGTTTCTTTGGGCAGAGAGCGAAGGAGGATGTGTTGCAGAAGGAGGTGCGGGTGAAGATTCTCAAAGACAACATCAAGTTGTTGGCTGCTAAAGTGCCGTCTGGCGGTCAGGAGCTGGCGACTGAGCTGAATGTTGTGCTGGAGAACTACCAGCTACTGTGTAATCGGATCCGGGGGAAATGCCACACTTTGGAGGTAAGAGTGATAGCTCTCAACTAACTAAGCAAAACTGAGATGGATGACAAAAAATAGAGAAGGGTGCTGAAAATGGCTGATGGTGTCATTGAATCCAGTAACTTTGATATAAATGCATTTTGCTTTGGTGCCTTTCTGAGACTGGAATCCGTGAGAAACCACCTGCACTTGCTTTTAAAATCTGTGCTGTAATCAACACTTGTGCAAATAAGTAACCTTATCTCACAGCTCTGTTATCTATCTTTGCCTCTTCCAAAATGACAAAAGGAAACTTCTCAGAGGTTAGAGGTTGACATATGATGATAATTAGAACAGGTTGGCTATAGTTTGAGGTAGTCTGTGTGTGTCCTACATTTCAGGAGGAGTTGATAAATTTAGTTATATTTTTAAATTATTATAAGAATCTCAATATCTGATATTTTAGCCTTAATTTAGAGATTTCTATGCCTGTTTTAGCAATAAGGTAAAAAGAAATATGCAGTAGTTGTGGATTTTTCTGTCTGGAATGTACTGTTGAATGTGTTGTACCTGCCTATTTTAGGTGAATATCTTTCAAATATATTATTTTTCAGCTGTTCGTAGTATACATTGGCTATGCCTGGCATTTTAGGCTAATTGCAGTTTTTCTTGTTGCTTCTAGGAGGTGTGGTCCTGTTGGATTGAGCTGCTTCAATATCTTGATTTAGAAACAGCTTGGCTAAACACTCTGGAAGAAAGGGTGCAAATGGCAGAAAATCTGTCTGATAAGTTGGATGTTGTCAATGACGCTCTTGAGGTATTGCAGTCATTCTATAAGATTAGTGACTTTTCAGATAGTCACATTAAAAAAAAACAACAACACGTGAATACTACACTTCAGTAAAGTACTGAATTTTGTGTAGAATATTCTGATTCTTAATGTTAAATGAACGTACTACTCTGAGTCTGGAATGGGCATTTGTAAGATTCCCCCTCCCCCAAAGATGTTTTGTTGTTTGTAACTATTGTGCCATACTTGGTACCATGAAGAGGTAAAATTGAATGCTGTCTTCTGTCCTGTGTAAATTGATTAATTCCTTCCAGTACTACAGTATGAAATAATGATGAATCGGTGAGAAGTGCTGTGAAGTTTAATTATCCAAAACAAAACAACTACTGTAGTTGCCTTGTGCCACTATGGATTAAACCATAACTAATTAATGCTTTTAGAGCACTCTCAGGACATTTGAAGTGTACAAACATCTGTGCATGCAGCTACATTTCCACTTCTAAAAGTACAGAAATATTCAGTGCCTTGATCTTCAAAACTTTCTCTGCTCATTTCCAGTCCCTGGAATCAGTCCTGCGTCATCCAGCTGATAATCGAACCCAGATTCGGGAGCTTGGGCAGACACTGATTGATGGAGGGATTCTTGATGATATCATCAGTGAAAAACTGGAGGCATTCAATGCTCGCTATGAAGAATTGAGTCACTTGGTAAGAATTTGGGGGCAGGGTTCAAGAAGACCAAGTTTTTCAGCTCAGTGGGCTGAAGTGATTCCTGTTAGATAGCTAAATTCATGGTTGCAGGACTGCAGTGCAGGAAAAGAGGAAAAATGCCAGCTGCTTTCAATTTGGAATCATGGCCTATGAGCAAGATACATTTTTCACCTTGTTCCAGTCATGTTTCGTTTTGCACGTTTGCATTCCCACCTTCCACCCACCTCCCTCCACATTTTCCAGATAATTTTGACCAAAGAATAATTTCTGATCTCAAGAGGGACAATTCAATAACTGAGGTTAATATTCCCTTACTACTGCCATAAATACCGGTGTGCTGCTCAGTAACTGTAAAAATGAAGAACATAAATAGTGATGTTTTCACTCTTTGAAGTGGCTAGGAATGTCACACAGAAATAAGGAACAGAAAGAAAGCATTTTTTCCATTCCCCATCTATTACGTCCCCTTCCTCTTCTCATAGCTCTGTCTCATCTGTTCTAAGTTTATTGGGTAGAAGAGGGCTAGCAGTATTTCACATCGCATGAACTTGTTACTTGAGTTTTACATCCTGGTAAAGCAGACCCTTGCCAGATTTCTTGCCAGATTTGTAGAACTAGAGTTGTGTTTTTTTTTTTTTTTTTTTGAATGTCAATACCAAAATGTAGTCAGAGAGAATTTCAGTTGATTCTCATTACAGCGAGCAACATGAATGCACTGCCCTCAGCTGGGGGTTACGTGCTGTCAGGCAAGAGAACATTCACTGTTGTTTTTTCTGTTGCAGCACTTCATTGCCATATGAAAGCTATCAGCTTTTGCAGCTACAGTGCTGACATACCGGGCTGTTGCCTGCTTGCTAAATCTGAGTGTGTTTGTTGATGTGTGCACACGTCTGCTGGCTTGTGCGTGCTAATGGGGAATTTGTGCTCCCTTGCAGGTAGCACTGTTTCAGATGCACTTAGAAGTTTTTGTGTTGAAGGGAGGAGCAATGGAGGGAAGGAAATGTGAACTCTGTTTTCACACTTTATAAGAAAGTCATAATTTATTGTCTTGAAAGAAAATGTGCAGGTTTACACAGGAAACAATACTAAGCTGTAGTGTGCTACAAAATCCCTGATTCCCAATGACTGGTAATTTTTGAATTGTCTAATTTAACAGCATACTTTCCTCCTGAGGAGACAGTAGAGGGCTGTTTTCACTGTCTTATGTCTAGCAGCAGAACTGTCCTTTCATGTCACTATTTGTCAGTTGTTGGTATAAATAAATAACAGAGCACACTTTTTTGTTAGAATAGAATATATTTTTTAGAATAGATTTTTTGTGATCTCCCCCACCTTGTTTTGAGAAAGACGGATATCATTCTTAATGAACTCTTGTCTTACCTTTCTGTCCCATTCAGGCAGTAAGCCGGCAGATCGCCTTGGAACAACAGCTTCAGACCATGCGAGAAACCGACCACATGCTGCAGGTCTTGCAAGAAAACTTAACAGAACTGGACAGACAGCTGACATCGTACCTGACTGATAGGATAGATGCCTTTCAGATGCCCCAGGAGGCCCAGGTATTACGCTGTAGCTTTCCACTACAAAGCAGTTTAAATTTCGGATAATAGTGCTCAGCTTAGATGCAGTAATTCATTTCAGTCCTGTGCCGATGTACTAAGTGAAAGCTTTTGTAATCTGGATTGTTTTCCTGCTTTAAGAAAGTTGTATTGCACAACAATATAGCTTTCAATTTAGCAAGCTGTGACCAGAGCCATATTTTAAATACTTAAATTTAAAAGAAAATAAATGCTGGATAGCATTTAACTTTTACAGAGCAGATTTATTTCTGGTAGCTAGTAAGTGGTAAGTAAACTCCTCTTCCCCTCTCCTCTAGATGTCTTGTAACATTTTTTTCCCTTGTTTTTATGATGTGGCAGAAAATTCAGGCTGAGATTGCTGCTCATGAGTCTACCTTAGAGGAGCTCAAGAAAAGCTCTCGCACTTTTCCTCCTGCTTCACCTGAATGCAGATCTCCCCGAGGTGGAACTCAGCTGGATGCTCTGCAGGTAAAAATATGAGGGTCACACTCAGAATTTAAATTGGAAGAGCTGGTGGTGTTCAATTACACACTGCTATTGTCAGCCTGTAATTTGCTTAGTGTGCTTGACCAAATCTCTAAGATAAATAGCATATGCTTTTACATGCTATCATTAGGACACAAGGATGACTAAATGAATTCAATAAAGAAGCTGAAATCCCATAAGTATCATAGAAAAAGATACTGAAAATTAAGAAGTCTCCACATTTTATTAGGATGTATGGTTTGAAAGTGAAAGAGAGAATTATAGCTCTTGTGCACCACTGATAGAGATTAGAAATAAGTGATGGAATTTGGCTTGGCAAATGGTGTTGTCATGCATACTGAGATGTGGTGGCATGAGAGATGGGTTAAAACCTGCAGAGTGAGATACTGTAAATATTTTATTAAAATACAAATGTTAATTTAAGTCAATCTTTTAACATAATGTTCATTAAAACAGAGAAAACTTCGTGAAGTGTCTACAAAGTATCAGCTCTTTCAGAAACCCGCCAATTTTGAGCAGCGTATGTTAGATTGTGAGCGGGTGTTAGATGGTGTAAAAGCAGAACTTCATGTCTTGGATGTGAAGGATACTGACCCAGATGTAATCCAAGCTCATCTGGACAGTTGCATGGTAAGTATATGGTGTTCATAAGTCACTGGGATTGGTTCTTTAATGTGTGATTCTTCTAGCCTGAACCCTCTACTGAGGAAACAGCTTCAGTTCCTGATTGAAGAAAACACTGCTATAACCTTTCATGAAACACCAACAGAACAATTGAAAACTAAAAGCCTATACTTATTTTGAGTGAGAATATGGACATAGAAGTAGTGTCTTGTTGATCACAAAATGTGGTGGAGTACCTGAGTTTTATAAACTCCCCTTCCTGGCTCATGATAGTTGTAGAGGCATGACTACAGGGGCAATTTTGCTTGGTTCTTTGTATTTGTTTTGTTTAAATACTATACATAAGATCTAGTACAGACCACAATGTTAGCCTTGCAGTATTTGTTGATGTTATGGAGTAAACACTGCTAAACTACTGGGATAAAATTTACTTTCATAAAAATAAAAGTAAAAATGGAATAAAATATGGAACATCATGAGCTTGAAACATACTTCACAGACAGTTTTCTCATTGCCCACTGTTACCTGTTTTGATTTGCTCTTAGTCCACAGCTCAGAGTTTAATTACACCAAATCAAACAATCTGAAAATTTTAACTACAAATAATTCATTATTGTACATATTTGTACTTTTAGAAACTCTATAAAACCCTCAGTGAGGTGAAATTGGAGGTTGAAACTGTCATCAAGACAGGAAGGCAAATTGTACAGAAGCAACAGACAGATAATCCCAAAGGAATGGATGAACAACTGACAGCATTGAAATTTCTTTACAATGACTTGGGGGCACAGGTAAGAAAACTAAATCTATGTATGATCATTTATATGCATGTAAATTCCCTCCTTTTGTTGTTTTGATGTCAGATGACATTTTACTATTATTATGAAGCTGATAGGCTATTTGCTACATCCAGGAGAAATGTTTTTTCCTGTCAAAATTAAGACAGATGTTGAAGCAGACTTGGGCCTGTTCAATGTTCTGTGAGTAAATGCATAGATGACATTGCTGAAATGGGCCTTAGAAAGTATTTTATTTTTGTAAAGTGCAGAATGCTCAAGGTGTGTATTCTAGTGGAACCTGTGCTGGTGACATATGGGGACAATAAATTAGGGAAGGACAGAAAGGCAGGGTTATTTACAGTGTAAGACGACAATTTTGTTTGCATCTCTGAATTTATTTTTTTAGATCTTCAAAGACTGTATCATTTTCAATAAGTACGTGCAAACATTAAATTGAGAAAGAACAATTTTTTGAAATGTCAATTGATTCTGACTTGTGTGGTTGGTTTTACTCTCAAGTGTTAAAGTTTGACCAGACTAATTGTATAGGCAGTGTGAAATTGAATTGATTATACTGCAGTAAACATCATGTTTCATATTCACTTTACTGAGCGGTTTTCAAGGGCAGACTAGGTTTTCAGTGAAACTTTCCGTTATAGCTTTCTGTACCAGGTCTGTTAAAAAAATATAAAAAGAAATCTGAATTTTACCTGTGTGAGTGTGTGTAGTTGGATTCTATACCCCCTTGAGTTTTGGTTAACGGTCATAACAAACATAGTTTAAACTTCAGTTTGGTGATTATTATTATTAGCTATAAATAAGTGGTGTGCATTTTTTTAAGTGTATCTTAATTTAAAATTATTCTGGTTTTATGTATTCTGCTTTATATAGTAAAAGTTCTGTTATAGTAAAGTTCTGATGTTTATAACCAGTTTTTCAGGGTCCTTCATAGTGAAAGGAAGCTTTAAAATGCCAAGATTTGATGTATTCACATTAATATTTTAGTTGATTAGTCCTTTCATTTTTGCTCTTTTAAAATTATTTTTTGTTTTCTGTTTTGTTTTTCTTGTTGTAGGTCACAGAGGGAAAACAAGACCTTGAAAGAGCATCTCAGCTGGCACGCAAAATGAGGAAAGAGGCTTCCTCTTTGTCAGAGTGGCTAGCTACCACTGAGGCGGAGTTAGTGCAGAAGTCCACTTCAGAGAGCTTGCTTTCTGATCTGGATTCAGAAATTGCCTGGGCTAAGGTGAGCATGCTTTAAAAACATGTAGAATAAATTACATTTTTAACATTACAGCAATGCTATGCGGAAGTGACTGAGAATTTAAATCCCTGTAGTTTGTTCCTAAATCTCATCTCATTATGAAATTTTAGTATATTCAGTAAGTCATATACAGTAGCTTTCTGAAAGTAATCTGTTTCATCTCAGGCATCTTGACTCAGATGGCCAGTGAAATATTAGAGATATTACTGCATACTTAGTATTAATAGTATCTAAGTGACTTAGTGTGTCTTTAACAGTTCATAGTTGTAATATTTGTAATTATCAGGAAATATAATTTGGGGCCGTATAAAATATTTTACTGGGACAGCAGATTGAAAACTCTTAGGTGTTTTTAATGAGAAGTTGTGTTTTTAACTTTTCATTGAGACAGCTCTGTCTTCAAAATTGACTTTGCAAAACAAAAAGCACCAATATTTCCTTATTTTCTTTTATATCCATAAATTGGAACTTTTCACAGAAGGAAAAGAATAAGTTCTAATTATTCTGAAGAAAGCATCCATTTTCTTGCACTAGGGAAACTTGTATGTGTGATCCTTGGAGTTAGGAATAAATGTCAGTTGATACACTCCAGCAATTCTGATCTTTCCAGTCTTTGATTTCTGTCACCGTTTCCTTTTGGAGCAGGTCTGTGAACAATCTTAAAATTTCAAGCTTATAAAAATAGAAAAGCGTCTAATTACAATCTGTTCTCACCAGTTTGACTCAGGATTAACAATCATTAGTACTACACTTCTGCTGTGGGAGTATTCCTAAGATTTATTTCTAAACAGGCATGTGCAATAGTTACTGAACTATATTTACTATACCTTTGTAAGAAATGCTAATAATTCACGAGCTCTTACGCTGCACCACCAGGAGGGCAAACTCTTTATATAGCATGAAAAGTAGTCCTTTCCATCCTAAGGTTTTCTGGAGGTAATTTTAGAATGTAGCAATTTGGAAGGTTTTTGCTTTCTCTAAGATAATAAACTAAAATAAATTATTTAACTCACAGGTAATAAGATGTTCAAGAAGCTCCAGACATTATTTGTGATTAAATGCCTTGTTTCACACACTGTACACTGACTTCAAAGAATTCTCTAAATAGCTGGATGTTATCAATAATAATTGGAGATATTGTATGGCAGAAAATGCTGCTTTCCATGTGGAAACCATACACTGATATTAAAGAGATGGCGTATTATTTAATTCTCATGTCTGGCTCGCTTGCCCTTGTGACTGAGAGTAGTTTGCAGTGTTCTGTGAATGATTCCTTCTTGTTTCAGAATGTGCTTAGAGAGCTGGAGAGGAGGAAAGCTGATCTGAAGAGCATCACAGAAAGCTGCACTGCGCTCCAGGCTCTAGTGGAAGGGAGCGAGACTTCCTTAGAGGAGAAGCTTTGTGTCCTAAATGCTGGCTGGAGCAGAGTTCGGACCTGGACTGAGGACTGGTGTGACACCTTGTTGGTAAGTTGCTTGTGACAAATACTGCAGGTGGTTTTCCCTTTGCACACTTGGAGGAGTTGGAATTTTCATTTGTGTCACTTCGCTGAGATGTGAAGCTTCTATGGTGCCTCATGGTCTTAAAGGAATGTTGTAACCAGAAATCCATTCTATGTAGATAAAGAGGTGATCGTTGAGGAGTTATACAAAGAGGAATGTGGGAAACTATTTCACAAGGTTTTAGACATGCTGATAGGCATTGGTGCCATGTGCTCTGTAGAATTGGGTGATGCTCAGTGGGTAGGAGATGAAAATGTGAAGTGAAGTATGGATGTGAGAGTGGTGAAGTTAGGTAGATATCCTAGGCAGACTGTTAACTTGACTAAGTGGGAATAACTTGCTTTAGTTGCAGAGAATAAAGCTGTTGGCTTAGTTTTACTTTTGTCTTTTTTTTTTTCTTTTTTTTTTTTTTTTTTTCTCCTGGCATCAGTGCTAGGACTCTTTTTCTGGATTTTTACATTCCCTAGACTTTGTGGTATGACTTTGTCTTTTCTATAGAAATATGCTTAGTGAACTGTCCTGGTTTCAGCTGGGATAGAGTTAATTTTCTTTCAAGTAGCTGTTTCATAGCAGCTTACCAAGAGCCCAAAAGAAGGATCTTGTGTTTTCTGTGTAACTTCCTTTAAGGTCATTTATTAATGTAAATAGAAAACGAACTAGAAAAACAAAACTAATAAAACTAGTCCCAAAAGGATTGCTTTCCCAGATGTTGCAGTGTGTGCTTCTCTTATTCAGCCTGGAATAAACCTCTTTGCATGCTTTAGCATGAATAGAGTGTTTCTGTGTTGATAGCCTTCCTTGGGACCCAAATCATGGCAGTTTAGTAGGCATTTGATAACTTCCTAGTTGTTTTCAGCAAAGCACTTGGGACCCTCTCTCAGCCTATTGCTCATTCGGACAGTCCATAAGTGCAAATACTTAAGCATATGCCAACTCTGAAATGAGGCCAGATGTGTCTGTTTGGCTGAATAAATGGAAGACTAAGTGTATTGCAGCCTAAGGCTTCAAGTTTTGCTAAATGGACATGAAAGAGTCTACAACTGATCTTTGTATCAGACTGACATTTTAGATAGGGTATTGCTATGTTCAGCTGGTTTGGTATTCCTCCTTCAGAAGGTGATATGGGCTGAATTTGTGGAAACTTTGGGAAAGACCTGGAAGATGAGTCTTGTGGTTCCTGTTCAGTGCCTGTTGCAGGTCATAAAATTCGTTTCATAATCTGATGATGTCCATTTTAGGAATAGTAAAGTAGTTTACCTTGATAATGCTGCAAGAATGAGCCACAACTAAAAGCCTTCTAAATTAATCTTATTACCCTTGTGTACTGTTAGATTAAATTGTTCTTTCTGTAGGGGAAGTTACAAGTTTGTTGATACAGAGAGCAGTCCTCCCATTCTTCTCCTCCCTTTGAGGTGTTTGTCTAAAAAAGCAAAAGCTCAGCTCCTCTTTATTTGGATAATAAGCTGCCTGCTTAAGCAGGATGGTACTTTGCTAAATATGATAGATTTGCTTCATCTTAGATGATCAGAAATGTACCATCAATCCTGATGCCTGTCCATTAGGATTTTGACCAACAGAACTGCTTCTGTGTTTATGGGAAGTAACTCTTCTTGTACATTTCATGGCTGCATTTTTTTGCTAATAGCTGTCAAATTTTTGGGTAAATGTAGTTGCTACTACATCTTTCTACCTTCTTCTCCTCGTCACAGCTGACCAGGTTTCATATATGGTAAACAGTCACGCAAATCAATCTTCAAGTCCAAAAATTCGCCTTTTTGTATTATGTCTTTCAGCCTATTTTCCTTTGTGTCCTCTTTTCTGTTCCTAGAATTTTCTTTCATTGTAAAGGCATAAATCTTTTCATAAAATACTACTGCTCTATCTGTTAAGACCTCCTTCCTGTGAGAACTTCAGAATTTGACCATATCTGTAGACAGAAAAAATGTGTTTCTGTCTTTTGGACCTAACATTACAATTTCTGATTGCATGTGAAAGGAGACCTAATTAAAATGTCAATAATGTGTTTTTTCCCAAGAGGAAGAAATATTTTAATGTAATCAGTAAAATATGAAGACCTGCATATATTATAATTTGTAGATTTTGTTGTAATACACTTTCAGTTAAAAAAACAAAACAAAAACAAAAAACAAACAAAAACTAACCACACATAACGTGTACTGTTTTCAGCTAGCAATAGCTGAAATAATGTGTTTGTTTGAGAGAGAGATGTTGTGGTCTGGCTGTAATGTTATAATACACTGTATGTCTGTATTTGGACAAACCAGCTCAGCTATTTTTGTCTCATTCTATGAATTATGAACAATAATACTGAAGGGTCTGGAATGAAAATTGCAATCTTGTAAATACGTACTGAAGGTGAAAGGTACAATCTAATTTTCAGTGTTTCTTTACAAGGTGTATTCATAACAGTTTCTATTCCACTGATCTACTTTCTACTCAGAATAGTTTTTTGTTTGTTTTCTTTTCACATTGATAGATCTTTTTAATCTTTTTCCAGAATCATCAGAGTCAGCTGGAAATCTTTGATGAAAATGTTGCTCACATAAGTACTTGGCTATATCAGGCTGAAGCCCTTTTGGATGAGATTGAGAAAAAGTCAGCAAGCAAAAAGGAGGAAACTGTGAAGGTAGGAAATCTTGCATTTTAAGGGGGAAACTGTCAAGTCAATTTTGGATTCTAAATTAAATCAATTCAAGTCTGCTGCCTTATTTGTTTTTTTTGTTAACACTTTTTCCCTTTCCTGGTGTAACCATTTGTTTTTTTTCTTTCACTTAGCGTTTAACATCTGAATTAGATGATGTTAGTCTGAGAGTGGATCATGTGCGTGATCAGGCTATCATCCTAATGAATGGTCGAGGAGTGTCATGCCGTGAGCTTGTTGAACCCAAGCTGGCAGAACTGAACCGTAACTTTGAGAAGGTCTCTCAGCACATCAAAAGTGCCAAGGTGAGGAGAGTGACACAAAATATGCATTGGGTGTCAAAACAATGACAGATACTTTGTGGAATAGATTTCTGTGTTAAAATGTCACTTACCTGCTTTTGATTCTCTGTTAAGTGTAGATCTTTATGAAAGATTTATGAAAGATTTTCTTGTACATTTTTTTTGTTATTACTTTCCAGATGCTTGTTGGACAAGAACGACTCCCTGTCACATCAGAGCCTCATGAAGTGAGAGTGGCTTTTCAAGACCTGGAAAAATTTGAGAGTGACTTACAGAACATGTTAAAAGTTGTGGAAAAGCATCAGGAATTGAGTGAGGGAGATGAAAAGGTTTGTGAGCAATGGGAGAATTAAATGACTGACTAAATCCTTTCCTGTTTTGTCCATGTTACGTTCCCTCTGACTACCAGGGGGAATTCTTTTGAGAAAGTCTTTTTAAGGTAGGACTCAAAAATGAAGGGAGTCACTAGGGTTTGAAAGATTCTATGGTTTGCCTATACTTTTCCCATAGCTGCTCTTCTTGGTTCATGCTTTGAGAGTATCTAGTCCAGCGTCAGTCTGTATTTTTATCGTGGTTTTACATAATCTGTGCCAGATAGTGAAATTTGATGTACATCTCCT
This sequence comes from Anas acuta, assembly GCF_963932015.1. NCBI lineage: Eukaryota > Metazoa > Chordata > Aves > Anseriformes > Anatidae > Anas > Anas acuta. The sequence continues at coordinate 48,868,847 of NC_088981.1, forward strand.
TCCTCTTCTTCTACTCAAAGTAGCTGTTTATAAGTTTTGGTTAGTGTGAAAGTAATATGGTGTGAAATGTGGTTTGTTTTTTTTTTTTTTTTTTCTTTTTCCCTCCCTCTCCTCTTCTTTCTCCTTCTCCTGTTCTTCCTATCTAATTGTCTGAACTTAGCTGGATCAAGAAAGAGCTCACATTGAGGAGGTTTTACAGAGGGGAGGGCAGCTGTTACAGCAGCCTATGGAGGACGGTAAGAGAGAGAAGATCCGCATGCAGCTGTTGCTTCTGCAGACTAAGTACAACAATGTGCAGGTATGATTATGATAATTATTACAGTAACAGCACATTTTTGCTGTCTTCCCTTTGGTATCCCACTTACAATCTGGTTATAACTTTTTTTAGTATGTAATTGTCTCCATGGAAGAGTTAAATGTGCATGCATACATATGACTCTGAATATCTGCAATTTGAAAATATGAATTTTGTCATTACAAAGTTTTGGGATAGTGGTTTTGATGTTGAAGTCCTTTTTACAGCTTCACAGAGGGCCACCCAATGGATACATCCAGGGTGTAAATGTGTCTTTGGATGACACAGATGGATGCAGGCAACTCGACATTTGCTCCAGATGTCTTTGCCACCACAGGGTTGTGTTAAGAGTAGCTCATAGATGCATGTACACAAACATAGTCATGGATTTCTTGAGTCAAAGTGACCCCGAATTCCTCTCTGTTTCTGTAGCGGGTGTTGTCAGCAATTGCTGACTCTAGCAATTGCTTGCTCTGTGCTTTCACACAAGTCATATTTAAAATGCTTTTTGTGTAGGACAGAGGGAATTTATATTCTTATACTCCTTTCAGCTCACCTGAATATTAGAGTTGGTAAGATGAGGTATAGCTCAGATGAGGTGTAGCTCAAAGACAGAGTAAGACTGTTAGGCAGGCTTTAATACAATATGTGCAGATAAATAAGGTATGTCTATTTTTTAAAAATTAAATGGCTTCCACTGTTCTATATTTTGGAATTTCTCTCATCAAATGAATCCCTTGGATAGTTTGTTTTTAAGATAAGTAAGACCTATCCAGTTTGTTACTTCCCTCTTCTCATACTGTTTTTCCTGTTACATTGGATTGTAGGAGTGCAGGACATTTCAAAGGAGGCAGGTAGTGGAACTCTCTCCAGTGTTTTCCCATTATAAGAAGGACCATGACACTCTAATGAAGTGGCTGGATGAGACTGAGCCCCGTATGTCAGGGCTGCAAGGAATGGAAGATGAACAAAAACTGCAGGTAAATGAAACTTTTTTTTTCCTTAGTGCAGAGTGAAGGCTGTGTATGAGCTTGAGGGACTGATATATTATGGTTTATGTCTATTCTGTTGATGATTTCTTGGGAAGAAGTGTGTTCAGAATAACAGCATTCATTTTTCAGTAGGAAAAGATCTGCATATACCAGTTTAGGTTTTCTACCTAGTGATCATAGGTTCAAAATGCCCCAGCCATCAGGCCCAAGTCTTAGAGTGGTTGAATCAAGACAGTTTCTCTTGTTAGTCTTGCACATGGGGATTATGCCTAGCTGTTTTTGATACCCTGGCTCAAATAGCTAGATTCAAAGTCAGGTTGGTGCAGTTATGAATAAAGCCTGTTTAAGGCTTAAATTCAGTGCCTCTGCATGCAGTGGTAGTGATATTGTAACTGCTCTGATGCTTCCTTTCACTGCTTCATGTGCTTAGGGAGTGAGAAATATCCTCATGTGATTAATACTACTGTACACAATGAAGATTAAAAAAATGACAAAGGTTGAAGCATTTTTGATGAGAAGAGTTATGTATCACAGTGTGTGTGAGCGAGTCTTGACAAACAGTTTCACAACTGATTTAATAGGATATCAGGGTCTGATAAAATTTACTTCCCCAAAAGCTGTATGTCTTGGCTGTTGAGGGTACAGATATCTTCAGTGGCGTATTTTGTATTGTATTTTATTTGTCTTGCGTAGTTGTATTTTATTTCATCTTGCATACTGCAGAACACTGTGGCTGCATGGTAATTACTTCAATATTTAAGGCAATAACAGTGAGGAGCCTTGTGAAGCAGTAATTTCTTGGTCAGGCTTGGGGGCTAGGCAATCTGTCAGGTACTTCTCAGTTTCTGCATATGAAGCTTTGTAATTAAAGCCAATCAATTTCTTCTTGACTGCTCTGTAACTTTTTAACCCAGTACCAGTTAGCGTGGAGGCAGGGGTAAAATGCTCTGGTTCCCTGTGAGACTCATACCATGAGATTGTAACGTGGAACTCTTTATTCACAGCTGTAGCGATGCGATTTCTGTTGAGTTGTGGCAGGCAGTCTGCTGTCCTTGGAAGGGTCCTGCCACCTTTGAAGTAAGGCAGTATGATTCAGTTGTCTGTTTGACCATCAGCTGCTTTCTGAGTGAATCAACTGGCATATTGAAAAGAGGAAAATGTGTACTTAAATGTTTTTCCATGGTGGGAACAGTCTGGTTGTGCCTCAGACTGGCCCTCCTTGTCCCTGTTGGTTCACCGGTCTTCCCTAAGGAATATCTTTTGCCTTCCATAAAGCCCTTGTATTTAGGGATATACAGCAGCTGATCCCTGGCATTTCTGGATAGAAGGAATTCTTGAATTACTGCATCTTGGTATCTTGGGGCTAAATGCGGAAGATCATGTACATACAGATTGAAACAGCAATTACAATAGGTGATGGCTTGAGGAATGTTGTCTTTGCTCAGAATTAGTTAAATTACATCACATCCTCACAGTTCTAGGTGTAGTTCCTAGTCTGGCTGTGTTAGCTGGGGCTTTTAGACCAGAGCATTTTTCATTACTGCTGTGAAACTGTAACTGCTGCTTTTTCCTTCAGGTGTTTGTGTCTCAAGCCTTGTGGTATTTGAGTGGTAAGCCAGCCTGCCTCAGGTTACCATATTTTACTTTTGTGGTTTGTTTTCTCATCTGTTTTACTAATTGATCTTGAACACTTGCCAGGAAGGATGTGCCCTGAGGCTTCTTTTTATTCTTTAATTTTTTATTTTTAAGTAGGGGCTGTACAGTTTTCGTAGGGAATAGTAGTCTTCTGAAGAAAGATAATCACTTTATGTGAACACAGTTGCTTCAGAATTCCCTTGGAGGCAACAGACTTGACTTGCCCTCACCATTAGGAGAAATCCTAATATTAAAATTCCTTAAGAACACCCCTCTACTCCCAATTGTTACTATCTCACCTGTGCTTTGTCCTCTTCCTCCTTTAGTCAGTAAGGGTGTCTGATGGAGGTAGAGAAAGGGAAGCCCTGGATGTATCCATAGGGCCCCCAGACTACCAAATAACAAATTGCAGGCTCTTATGCTCATCTGAATTCACACCTGAGAAGCATTAAGTGAAATCCTGTCCCACCAGTGGACAGCTAGCTCAACACTTCACCTTGATGTGAAGAAGTTGCAGGCAGAAGTGGAAGAGAGACTACTATATGAATCAAGGAAAGAAAGATTTCATCAACCAAGCTAGGTAGAAGATTCCATTTAAGGCTTTATGTATACATTATTTACAGTTTTTTGAATGAGTATGGAGGGGAGAACTTAGTTATAGTGCTTGAAGGCCATATCTATATTGCTGCAAGTAGCTGGATGATAAATAATACTCATCATGTATACTTCTGGGGGTTATAGGACTACAGGTATCTCTGAAATATTGGTAATCCTTTTGCATATCAGGTACTTCTGAATAACCTTTGCTATGCAATCCATGTGTTAGCTAGAAAAGTCCATGTTGGAAATTTGTAGGGATGTTGCGTATCACCTCGAGTTGCTTCTTTTTTAACCTTGCTTGAGTATTTATTTGAGTTGTTCTGTTCTGGCTTAGCTGGGAATGAGGGGAAGGAAAAATTAAACCTTAGATTGCAGAGTTAATTAGTTGACTAAAGTTTCTGAGACAATTTTCCATGTTTTAGAGAGCTGTTTTGAAGTGAAAATGATCATTTTGCAGATGGTAAGTGAATTTGCTGCTTCATGCACAGTGCAGTTTTTCTTACAAACTAAAACACAGACAAGTGTTATTCTGGTAATAAAGAAAACATGTTTGTTTGCCTATTGTGCTTTTTATAGGGGATGTTCTGGATTACTTGAATAGGAAGCATTAGATATGCTGTCCAAAAATAAGTTATTTACTGACTTCATTAATTAAGCTAGAAGAACAAATGAAATGGTCGCAAGAGTTTAGCTTCAGCAAATCTTTCTCAGAAAATGGTTATGAAATATTTTGAGTGAGATAAAGAAGGGGCAAGGATTGGTTAAGAAGTGGGCATTTTCTAATCAGAAGTGTATTTATTTGCAAAGAGAATAAGAACTGTGGGGAAATCTGAGATAAGACTGGGTTAAATGCTTTTGGTTAAAGTTTTTACAAAGTATTTTATGTCAATTTCTTGGGCAAAACCTGCTTTGGAAGCAAGTATCTCCTTAGGATGAATCTTTGGTAGGTCTTGTTTCAAAATATCTTTAAATGTGAAAGAGGAAAGAGGACGTCTGAAACAAAATATTAAACAGCATGTTAAAATAGATGCTAAATATGTGAGGAAACATTTATTTGGCCACTGAATTAAAATTATTTTCAACAGCTCTCATTCAGAGTTCTTGTTTATAGGATGTGCGCTTATAACTGAGTATCCCCCAATCTTCCCCAGTGCTTTATTTTTCATAGTATTTAAAGAGAGCAAATTTAATAAACATGTTCTCTGACCACCAAAATTAAATAGAAAAGAGCAATTAAGTCATCCAGTCAGATCTCCTACTAAATAATCTTTGATTAACTTTTTATTTGTGTTTGCCTAAGAAAACAGTTTGCTTGTGTAGTTTGAAAAAAAAAGAAGTGTCTGTGAGATTTAGGTGTTTGCACTGCATGAGACATAGTTATGTCAAATTTCTGCTCCTGCAGTTTTTAATGCTTAGCGCTGTGATTTAGAAGCTGCCAGTCTGCAGTGCAAGGTAGAGAACAGCAGAACTCTTTAAACTCAGCTGTAGTTTACAACACTTACTTACATATGTTCAGCCTTGGAAGGAGGGTTGTGAAAGAAGGAAACATCATCTTGGTGATGGGAGGCAGCTGGAAGAGATTAATAATGAGATGTGCTCTGCAGGAACAGCACCAGTAGGAGGAATTCAGTGCTGTGCAGAAGAGCAGCAACCTGGTGCCCTGGATGAGGCTAAGGGAGAAGCAGAAAGTTTCAGCATTGTTAACAAGTGAAAAGCTGCTTCACTACATGCCACTTTTTTTTTTTTTTTTTTTTTTTTTTTTTTTTTTACTTTTTTCTCCCCTAATAAGATATGAAGCAATGTGTGTGAAGTAGAAAAGTAATAGTCAGTGTCGTGATCTATTCCTTTGGGTGAAGCTCAGTTTCTGGTCTGTTGCCTGTGTGAGAACGAGACTTGTGGCATGATGGAGATTTAAAGAAAACACTTCATGAAGGTGTTTTAGGCTGCTGCACTGTAGCAGGCATCCAGCTGTTTGTTCAAACCATCATGTCCCACACTGCTGGGTAGAATAAACTTTCAATTGCATAGACCTTGTCTCCTTCCTGTGGAGGTGGGGCTGCTTCTTCCACAGAAGAATCATGCCATTGACAAAGTCTTGGGCATTTGCTCCAAGTTTCAGTGATGGAAGCTAGCAAAATATGTACAGCACCTCAAGAAAATAGTGTTTGTTTGGGGAGCATCAGGAACCAAAATGCTAGATTTGTAACTAAAGCATATAGTTTATGGTTTTGGCTGTGCTGCTTGCTTGCATTAGTGTTACTAAATCAAAAGTAATGCGGATTATTTTATGATGTTTGAGTTTGTCTGTAGTACTTGATTTCAGTAGACTCAGCTTTATACTTTCGTATCTGGACATCCTATTTCTTTGGTGTGCACTGAATGACTGAAAACACACCATGTTTAGTGATAAAGGTCTTGTGGAAATACATCTGTGTCCCTGGTTTTGATTCAGCAATGACTGTGTACTTGAGAGAAATAAAATTCTTAGAAGCATTTAATGCATGAGAAGTTCCGAATGACGAATCCTTTAACGTACATTTCTGGCTGCAGTTCTTCTGCTTTTTAACTACATTACATATACCACATATGTCATTCAAGTTAACTTGAGGTAACATTTGAAATGCTCTGAAACATGTAGGAGGAAAATGCAGACAGGTGTTCACAGCAACTTTATTAGCGGGGCTTACTATTTTCTTTGTTGTAAGCTGTGCTAACTGCCTGCATGTGTCCAGCCCAAAGTAATTGCAAAGTAAAATGCAGTGGCTGAAACCACCCTGAACATACATTTAGTTTGTGCCTTCATACTCCTAGAATATGCTTACGACATTGCTCGTAGTAAATTGCACAGACATTTGAGTGCCTCTGTCTGTCTTGCTGATAATTTCATCAAATGCAGGATGGTCACATAGAAGTTGCTTGAATTCATTGGTATTTGGAGGTGGTTTACTTCTTCATCGTTGATTTTAAAGAACTGTGCAGTTCTCAGGGATGTTAGCAGAATCCTGTTGGAAAAGAAACCTTTTCAGCAAGAAACTGTCTTCCGTCATCGGAGTACCTGCTTCACACGCTGCTACCTTTGCTATGTGTGGCAGTGTACAGCTTCTTACAGCTGGCTTCTTCAGATTCAGGGTATCGTTTATCATCCAAGGAAAAGCTGCATGAAATTACTGTTCTTGCTTTTTTTTTTTTTTTTTTTTTATCTGCTAACATGGTACTTGGCTTGATAGCCTGGTCTAACAGCCAGAGCAGGTAACAGTTGCCAAGGTTTTGAGGAGTTAATATTCGTTTTGCAGTAATAAGTGGTACTGTAGTACCGGTAGAGCACTAATTTATTTACAAATGGTTGGCAAACATTAATGCAGGTGCTCACTGAGAAGAATGTGGAGAGAAAATGAGTCTGCTTACGTAAATTGGTAACTTAGGGGAATCCTTGATGATGAGGAAGGCAGATAGATGATGGCTCTTACTGGCAACTAGATGTAGGTCCAATCAAGAAGTTCCAACTACTGGCAAGATGAGAATCAAGGTGAGAGAAACAACAACAGTGCACTTCCCCAGAGTTTTAATAAAGAATAATAAAGCCTTATTATGAAGCATGCTATTTACTGTTTTGTAACTTGTTTTTTGAATAAATAAAGTTCTCTGCAGGACTTGGAACTTCCTGAAAATACAACTTTGCTAGAGAGGCCTTTGTTTTGTCTTTTAATTTAGAAAATTTTAATTCTGAATATAGTCTATTAATTTATGACTTTTTTCATAAAGTTTCTTTCTCTTTGAAATACAAAATGAACTTTCATCTTTCTAGGCAATCACTGTCCAGCAGAGGTTAAAAGGCCACTTTGCCACAGGGGTTAGGACCTTGCCTTTTTCAGCTGAATACCTGGTTGAAATCAACAAAGTCTTGCTAGCTATGGCTGATGTTGAACTGCTGCTGAATACACCCGAGCTAAACACTGGCGTCTATGAGGATTTTTCAACTCAGGAAGATGCACTGAAGGTATTGCATGTCTAAGCATTACATTCAGAGGGAAAGAGGAAAGAAGGGAATATCAGCAGAAAAAAATACATTAGTAGCTCTATGGCTGTATTTGTGTTTTTGTTCATTGCATGCTGGATCAAACATGCACTGAGAATTACAGAATGAGACAGATTTATGGCTAGTTCTTGTTATCTTTGAATGTACAGTGGAGAAGAGTGGAAGGTGTGGGGAAAAGTTGGGAGCAGGAAAAGGGTTTGACTTTTTCAATTCGATAAACTGTCAAGTCTTTCATCATATAGCCCACTTATTATATAGAGAAACACTAAAGGTGATTATAACAGCTATAGCTGTACTTTGTAATGTAAAAACAATTCCTTACATGGGAAGTGTGAGAAAGGGAGATTCTTTACTTTTTATGGAGCTATAAATGAGGCAACAAGGCAGCAGTACCTGCTCTGATGAGCAAGAACCAGTATGTGCTCAGTTTTAAGCTCCCACTACTCCTCATTGCCAGCTCATGGATTTAACTGTGTGATTAATAATGAGGAAGTAACTAAGAATTTGCTGTTCAAAAGGGGATGAAGAAAGTTTGCTTGAAAATACTGAATCCTGCTGTCACATGTGAGTTAAGTACGCAGGAGTCTGAGTCCTCTAGTTAATTCTGAGCATGCAAAGGAGCATGATGCAGAGATTTCTAGAGAAAACATCCGTAGAACATGGGAATTGCACATGATGTGGTACAGTGGGGATGCCCCTATGTGGGTTGAAACGCATAGTGATGGGGTTCATGTGTCCTTATAGTTGAGGTAGTCAGGCTTTGCCTCTCACCTAAAGCTAGTTCAGCTGTTTCTGCAGCTATTATACATGTCCTTTAAAAGTTTTTCAGAATTTTTACACAGTCCACTTTTCCCAGCTGTTTTTCTTTTTGCTGCATACCTACCTTCTGGCATCCCATGTGCTTTCCATATGTTTTCCTGATACCTTATTATTCCTGCTGATTAATTCTTGTTCAGCATGGTACTGTGATGGAGGAAACACTGGCCACTTTTGTTTTTTCCTGGACATGTTTGTACACATCCTGACACCATGTAATTCCTTTTTAAATAAAAGCAGCTGAATGAAAGGAAGAATAGCTTGCTAGCTCACTTACTAGCTTCCCATATGCTTTATGCTGAGCATTATTTTGAACATTTACCTTTTCATAGCCCAGGAACAGCAGAACATTTGGATTTCAAAGCTGTTTTGCTCCATGAGGCAGTCGTGTTTTGTATTTGTCCTTTGTCTTCCTAAACAAATAGGGGAATGATGCCAGTCCAAGTTGGCTACTCTTTTGTTTTATTGATAAGGTTTTCTCTTCATTGTTTACTTTGCACATTCCCTTAAGTATGACTGGGAGTGTTTATGTTAAGATGGGTTTAAAAAACATCATTTAGGTGCAGGTCTCATCTGATTTTGAAACTTTGGTATATTCTAAAGTCTTTTCAGAAGAAGCAAATAGCAGACTACAGATTTCTATAAGTACTGATGTTTTAAATTAAAAAAAAAAAAAAGTAAATTGCACTGTTTGCAAGGTTGGCTTGTCCTCTGAATGCAAAGGCAGTCTTACAGCGGTGTCTGGTTTTCAGGCACACCTATATCGTAGCTCACTGATATTTGCTATTCACTACTTTAACTTTTTCATTTAAATCTAAAACTAACTCTTATGTAGCTTTTGCCTTCACAGTTCTGTGCTTATCAATTATTTGAAACAAAGTCAAATCTGGTAGCTATTTTTTTGTATGGGGAAAGGAATATGTACAGTGTCCTCATGATACACATGTGGATTTGTTTAATAAGGTAGTGTTTTGAAAAGTATGGTATGACCATTTTCTTCAGGAAAAGATTTACCTGTATAAAGTATTTCATTGTCTTAATTAAAAAAAATAAATGAAGACATGCTTAAGAAGATGTGATTTACTGTTAAGGTCAGCTGCTATAGATGATTTAATCTATGAACTGCTAACAGTCATGGTCTTATTGTAGGTACTGTTTCGAAACAGCGTTTTGAAGAGGTTACTTTCTGGTATTTTTTTCACCTTGCTGGTGTTGGCTTTACTGATGGCTTGTGTTATTATTGTACTTGCAGAATGTAAAAGATAATTTGGATAAACTTGGGGATCAGATTGCAGTCATACATGAGAAGCAGCCTGATGTTATTCTGGAAGCATCTGGGCCCGAGGCGATACAAATAGGAGATGCACTAACCCAGCTGAATGCGGAATGGGACAGAATTAATCGGATGTACAATGATCGGAAGTGGTAAGTCAAGGGTGTTTGGTGTCTGTGACCTAGTGGTAAATATTTTATCCTGGAACATAAGTGTTGTAAAAACGTACTCTGACAATGAAGGCAAAGTTTGAGAATAATCAACTGTAGTATGTCAGTATTACAGATTAATTGCCAGAATTATTGAACACTGAAAGAGCTACCATGCAAATGGTAGTTTGGGTACTTTTGTAGAGTTTATTTTTACTTAATAGTGTAGAATATTTTGTTCATAAAACGTAAAGCTTTTGTAACAGTATATTGCAAATAAAAGTTCCAGCAGAAAAAACATTAGGTGAGAAATCTTTTAACAAAGAATTCAAAGCTCGTGGTCCTTTTGAAGGAGGAAGGGAACTTGCAAGGAAAGGTCTTTAAAATATATCTTAGAATCATAGAATATCCTGAGTTGGAAGGGACCCACAGGGATCACTGAGTTCAACTCCATGTATGATAGCTGCTAATATCTCTGTTGTCAATAGTTGAGGAGGAGAGATTACTGTATTATACTGTTTTGTATTTGAAAGAACAAGAGAATATTGCAGTGCATGCTCAGGTAAAATGCTGCATTTCCTATTTGCTTTCCACAAAAATATCAAATAGTTGTAATATCTCTTATCCCCAAAAGCAGGACAAAAAAATACAACCTAAACTTTAATTTATACAGAAGATATTCTAAACAGAAAATGTCTTATCTGCAACATCTTTAAGTGTTTAAAATCAAACTCTATACCACCTTGTCACACGTGGATGAGTGTGTCAGAAAGGTATAGGCTGGCTCTGCAAGAATTTTAAGCTGGAAATAGTGAAAGTATGTTCAGGAAGTTACCAATAAGTTGAAGATACAGTACAAACAGTAGTAGATACTGGGACTGCTGCTATTGAAAAAACTTTATGACTGAAGATGGTTATATGAAAACTAAAATTAAATGTGAATTTTCGTACTGGAGTTACATTTGCTTTTTAATGTTAATGTAAATAAGATGATGGTTGATGCAGAAGTTCTGTAGAGTACAATGCCATGTCTAGCCATGTTCACTTGCATTGTAGCATCAGAAATCTGATACCAAACATGGTTGGTAGTGTATTTTGAAGAGGTGCTTTTAGGAAGCATGTGTCATGCAAGCTGCAGAGCACTGGGGTATACGTAGGAATGCAAAATTGGTTGGTGTTGTCTGAGCAGGGACTTCGGGAAGTTCTTTGCCACTGGGTCAGTGAAGCATCAAGACTTCTAATGCATTAATGTTGTTTCACCATGTTTTAATTTTAGAATAGTGTTGCTAGCTGGGTATCACTTCGGGTTCTTGCTGGCTGCCACTGGTCACCTGATACATTTGGAGACAAGTGCTTTAGAACCTGGTACCTGGCTATATGCAGCTATTTTTGTTGTCTTCACAGGTACAAGGCACAATGGGCTTTAGTTATGCCTTTTGTGCCCTGTAACTTAATTTCACATTATTATCCTTTTGTAAATATCAATAACATTTCATTTACTACTAAAGCTTCATTTCATTAAGTAGTCAGGGTTAACCAGAAACCTAACCTTTCCATTAAAGGTGATAACCGTATCAGAGTAACTTCAATGTTTTTGATTAGCTGGCAAAATACAACAAATCACCCCCTCACTTGGTTCACTGAGTACAAATTAATCTTGAACTTCCTAACATTTGTAAAGCTTTGCATCTTAATGAGAATGTTATTGGGCATGGTTTTGATACAAAAGGGACTGCTAAAGCTAAAATGGTATATAACTTCTTAAATTTAAGTGCTGCAATGTTAATGGGAGGATGTATTTCGATTAATGAAAACAGTTTTAGCATCAATATTAAAACACTGTATTTTGGTATTAATATTCGTAAACCTTTTCTGTTACTGTGAAGTTACTGTTTTTTTAACTGAAAGTTCTTCTTGTTTTTTCCATTCTTCCCTAAGTATAAGAAAGAAGACTAGAAAACTCCATCTCCTTAATAACTTCTGGCTTTTTTTCTGTTTCTGGGGTGCATGGAGATTTTGACAGAATTAATAGAACAGCATTTGAAGTCTTTTGCAAAAGACTGATTTAGTATTCAGAGGTAGTAATGATTTTGTGATTGAGTACTAGCTAAGTAGTTAAACCTTGTATAAAAGCTCAGATGTAGCCAAACAACTATAATTGAACGACATTTACCAAGGCTTTTAATAGCTCAACTAAATCCAATTGACTGCAGTTTAAATTAAACACATGTAAAATAAAATGTTTTTATTTTTTTGTATGTGATTGTGTGTGTGTGTGTGTCTGTATATGTACAGACCTAACAACTCGTTGAGCTGCATGCTCAAACCAGTGCTGGTTTGCTTGTTCTGCTGCTTCTGCCGTAGACTTTCCACCAGAGCTACAAGTGCTGGTAGTTTGGGAATGAGCTGTGGTTTGGAAGTAAGTGCCTTCCCTTTGAGGAGGCTGGATGTAGCCAAATCTTGGTGCCGTAGTGACAGGACTTTGGGAATTTAATCCTTCAGCTGAGGCAGACTGCATGGTGAAACAGCAGCAGGTGCATCTGGCTCAAAACGGGAGCCAGAAACTTCAGCTGGGTGCACAAAATGCTGTTGGAGCTGTAGGCAGGAAATGGATGTCAGAGGAGTTAAAGCTTTGTATTTTCAACGTTCTCCTTGTAAAATTTTAAAACTCTAGATTCTGGAAAAAGTCATGTTTGCAAAGCTCCCTCAGAAATGTTCATTTTGAAGGAAGCCATTAAAGTATTCTTTTAAACTATCTCAAGTGCTTAGAATATCTCTTCTCATTAAGTGTAAAATTAGCTACTATCCTGAGACAATATATTCAGTTAAAGCTTGTAAAATGTACCTGAGAAATAAAAGGAGAACAAGATTTGGGGTCAGTCTACAGACTGGTCTAGTGTATTGTGCTGAGGTATGCGTAAGTATCTGAAGTGGTAGAACCTAGGAAATAGGGTCAGAAAAAATAATGTAGAGATTTTCTTAGGCTTTCTTCTTAGAATTATAAATATAAAGAATGATAACAATAAAAAAAAAAAACACCTGTAAGTACCAGAAAATATGGATAATCCTTGATAAAAATGAGATAAGAATTTTGATGAAAATAATCTCATTAGAACTCTGGGATTGCTGAATTTAATTAGTGAAGAAAATAAATGCAACATAGATCTTTCAAGCCTTTCTTGTTATACTGCTGATTTCAGATTACATTTGTATATACACAGTAACCCTTGAGTCTTTGCTGTTGAAGTTGTTTAAGAAAAAGTAATGGGCTGCAGGTGAGGTCTTTCTTCCCCTCACATCAGCAAGGACCTTCTGATTCTCAGGAGAGTTGGCCTCCTATGTCTTTAAAGAAGGCTGGTTTTATTACTTGGGAATGGTACTATCTAGTCTGCAAGAGTTGATGTAAGTCTTATGTTTTGTCTCAAGTCTCTTGAGACATCTGTCCTATTTGTTCTGTAATTGCTAACATTTTGTTAGCGATCAATAAATTGAAAACGAGTCTCTCACTATACTTTTCTGACATGGTTTTCTTATTTAACGTTCATGGACTGTTGTTTGTTGGTCTGTTAACATTGTAGACCTCTCACTTAATTAAAAACAACTTTCTGACTATAGCAATTCAGCCTTTTCCATACTTGAAAATGTTACCCTTTAAGCCGCACATTAATTTGAGGCTGCAAATACGGTAATAATAGCAAAATGTATGGGAAATTGTTGGATTCAATTATAGAAGAACTACTTGTGCAGGTCTGCTGGTAATACAGTCAGTCCTATATAGTCAAAATCACCTTCGCTTATTAAATTCCAGGCACCAGCAGTGCACAGTTTCTAAATTAGAAAAAAAAAATATCTGAGCAATTAATCATATTTCATGTTTCATGCTGTCTGATATCTGAACTGTTTTATAATAAAGAAAAAAAGGTTCTGCAGACCAATTTGATGCAGCTAATCAATCTTTATTTTTCTAAGCGATAGAAACAAAAGTTCACTAAGGACTGCCTTTTTTCCTTTAGCTGGGGGTTAATGATAGTTTGTGTTGTGGGCTTTTACCAGCTAATACTATGTCAGGGAGCCCTCAGTGCTGGGACTCGATTATCCAAGCTATATGCTAGTCTTTCTGTTTCACGAGGCAAGTTGTATGGAATTCTTAAATATCACTAGAGCAGGAATCTTATTTTTTTCCACTGATACATTTGGATAATTTTTCAACTTTGTTTTCCTACAGTTGCTTTGATAGAGCGATTGAGGCATGGAGACAATTCCACTGTGATCTCAATGACCTCTCCCAGTGGATAACTGAAGCTGAAGGGTTATTAGCTGACGCCCATGGTCCAGATGGCAGCCTGGATCTGCAGACAGCTGGGCTGCATCAGCAGGTATGTACAATGTGCCCAGAAACTGGGCAAGCTGGAAAACCTACCTTTTTTTCTGTTTGTCTAGAACTGTAGTTTTCTATGTATATGTCTACTGTTAAGACTGTGCAATTATGTAATTTTCAATTGCAGTTCAAAATGGTTCATGGGGATGATCACGACTCAACCTTATAGCATGAATCCCATTGTGGAAGGTTTTGAGATAATTTGATAATGCAAACGTTGGCATAATTTTTGTTGTTTTGTTACGACTTTAAAATTATGTTAATAAGCTAAGAAATGAAGCACAGTATTTCATTTATTTCCTATTCATAATTAAAAGAAGAAGAACAGAACCCAATTATGGTCAATTATAACTTACAAAGTTATATATATTTTTAAACTAATTATTTTTCAAGATCCTGCTTCATATAAGTAATCCAGAAAATTAGAAGATTTCAGTTATGGGTACCATAGATTTGACTGTTTCTGACTTCAGTTCTACAATTTAATTCTCTGGATCCTCATTATGGAAGAGCAGGCTTTTCTGTTTAACTAAACTACTCCCTGTTAAATAAAGGGAAGAAAACATAAGTTTAAGAATCATGTTTTTTTTCTTTGTGAGAAATGGTTATCCAAGTGTTACCCTAATGTATAGTTTGTATTTATCCTTGTTACTGCTTAGATTTTATTTCTAGGGCATTTCCTGTCCCCTTCTTGAATTACCTTGTTTCTATTTTAGCTGCAGAGATATTTGTACTAACAATGTAAGCTTTTTACGGTTGTTAGGGGTATTTGAAGATTTGATCCTGACAACTTCTGACTTCCTTCAGTTTCATGGATTTGTTGTCATGTCTGGGGAGCATGGATATAATTATCCTAGCTAAAATACTAAGTTACAGAAATAGCCATGGCCATGGCTTATGAGAAGAAGTGCTTAAAAAAATTCTCACCATCTGTTAGCAGTACTAGAAAGTGCTGTACATTAAAAGGAAAGGAATCAAAAGTGAGTGTGAATTCTGACGCTGGTTTAAATGAATTCTTGTGATCCTAAGTAGTATTCAGCAGCCTATTATGTATCATTACCTCTTTTTATGACACTCATTAGAAAATTAAACCAGATTTAACAACAGACTCTTAATTACGTAAATCAACAGCCTCCAATTTTAAGTGAGATGGCTTTAAGTGCCTGTTCCAGTAAAATAATATGTACCCAGGATTCATTCTGCATGTTATGAACCACAGATCAAAGTCGCTTCAGGTCAGTAATAAAATTCTCTGGCGCTTTTATGCTTTTGACAGGAACTTGAAGAGGGAGTCAGCAGCCATCAGACCAGTGTTTCGGCATTGAACAGAACTGGGGAAGGGATCATACAGAAACTCTCTGCTACAGATGGGAGCTTCCTGCAGGAGAAGCTAGCAGGTCTGAATAGGCGCTGGAAAGCAATCACTGCAGAGGTCATGGATAGACAGCAGAGGTAATAAGTTAATCAGAAATTTGGATGTCTAACCAGACGTGATGAGGAGAATCTCATTTAGAAGACTCTAAGAGAGTAGGAGGGGTAGCACATTCTATGGCATGCTGCCGTTAATTTTAATTTTCCTGATATTCAGACCTCTTTTTTTGTTTGTTTTGAACCATCTCCTAGAACAGATTCTTCATAAATGCAGCTGCAATTGACTGCCTAGTAAGTCAGTGTTTAATGCAGCCCACCGAAAGAAAACCATAAAAAACTGATATAAATTTTTTATAAATATTTTCCTTTGTTTTCACAATCATTTCATTACTAAGCCAGACAGTTTTTTTTTTTTTTGGAAGCAACACTCATCTAGTTTCTGTGGCTGAAGCTGAACTGTAAGTTCATTACCTTGATTTCTGCTTTTGCATTGTCAAAGACAGGCTAGTTGAAATAACTGAATTGTGGAATTCAAGAACAATACTACAAAACAAAAGCTTTAGGTTTGTATTCACTACAGTTTAATTAAGCTGACTAGGCATATTCTGAACAAAATGAAAATCTCTTGTGAAAAGAAGTCTTAAATTTTCTTCAAAAGATCAAAGTGCAAGATTTTCTGAGATGAATACACAAATTTTCAGTGTACTTGAGAATACAAGGTTCTCCCCTCAATTCTATTAGATTTCTTTAACATTGAGGATATATCACTGGAATGAATAGTTATTTTTGGAGTTATTTATATGGTCATATGTATACATATTTTAATACTTTGTGATACATTGAAGAACAGAATAAGATTTTTCTTAATTAGTTTCAGAGGTTCTTTTAAAGCTATGTGTGATTTGGGGGATTTTTCCCTTGGAAGGTCTAGGGACGTTTCTGATGTTTTCACAAACATTGGTCTTATTGTGGCTTTAAATGATTAGGCCTGAAAGTGTTGTCATTACTATAACTTATGTTTAGTGTTTGTTACAGACTTTTAAAAGTCTATTTTGTGACGTTGGAACTGAAATTTATCTATTTTTAAGGTGGTAGTATTAATTTGAAAGTAGGTTGAGTTTTAATGATGTGACTAGAATTAATTCTTCAAAGTTCTTTGGCCACTGAAAAGCATGTTACTGTTAATCAGATGCAGGACTGGCATGGCATATTCACTGCAGAAGTGCACGTGGATTTTTTGTTTTCATTTTTAAGGCTAAAAGGAGAGAATCAGCAGTTGATAGATTACAGAAAGAAGCTCGATGAGCTGCGTTGCTGGTTGGAAAATGCAGAGAATGCTCTGGACACGAGATTTACATTCAACCATGAAGAAAACTTACGAGAATTACAGGTAAGATCTGTTTGTGTGTGTATGCATGTGTGTTTCATGCAAAGTATCAGGACATGTCTTTCGGAGAGGGGAATTTTCACAGTGTAATTTGCCAAAGAAATACTACGGTCGTGTGAAAGTTCTGTGAGTTTACTTACCCAAGCAAGGAGCATCTAATAATGAAGTCAGGTCAAGTTAATAACTACGTTATCTAGCCAGATGATGGTGGCTGTTTCAGAAAGTGAGAAATAAACATTAAACATAAAACATATACAATTATTAAGTGGAATTTTACTCAGGTTGGTATCTACAAGTCTACTTAATAATTGTGAAAACTTCAGCAAAAAGCCAATAGAAACTGACAAGTCTCTACAGTGGGTGAGCATGTGCCATTGTCAGTTTACTGGGCAGCTTTAATACTTTGTATTTCATGTTTAAGATTTTATTTAACCTGCTGTTTAGTCTTGTAAAGACTTTGGTCATTTTGTGTTACTTAGATGCATGCACACGTGTATTTTTCCTGTTTGTGTCTGGCTTTGACAGCAAAATACCTTTGGCTCTACGATGGGCGAAAGAGAATGCGTCTGGAGTCCTAGAAAGAATGGGAGGAATAGTCAATCCCACATGCTTGATTTACTTTTTTTTTTTTTTTTTTAAATTAATAAATAATATAAAAAAGTCTACTGCTAGATCAAATCAGGTGGAAAACCTTCAAATTACAACAAATGCATATAAATGATGTAAATTAGTTGCTGTTGTATGTCTAAACAAATTCAGTCTTTTATATCAATTGAGTAATGGCTAATGAGCTTCCATGAAAATCTACTTCTTTCTTGTGGTCCACCTTAACATAGATGCCTGAAGTGAAAGGTAGAACTATATTAAGGGGAGGTGGGGGGAAGATTTGCTAGAGAAACACTGACAGGGAATTACTAAGTGCCATATTCAGCCCTGCTACAGCAGGAACGTCTCATGGGATTATGGTTATGCATAGTAAGGGAAGGTGCGTTCAGAGTAGAAAGGTGCTGGTGAGATTACTGGGCTATTCAGGAGGGTAAAGAAACTTTGAGAGCTCACCTTGTTTTGTCCAGTCAAATAAAGAACAACAAGAACAGACCCGATGATTACAAGATAAAAAAGGGGAGATGAGCTATTATTAAAAGCTACTATTGGGGAAGTAGAAATAACAGATGTTAACTGATCAGTCAGGAATAAATACAATCTGGGAATGACATGGAGATTTCTAAATAAAGGTTCTGAAACAGCTAAGAGGTTATAGTATATGGAAGGAAAAAAAAAACAACAACACAAAAAATTAAAAACCATCTTTTTTAAAAAATACACCCTTGAAAACTTAGCAAAGGCACTATATTGGAGTGGATAGTTGTAATGTATACTTGCTATTGTAATTTGTTTATTCCAGTGCTTAAAGATAAAATTTGTGATTCCTGCTCCACAGTGCTCTTGGTCTATGGGCAAATAATAGCATAATTATGTTAAAGTTGATGGGAAGTGCATCCAAGCATAACCTTCTTTTTGTAGGATCTGCCCTGTACTTTTATCTTTAAAGAGAAAGATGACTTTTGGAAGTTGATCAAAATCAAATTGTAAGGTTATGTTAGTTTTTAAAAAACTTCAGAGCATGTTTTGTTAAGAAGAATTTACCTTGTGATGGTAGTGATCTACCATGTACTTGTGTAACAAGAGTGGGCCCATAGTTTTTTGTTTTTTGTTTTTTTTTCTTTTTAACTATGGTAGGCAATAATTTTGATTGACAGCATGTTGCCTTTTGGATACATGGTACATCCAGAAGTGATCAAACAGAATCATCTTGTGAGATGAGAATCGGTGTGCATGATATGAGGTTGTGTATGTAGTTTAGCTATTACATTTGCAGCTTCATGGATGTTTTCCAGTTAGCAAATGATGATGGTATTTCAATAAATTTTCCAAACATAACAGAATCCCCCCCACAAAAAAACACACCAGCCCCTACCCCTTTTGTTATGTATTTCAAGGGAAAATTCTAAATATTGGAGTAAAAGGAAAACTCTTTTTTACCTGTTACTGTTTAAGTGTGTGTGTTTGACTTCAGTCCAAAACTCTTCTGTACTTTTTAGGTCTTAAATGAAGAGATGGAATTACAAGGAGACAAACTGGAATGGTTGAACAGAACTGAACCCGAAGTTATTCTGGATAAAAATGTCAGTCTTCAGGAGAAAAACAAACTGTCTGATAGCCTGCAGTCCCTCAATGTGAGATGGAATAAGGTATTCATTTGTTCAGCATTTTTACGTGAGGCTGAAAATATAGCAATGTACTCAGAATTTGGGTTTCACATTTCCATTACTTCTCTGGGCTACCTGTTCCAGTGCCTCACACTCTAGTAGAGTGTAAAGAATTTCTTTTTACTGTCTAATCTAAACCTACACTTTGTTTTAAACTGTTACCCCCTTGTCCTTTCATGATGCTCCCTGATAGAGTCTATCCTCATCTTTTCTGTAGGCCACCTTTAAGTACTAAAAGGCTGCTGTAGGGTCTTCTCAGAGCCTGCTATTCTCCAGGCTAAGTAATGCCATCTATCTCAGCATCTCATCACAGAAGAGGTGTTCCAGCCGTCTGATTATCTTCATGGACCTCTTCTGGACCTATTTGAGCCGGTCCTTGTCTCTCCTGTGCTGGGGGTCCCAGAGCTGGATCCAGTACTCCACTTTTGTTACAGCCCAGGATACAGTTGGCATTCTGGGCTACAGGCTCACCTGTCAGCTCAGGTTCAGTTTTTCCTCCATCAGTACCCCCAAGTACCTCCTTCTCCAGAGGGCTTCTCTTAATCTACTCATTGCCCAGCCTGTATTCATGATTGAGATTGCACCAGCCCAGATGCAGACCTTGTACTTGGTCTTGTTGAACTTCAACAGGCTCACACAGGCACACCTGTCAGAGTCCCTCTGGGTGGCATCCCTTCCCTTCAGCATGTTGACTCATGACTCAACTTAGTGTTGTCCATTAACTTGCTGACAGTGCACTCAGTCTCACTGTCCATGCTGCTGACAAAGGTGTATTAAATAGCATCAGTCCCAATACAGACCCCTGAGGGATAACACTCATTGCTGGTTTTTACCTAGACATCAAGCCAGTATCTGTAGCTCAGTGAATGTGACCATCCAGCCAATTTCACTTATTTGAGTCAAGCACTAGCATTAATTTGAAATTGAGAGTATCACAATAAGTCTTTGCTTTATAGGAAAGCTGAATGTTTGCAGCTGCTAAGAAAACAAATGAAGCTGAGGTGAAACTCGTAGAGAAAATCCTCAGTCGAGTGTGTCTGGGGTTCTTCTTGAATATAGATAGTGTAAATTAAAAACTGTAGTGAACTGTACCAATTTGATCTCACATACTGACCAATGAGAAGAAAAGAACTCATTGGTTAGAGAAAATTGGATTTTTTTTTTTTCAAGTGGAGCTTAGAGAGACAGGTGAAAAAAGGAATAGAATTGTTTGGGATTTATAGTATGGACAAGGAAGGTAAGAATTTGCTGGGGAAAGGGGCTTTTGAAATTTTTAATTTTGTTTTTTAACCCAGCCAGACATGGAAAATAGGGATTTTATTTTTTTCCTTTGTATATTGGTTTTAAGTCATTCACTTCTAGAAACTACAGGCCGATTTATTTTCAGTACAATAGGGTTACTTTTTTTTTTTTTTTTTTTATTAATTACCTATTTCTCTACTTTCCTGTTGGTGATGACAGCAAAACATCATAATTCGTTTGAAGTGTACTCAAATAATGAGTCATAGCTTTGTTAGCTAGGCAGTAAAATCCACGCAAACAGTCTATCTAAAAAAACTTGATTTATTTCTCCAAGGTTTAGGTAAGGCACTGGAAGACTTTGGAATAACAAACACCCTGAGTACCTCTTGGCATTTTTATTTCTTTAAAATTATACTCTGAAAAACTTCACTGAAATATGAAACATGCTGTTGTAGCAAATGTGATATAGAACATCTTGTGTGTTCTAGTACATAATTTTTTGTTATTAATATAGATTTTTCTTACTGTTTTTGTTCCTCTCTGCTGGGCTGTAGGTGTTCAGAGAAGTGCCTGACAGACTGAGAGAACTGAAGGCATTTGTTGGGCAGACTCATCTTGTTTCACAGACAAAGCCTTCTGGTGAGTGACCAGTCCTTCTGTTGTATTGAGTTTAATCCTCGGGTGATTTTTTTTTGTTTCCTTTTTAACAACAATCTAAAAAGGAAAACCTTCCCTGTGAACTTAGGTGGAAATAAGCAATGTTATCCATTGCTTGGGCCTACCTTCATGTTACTAGGAGAGAGAGGGAAGATTTGGGCAGTAAAAAAGTCACTCAGGTTTTGGGGGTGTTCTTTGTCATTCCCCTAAATGTATTGAAAAAATGGGTTAGTAAAACTTAGATGAGGAGCCAGGGTACTACATAAAGAAAAAAAGCCAAATCATCTCTGTTTGTGACAGATCGTTTTCCAGTGGATTTGTACACTGTGGTCATGCCTTTTAGTAACTGAGACCCTATAAAAACTTTCCCTACGTCTATGTACTTCTGTAGTATCTCCTGTGTGCAGACTCTCTGCAGTTCTATAAATGTAATTCTGCACCTTTTGTCTCAGAATGGGCACAGGTAGGTCTGTTCTCATCTACTAGCTAGTTATTTTCCTAAACCCCATAAGGGAAGCTGTCAGAAAATGTGTTCTTGTATTGGACACTGATACTGGCAATCTTTTCAAAAGTTATTGGAGGCAGATCAGCAGATATGGTGTAAACAAGATGCCCAGGTCTTCATTTTAGAAAATCAGGTAAAAATACAGTCCTTGCCTGAAAAAAAAAATTCTTGAACTTCAGTAAATTATCTGTGTGTGTGTGTGTATATAAAATTCAGCAGCACCAAAAAAAGTTCAAGGAGGACAAACACCTTTTTTTTAAGCCTTTCAAGACTCTGATTCAGCTTGTTTCCCTTTCATGCAGGCTATTTCTTAAATAAAGCTTCTGTCTTTCTTTGATTGAGGCAAGTGTATAATATTTATGCTCCACCTTAGTTTGACTTGGTGTTTTGCTGGAGCTTATTTCTCCTTGCTTCTTCGTAGTGTCAAGTTGAACAGATAGAAAGGGTGGGGCTCAGCTAGTGGGCATCTGTCCCCTTTTTAGAACAGCTGTGTATTGCTGAGTCCATGGAGCATTTATTGTAGTAACTTGACATATTTGTGCTTAAGTGAACTCTAAGTCAAGAATGTGAAAACCTTTCTGCCACATAATAAAAAAGGAAGGAAGACAATTTTAGACAAATAACTTTGTATGCTTAATAGGCATCAGTTCCTATTCACGCCAAAGAGGATTTAGCTTCACTCTGTTAGAATTAATGCTGTTTTGCTTCTGCAAGTTTTCTCCTCATTTGTGTTGTGAGTGACTCATTTGAGTGACTCTTGGTATGCAATGAAATTGTAACTTCACAAAAAACAAGTAACATTGTGGTAACTTAGTTTCTTGTGGTTAGAAAGCCTCAAATACAAATTTTGCTATGTATTTTTTTTGTAGATGCTGTTGCATATTCATAGAAACTACCAAAAAAAAAAAAAATCCTGAAATTGTGCTTGTGGCCGTGATCTTTTTTCATTAACAAAAACCCCAAACTCTGTTTCAGATGTCCAAAAGGTGGTGCTATTATCATCTTCAATGGAAATTCCTGTTCAGACTCAGCAGGCTTTGGAACTTTCTGCACCTGCTGATCTGGATAAAACTACAACAGAGCTGGCTGACTGGTTGGTATTGATTGACCAGATGCTCAAGTCAAACATAGTCACTGTGGGAAACGCTGAAGAGATCAACCGGACTATTGCACGAATGAAAGTATGTGTTTTAGTGAAGACTAGACAGTTGTGATTTCTTTTCTGAATGTACAGGCTAGTAATGGGGGTTCTTTTGTTTCTTTTTTTTTTTTTTTTTTAAACAAACAAACAAAAAACCAACACTGCAGTAAATGCTTAACCTGCAAATTACACTTTAAAACCTGTTGATATTACACTCTCCTCTCTACCATTTCCTGTTTATTCCTCGCCTGCCTTTGTGAGCAAGATGTGAGGTAGACAGCACTACTATTTTTTTTGAAGAACTCCTACAAATGACATCTTTTTAGGAATGTTTGGATAACTACAACTTCCTATGGGCATGCAGTGTAATTTGTAATTTCATAGAATAACATGATCATAGAATCATAGAGTATCTGAAGTTGGAAGGGACACATAAGGATCATCAAGTGTAACTCCTGGCTCCACACAGGTCTACCCAAAAATTCAGACCATATGACGAAGAGCACAGTGCAAAAACTTCTTAAATTCTGACAGGCTTGGTGCCATGACTGTGCCCCTGAGGAGCCTGTTCCAGTGTGCAACAACCCTCTCAGTGAGGAACCTTTTCTTGATATCCAGCCTGACCCTCCCCTGTCCCAGCTTGCCACCGTTCCCTTGGGTCCTATCACTGGTCACTAAAGAGAATAGGTTGGTGCCTGCTCCTCCACTTCCTGTCATGAGGAAGCCGTAGACCGTGATGAGGTCTCCCCTCAGCCTCCTCTTTTCCAGGCTGAACAGGCCAAGTGACCTCAGCCACTCCTCATATGTCTTCCCCTCTAGGCCCTTCACCATCTTCATAGCCAGCTTGACGTGCGATATTTTGGAATTGCCTGATCCTGTGCTTTTAGGAGGCAGTGCTTAAAGACTGACCAGCACTGCTGGACACCAGTGCCTTCAAAAGCAGTTTCCCAGGGGTCCTTGCTAACTTGTTCCCTGAGCAGCCTGAAGTCTGCTCTCCCCATACCCAGGGCTGAAGTTTTGGTGGCAGTTTTCCTTCTGTCACCAAAAATTTTAAACTCAACCGCTTCATGGTCGCTAGGACCAAGACAGCCGCCAATTGCCATGTCCCCCACAAGACCCTCTCTGTTCTCCAGCAACAGATCTAGGAGGGCACCTTTCCTAGTTGGCTTCCTTAGCACCTGCACCAAGAAGTTATTATTGAGGTGCTTTAGGAACCTCCTGGATCTGCTCGTGTTGGCCGTTTGGTAATCCCAGTTGATGTCTGGCAAGCTGAAGTTCCCCATAAGGACAAGTCCCTCCACTGCCTTTACCCTCTCCCTGTAAATGTGTGTATCTGTATGGTGTGCATATATAAAAGATCAGAGCTTGGTAAGATGATAATAAGTGGGGGAGTGAAAAGCGGGTAGAATCATAGAATATCCTGAGTTGGAAGGGACCTACAACAATCACCGAGTCCAACTCCTGGATCCACACAGAACCACTCAAAAACCAGACCCTATGTCTGAGAGCATTGTCCAAACGCTTCTTGAACTCTGGCATGTACAGTGCTACGACCAGTTCCCTGGGGAGCCTGTTCCAGTGCCTGTTCTTCACTGAGACGTGATCCTTTTAATGATATCTCCCTGAACCTCCCAGCTCCATGCCATTCCCTCAGGTCCTGTCACTGTCCCCAGAGAGCAGAGCTCAGCGCCTGCCCCTCCGCTCCCCTCATGAGGGAGCTGCAAGCTGCCAGGAGGCCTCCCCTCAGCCTACTCTGCTCTGGGCTGAACAAACCAAGGGATCTCAGCTGCTCCTCACACATCTTGCTCTTTAGACCCTTCATCATCTTCATATCTCTTCTTTGGACACTGATAACTTTGTCTTTCTTATGTTGGGTTGCCCAAAACTTCACACAGTATTTGAGACTTTGGTTATCTGTGTGGTTTGTACAGGTTAGACTTTACATCAGAATTTTCAGTTTTACGTCAGAATACTTTTGCCCTTTAAAGCAGTGCTATAATACTCTAACAGTTCAAGGGTTGTAGTAGTGATGGTATAGCCATCTGTCTCTGGAGATGTAAGTGTTTTGTTTTATGTATAAATAATACAGACATTGTTAACTACGCTCTGCTTTTTGTACCTAAAAAAATAAATAAATTGTATCCTAATTCTCAACAGATAACAAAAGCAGATTTGGACCAGCGGCACCCTCAGCTTGATTCTGTTTTTACATTGGCTCAAAATTTGAAAAATAAAACTTCCAGTTCAGACATCAGAACAGTGATCACAGAAAAACGTAAGTTCCTCCATTCTGTGTTTGCAAATACAGTGTTTCTGTGACAGTAAAATAATCTTCATATCTTTCTACTAAGCTTTTAATTTTGATCCTAGTTGAAGTTGTCTTCTGTAAAACACCTGAAAACTTAGATATTAAATAGCTTCAATATAACAGTCTACTGAAAATTCTTGGAGGAAGGATGGCTACTTTTTTCTTGACTAGCAATTTTTTTTTGAGGTATAAGTGTAAATATGTGTGTTGGGTCTGTCTGAGCTGGAGTCACCTTTTCCCTGCAGCAGCCCACACGGTGCTGTGCTCTGCACTCGTAGCTGGAACAGCACTGATATCACTCCAGTGTTGTGTCTATTGCTGCGTAGTGCTGGCACAGCATTAGGACTCCTTCCAAGCCCCCAAGAGCCAGCAGGCTGGGGGTGGGCAAGTGATGGGGAGGGGACACTGCCGGGGCAGCTGACCTATACCAACCAAAGGGATATTCCATAACACCTGATGTCACACTCAGCAATAAAAGGGGGGGCTCTCATGAGGGAGGGGGCTGTTCCTCCTGAACAACCACTACGCGTTTGAGGCCCTGCTTCCCAGGACGTGGCAGAACACTGCTCATTGATGGGAAGTAGAGAATAAATTTTTTCCCTCTCTCTGTGCTTCCACGCGGACTGATTGTTTCTTTTTTTTCCTTCCCATTCCCTTTCTCTTTAATTAAACCTTTCTCATCTCAAACCTCGAGTTCTCTGTGTTGTATTTTCTCCCCCTTCCTCTTTGAGGAGAGGGGGAGTGAGAGAGCGGTTGTGGTGGAGCTCAGCTGCCCACCTGAGTAAAACCACCACAATATGTTTGCTGGGATTTAAAAATATCTTATGAAAAACTTGGGTTACTTGACAGACAGATCCAGGGATAAGGATTTTTTATTTCCTCATATAAAGGAGATAATAATGTATTTATTTTTACTGCGCTATGATACACTAGACAGTTAGTACAAAGCATGCATATGTTGTCTTAAGAGACTAACGTTGGGCTGAGCGTCAGTAGAGCTTTTAAGTCACTGATACGTACTTTAAAAAAAAAAAAACATACTGTGAAAATTTCTTTTACTGGTACTTAACAGAAGGAAAACATAACTGACACAATTAGAAACCAAGGGACAGCATATTCTTGGAACTCCTAAGGCGTTGTCAGTTGCTAAGATTAGAGAATTCATGCAGCAGGAAATATCACAGAAGAAACGAGAATCTATGGAACAATGGAAATATGTATTTCCCCATCTTCTTTTTTTTCTGCAAAGTAATTTTTCTTTGCTACATTTACATGAATTTCTTTGGTGTCCATAGAGCTTGCTGAAGATAATATTGGGCTCACAAAGCCAACATAGTTTCAGGTGGAAACTCAGGGGAGAATAGCAGCTGTTGTAATCCAGTGGAGTCAATCAACAAGGAGAGATCTGGTCAGTTGCAAAACATTCTTGGTTCTTCATGAAAGGTGAATGAGGAATAAAGTGACTGTATTTTAAAAACTTACGTTGTGCTTCCTGATAGTCATGGACATCCAAGTTGGAAGCAGAGAAGCTGTGTATACTGCCATGAACGAAGCTTCCAATAGCTACTCCAGATGTATGTGAAGATTTTGTTACCTGTTATGAAGCACGAAAGAACTGAAGGTTTCTTTATGCTTGCAAAGAGTGATTTTGTTACAAGAGCTTAGTAGCAGTTTGCTTCACTCTGAAGAAAAGTGAAGATCGGGATTGTTTTATGCACCTTATTTAAATTCTGAGGGGAATATACAAATTCCATAAACTCCCGTGAATCTGCTATGTGTCATTAGATGAAGCCTAACTACTCTAATATCTGGGAGCACAGACATAGAAAAGTTTCCTGCCCTGGAACTTCCTTCCCAGTAACTGCGTAGTCATAGGGAATTAAAAGTAACATCTAATCAGGAATTATTTCACACTTTGAAACCATAGGCAGATCCTTGAGGCTATGAAGAATTTCAGTTTCTGTCCTGTTTTGGTGGAGAATGAAGAGAACGGAAATATGTCAACAGCAGATAATTCTGTTAGGAACTCTGAGTGGATAAGAGTTTAAATCCAGGCAGAGAGGGTGAGGTTAACCTGTCCATACATAAGCAAAAATTTGTAACACAAATCAAGAAATATTTATTCTCTACTAATAACGTGGTAGAACTATCAAATATGTACCCACTTCAACCCAGTTGCTATTGTAGACAGTTGTTTTTCAGGGATATTTTTCCTTCCAGCTTTGTGGGGGACAGCCTAAATGCTTAGGAGACTTTTCTATACAGTTCATCAGCCAGCATGCATTGTTATACCCTTTTTTCACTCCTGCTGTTTTTGCTTTTGCTGTTTTGGTGAAATCGAGATCTTTCCCAGCAGCTGAATGTTTCCTTTGAACATACTCTTTATCCAACGCAGTAACAAATTTAATTAAAAAAAAATATATGTGTATGCATGTGTGTATGTATTTATTTGCTGTAGGGGGGTACTGAGGCTTTCTTCTGAGTTCTCATTCAGTTCACCATGACCCACATCATGCTTGAAAATTATAGTCACTTTGACAAAGGGGCTTCACGACCACAGTCTAAGAGCTCTGTGAGGATAAACGGAATATTGTTGAATGTATTTCTTAAAGACATCTTCTCAGGCAACTCTAATGTCCTTGGATGTTTGTAAAAAGTTTAAAGTAAAAAAAAAAAAAAAAAATCTAAAAAAATATAAAGGTCAAAGTTCTCTTAAGTGGTTTACACAGCCCTTGGCATTTTTACTTCATGGAGAGTTAAAGCAGCTTCATGGAGGAATAAAGTGACCTGAGTATCAACTATGTATGTTTTCTAATAAAGTAAAATGACGTACTTACTGGTAGGATAATTACATTTGATACATTGTGTATTGCCTACCTGTGGCTGCTGAGAATACAAATGTTCCCAACGAAAAAACCCCAAGCTGGCTTTGTTTGCTTTTTTTACATTTGTTTTTTTTTATTCTAGTTCAGTTGGTACAACACATTGCTACTAACTGTCATGTCAGGTAATAGGGAAGACCTACGTCCACCTCTGTAGACTCTCAAGTGATACAATTTTTTTTATTGGTCTGTAGGTATTAAGAAAAAAAAATAGGATGCTATTCATTTCTTTCTGTCAGTTGGACTTCCTGCTTTCCCTGACACTATTTCTTTTTGTTCTAGGCTTTCATCACGTTTTCTTTTTCACACTTTGTTTATTGAAGGTTAAAGCTTATTTATTGATTGTCTAATGTAACTCTGTTCATTGAGACAGGAACGTGATACTTGAAGGAAATGGGGTATGATCAATAACTTCTCTGTTGTGTAATCTACATAAGCCTGTAAAAACCTGTGGTGGAATGAAAGTGCTTAAGTGGGTTGTTACTGGAGAGTTCCTACATTAGCCACTGTTCTGTAGTGCAGGGGCCAGTAGACTACATCCAACAAGCATGCTGGTCAGTAAAGCTTAGTTCACTTTGTATAAGCTGCCCAGATCTAAACAAGATTTGTTTGTTTGTACTGGTTGAAGTTGTGAGTGCACGAGGGTGACTTACTGGCACAGCCCTCCCTCTGCCCTGGTGCTCCCTTGGGGCCCTGCTGGTGGCATCTCTGCAGCTCAGCAGAACTGCTTCCCATGCTGTGTTTGTAAAAATGAAGCCTTTGAAGTCTTCCAGAAATAGTAGTTGTTGCTTTTATACTGACCTGCTTAAACAAGAGGGAGACAAACACCTGCATTTTCTGTTTGCTTGTGTGAACGTGCGTATTACGTGAGGAACTAAAATACAGCATGTTGAAAGGACTGTACTTGAGAATGAGTTACTTTACTGCCTTTTGTCCTGAGAACTAGAATCCTTTTGTCCTGAGAGTAGTTACGGCTATGCAGTTGGTTGCCCCAAGTTTTTGATTTTCTGTGTTGTTGCCTGCAGTGGAGAAGGTAAAGAACCAGTGGGACAATACCCAGCATGGCGTGGAGGTGCGGCAGCAGCAGCTGAAGTACATGCTGACAGACAGCATCCAGTGGGATGAGCAGAGGAAAGAAATGGAGCATCTCATGGAGCAGTGTGAGATCCGTCTGCGTATGCTCATGCAGGCCCCTAAAGAGGTGCTTGCCAAACAGATTGCAGATAACAAGGTAAGGCCATCCTACAGGTGTTTTCTTCTTCCCCTCTCTGCCCCCATCAGACTCCTCATTCTATGTGAATAGACTGAATCCTATGCTGTTGGATTCATTTGATGACTGAATGTCAGATTTAGTTGTAAGACTGATGTGGCAGTTCTGTCTTTTTGAGCATGATATGTTCTAAATTGTTTCTGTTTCTTTTTTTAATCAGACTTCCTGAGAATTGCTTTCTGGAGGGGAACAGGTGGCATGTATGCATGGATGTCTTTTTATAAGTGTAGTTGAAATGAGTACAGTATAGCATCAAATAAATGATTTTTCACATTCACATTGGTGGAAGTTTAATTATACAGCCACAAAATGTAGCATGTATTATTCCATAGAAACCCATTAACAATAGTTTAGTAAATCCAATAATGGACCAATTAATTTAAAATTATTCTGAATTTCACTTCTGATGGGTGCCAAGCATATTCAACTCTTTTTTTTATTTTTCCCCACCTGAATCCCATGTAATCTTTGCTGCTTTTCATATCACAGCAAACCTGCTGTGATAAATCAATAACTCTGATGTCCTTTGTCCTGATGGCTGTCTGAAAAAAGACAGGCTGTAGGTGGCTTAGGATGAGGACTAAAGAGACAAATCATTGAGGAGAGGGCTCTTATCAGTACACTACTTGGAACAGACTTTACTAGATTTCTAAAATGTGTGTATACATAGATGCATTCATGAAGGGACAATGTAGGGAGGGGTTTTCTAGCCTTTTATGGTTCTAACAAATACCATTTTTTCTCATTTATTTGTGTTTTGGTTCATTATCAGTGACACTCATCATTGACATTTATTGTCTAATAGATTTTCTTTTTAAAAGGAACTTTATTCTAGAAAAAATGTACATTTGTTGTTTAAAAAAGGCAAAAAAAAAACCAGGATTTTGTAATGATAAAATGCATAATATGAAAAATAATCTGATTTCAGTTTTGCTTGATGTCTTATTCTGCAATTGCCTTTTAGCTGTTAATACAGGACTTGCATAGAGGTGATATCACAGTAGCTGCATTCAATGATCTTTCAAACAAACTTCTTCGGGAGTATCGTGATGATGACACGAGGAGGGTGAAGGAAACCACTGACCAAATGAACAATTGCTGGGTTAATCTGAACCAAAGGTAATTGCAAGGTGTCGCTATATTTGTTGCTGTTTGTCTTAAATTTGTATGTGTATCACTTACATGTATTGCAGTCTCTTCTCTGTTCACTTAACTTTACAGCAGCACTTCTCACTACTATGGTTATTTAATCAATTGTAGTGAAGCTGAATTTTGAAGATGAAAATTCCCATGGTTTGCCATGGAAGGCTTCTGTATGACTTCTAATTCCCTGTTAAATAAAAGGGGGTGGGGGGGGGTTACATTTTCTTATGTTTGGCCTCAGGTTTGCCTGTGGCTACTTTTCTCTGAAGGTCTTTGAGCAATTCTTCCTGTTCCTTGATGCTGTTATGCGCTATGTATTTGTAGTTTGTTCCTGTGCTTTCTTTTCATAAGGCAGTAAGTATTCAGCTCTGCCTTCTAATGCTTCTACCCAATGGTCATTGTAGGCCATGTTTCATCTAACAAACTTTTTGTGAACAGGGCTGTGCTTTGGTTTTCTGAGAACGATGCGCCTGACACTCCCATCTAGAAAACATTTAACTATAGGAACTGAGACTTACTTGAAACTTGCTTCTTCTTATTCATTCTCTATTAATACATATTTGCAAAGAAGTATTCCAGGTCTTTTTCTGAAAACGTGGTCCTATTTATTTTCCTATGCATATTTTTTATTTTGTGTGTGTGTGTGTGCAAGGTAATCTACTTATTGCAAAAAATCTTTTTTATAAACATTTTTAGACAATTAATATTAGGCTACTATCTGATTCAATGCCAGCAGCTTTAAAGGACAACATGCCTTGTGGTTAGAGGAACAGGAGAGAATTGATACTATGTATATGGGAGTAGGGTAAATGGCAACCAGAGTCTATACATATGCTTGTATATATGTGAATGCAGAAGGGGAAACTGCCTTTGTAATGACATGTCAATTAGGTGAACAAGTCCTAGGTAATAAAGCCTCTGTAGTTGATAATATATCCTGGGGAGTGAGGGGAGGAGAACTTTATAGTGGCAAGCAGTAGGATTCACAGGTAATTAAGGAAGCAGAGTAGAATGCTTTGTTATCCTCCCTTGGAGGACAATGGTATTTTTGTAGTTTTCTGCTTCTGATGTCACAAGTTTTATATGAGTTTCCTGGTTATTTCCATAGAGAGATAAAATTCAGTACAGACAAAAATTTATATGGCTCATTCTGTGTGATCATTTGAGAGAGAATAAGAATTTATTAATCTCTACATGTTTTGATGTCTAAGATAAGATTTTCAAGTGACTAAAACATTTCATAATTATTCAATCTGATGTGGACATCTTTTCACAGTTTTTTTTTTTTTTTTTCATCTAACAAACTTTTTGTGAACAGGGCTGTGCTTTGGTTTTCTTTTGGTTTTCTTTTTTTTTTTTTTTAAAAAAAAAAAAAAAAGGCAAGCAAACAAAAAAAATCTAGTGCATGGTGGGAAAGGCTTTGGCATATGTCAAAACTTCCTTGGCTTTTTACTTGCTGAACTATGTCATGGTGATGAGGTCATCTCCTGAAATGACCCTTTCTGACCATTCGTTTGCATTAAGATTGGGGTCTGCAGCATGTTTACCATCAGATTCTCCCTCTATGCCTCAGTAGATGAATAATTTTTCAAACAAAAAATGCCATTATCTTCATCTGAATCTACCATGAAGGCATCTGGGGATAGGGATGCAATTAGAGAGTGATGAGAAACAGCTCCTGGCTGGATTAGCAGAACCAGTAGACTACAACTCTATAGCAGACTCATTCAAATTCAAACTTTGCAGAGTTTTGGCTAGAACTAGCATAAAACTATCCGCCTGTGTCAGAGCAGGTGATAAGAAAGAAGAGCTCCTAACTGGAAGCCTCTAATTATTTTTGAATCTGCTTGAAGTCTGGAATAATAAGCAATTGCATTCTGTTGTGTGTAACTGAAGCTCGACTCTTACCACTGGGGCTACTCTTTTGCAGTCTGCAGCCTTAGGAGATGGGTATCTGCTTTTCTGCTTTGTTTCTTAAGTAGGGGCAGAACATCCAGGAGAAATTGGGAAGCCAGTGGGTAGCCAGAGCATGGAGCTGCTCACTGTAACCCTGTGGAGCAGAGTAGAAGGGGAGAATGTGCAGTGAAAGCACCTTTTCAGGGGAATGAAGGTTTTTATCTTTGCCTTTAAAGGCAATAAACAAAAATACTGGTGAGCCTTGAGCGCTGAGGATGGCTGCATGTGAAAGGTGTTGGGACAGACAGGGACTGTACCTGGAGCGTAAGCATAGATCTGTATTTACAGCATACTGCTTTAAAATGCCAGCTGTGGCAATACCTGTACCTGGAGGCTGCAGAAGGGGTCTTTAGTAGCGTCACCTGGGATAATCGGTCCTGAGCAGCACCTTGAGAATGCTCTCAGGAGGGCTAGCCATGGAATGCAAAGTCGAAGGAAGAAGGTCAGCATTAAGAGGTTGGAGCTCCCCAGCTCAATGTTTTGTAAATCGAATAGTCTGTCCAGTGGCTATTTATTTTCTGTTCTTGATATTGCAGGGTGAAAGCGTAGTAGTTCTATGCACTTCTGCTGCCTCGGTAGCAGCTTGTAGTTGATGTCTAGACTGTCTCAGGTGTTCTTCCCTGACTTTCTTTTGATCATACACTTGCATGCATTGAAGACTTTTAGTTTAAATCTGAAAAAATAATTGGGTGGAACAGAAACCTGAAATGGTGCTATGAAAGCTTAAATGCTACAGGTACAATTATTATATTTTTTTTTTCTTGGCCATGTCTTTGCTAATAGAATTTACGTAGACCTTCTTCACTATCAATGAATTAAATAAAGTCAGTTGCAGTTGTACAGAGTTCTGTAGGCTTTCCTCACGTTTAATTCTTGCGTCCTGGAACGACTGTCTTTTTGAGACTGTTCTAATCATATTAGAATTCTTGGAGAACCTGCATCATCTTTTTGGCTAGGGGAATAGTTAATAGCATTATAGAATTCTCCACCAACTTCTATATTATGTTTGAGGTCTTTGTTGGAATGAAATGAAAGTATTTTGGGTCTGCTCGTAAAACTGTTGCTCACTTCTGATATGTAAGTCCTCTTTAAAAGCTCCCATGTAATCTTAGAACATTAATTGTAAATCCATTGATTTATGCTGCTGGAATGCATATTTAGTGTAAGGAATGATTTTCAGCTTTAATTCACATATCATGACAGCACTGGGACTGTAATAATAGGATTTTTTTTCCCTTTAATTTCAACCAAGCAGAAAGTTTGAGGAATTAAAACTTTGGACTGAAGATGACATTCTTCAATGAATGTTATTAGCTACAAAGTTCAGGTTGTCTCAATTCCCATCTAGAACATCAGTACTTAGACTTAGAGATCTGGGTCACTTACAGTGTTTCATCCTTCGGGGCTTTTCTCTTTCTTTGAAGGTCACCTTTATTATCAGTCCATGCTTCCTGTTGTAACTCCTGTTCTGACACCTTTGGCCTTAACCCCCTGCCAGGGAAGAAAATCCCTGCAGAGGGAGAGGGTTTTGAAGTCAGAGCTCATAAGTGCTTTTACTTTACGTTTTTCTCACAGTTCTTTGGTGTGTTCTAATTTTTGAGCTGATGCTTATTATTTTTTCTAGGCAATATATTTATCAGATGTTTGGTCATCCCTGGCATGCTGTTTAGTATTTTTCCTCAAGAGTTGGCAGAGCATGGCAAAGCTTCAGTTCAGAAGCGAGAATGAAGACTTTTTGCCCCAGTACTCATTTGCTAGTAGCCAGACTTGGGGAGGCATGAAGTCAGGAATGATTCACAAAATCTCATTTTGAATAAAGCAATTGTTAACAAGTGACGTAAGACCTAAGCTCCTAGTGCTGAGGATGTGACTTATCTTACTGCAGGTAGTCTAGAAAATTCAGTTGGTTATGCTAATATTTAGGATCATAAGCCTGGTAGAACGGAGTTTGCATCAGATGTTCTTACTGCCCTTGAAGGAAAATAAGTTTTCCTTGCATCTGTTCTTTCTGATGTGCTGGAGTACCTGCTTTGAAACTTCATCCTGAATAGTACCAAACATCTGCAGCTTCTTTAAAAAGAATATTTTAACTAGTGTTGGATTTCAGGATTCTAAACATAGCGATTCTGTAATACTGTTGAGCAGGACTGTTTCCACACAGTGTGGCAAGGAGGAAAGAAAGCCTAGAGAAACTAGGAGGAGGCAGAATACACCTGTGTTTGGTGGGCTTTTCTAGAGAAAGTTTTTCACCTAATGCAAAAATATCAAACAATGAGTGTTTTGACCTTGTCTTGCTTGAAATGTTTCACTTTACCCTTGAAATCTGATAACATGATTGATGTTTGATGTGGAAATAAAAATCAAACTTCCTGCTTAGATAGCAGAAGTATGCTAGGTTGTAGCCCTGGTAAGGATCTCTGTACACGGTGCTGGTAGGAGTTTGTTTCTTTTGTCCTCAGTGTGGGAGAAGGGATGCTGTGGAATAACTGCCTCAAATGGGTGAAATTCAGCTTGTCACGCTTCAAGAAACTTTGTTAATCAGAGCTTCTAAAATTGCTGACTATTGCAGTTTTCAATCTGAGTTTCATTTCAACGAAACAGTTCTGTTACGCAGCCATACAATCTGATCTTTTTTTAGGGGATCTGTTGAAGTTGCTTACCAATAATCAAATTGAACAAATTCCTTAGATCTGAAAAAATCCTATTATAAACAAAAAAATTCTGTTTGTAGAACTGGAGATCTTTCGGATAAGTTAAAAGTTTGGACACCCCTCGGTCGGTCTTTTATTTAAGCATGTTTGGTAGGGGTTGACCGTTACGAGGGTAATGTATTACTCTGAGTCATAGTGTCAGAAGTCTTGCCTTTTAGCAGAGAGAGCTAGGTATTTGGCTTTCCACCCCTCAGCACTTTAACTCTTGCAGTAGACACTAATTGAGGGGCGTGTTTCTGTTCGCCACAGAAGAAAATTCCCCCAAGCCCTCAGTGTTTCTACACCGTGTGATTTTTGTTGATGAGGAAAAGCATTTGCACTTCTCAGGCATGGCAATAAATTCTACTGGTTGGGGTAGCATAAGCCTGCAATGATAATGCTCAAAAAGGAGATAGAATGCATGTGGAAGAAATGAAGCTTTCAAAGTGCTGTGAGATACAAAACAAGTTCAAAACATCTGTTCATAGTCATAAGGACCAGAATCATATCAAATAAAATGAACGGAGGTATAAATAATAATAAAACAAGCTGCTGCAGATGTATAGATTCTTCATAAAGAGAAGTTTCACGTTATCTTTTAGTAGTTTCATTTTGATGTGTATAATACTGGGGGAACATCTGACGCCTGTTGTCTTGTTTTCAGAGCCGTTGATAGGCAAAATTTCTTGGAGACAGAGCTGAAGATGGTGCAGGCCTCGCACAAGGATCTGGAAAGCCTCCTCAAGTGGCTTCAAGAGGCAGAGACGACAGTCAATGTTCTCGCAGACGCATCCCAGCGTGAGAACACTGCTCAGGACAGTGCCTGCGTAAGGGAACTCAGAAAGCAGATGCAGGTGAGAAACTAAATAACAATGCTGTTATTTGTGCTTTTCCTTAATGGCAAGTGCTATAAAGGAAAGCTAGTTTCACCTACTGGAGAGGGGAAACTGGCCTATTGGAAGGTTTTTAAAAACAGTATCTTAGAAGTCAAGTGTGTGAAGGAAGCAGATTTTTTTTCTCTAAGGCTTGAAATGCTTATTTTGAGAACATCTGTGGCACTCAGGGCTCTTAAATGTCCTTGGATGGTGACTGTATTCAGGAAGTGTGGGAGGGAGAAGGCGTAGGAGGAAGAGAAAGGAGATGGGTTCAGCCTTCATTAAGGGTACAATGTATTGAGGGAAAACAGGAATAAAAAGTGGAGACCTGACAGCTTTTCTTAATATTATTGTATTTGGGCCTGTGTTGGGAAAAAAAATGAGCATCACAGTATTTTCTGCTTCTGTGAAGCATGAATTTCTGTTATCCTGTCTACCTGATATGAACACTTTTGTGTGTCATCTCTCTTCTGATGAATGTTTTAATATTTTTTTTTTCCTTCAATTAGTTTTCCTTATTTAGCACAGATATTTTGGCATACACAAAACTGGGAGGCTAGACCAGCTATGAAATCCCATGCTCTGGGTTTGGAGTAGTATATTCTGTGGTGTAAATTCATGGAGTTTGAACAGTTCATAGTAGGGGAAAAAAAAAAGAAGCTGTTGCTACCAGTAGTGCTCTTAATCTGAACATAGCTGCACTGAAATTAAGTGAAACAAGACAATTTAAAGTATCTTCTAGAAAACTACTCACTGTACTCATAAAGAAGAGAACGGTATATTGTGGAGGCTTGTGTCTGTGGAAGATGACATGTCAATCAACAAGGTTTATATGATTATGGTCAGTTGGGGAACTCATCTGTAGAGATGTCTCTCTGACACCAAGATAAAGCTGTTATTTTGCAATTTATTGTTGTCTATATACAGCTGTGAAGTACCCTGCTCATGGAAGATTGTTCACTCTCCTTTGTTGTGCTTGGTTAAGATTGCTGGAGTAGTTTCATGTGAGGGGAGTAGTGCTGGACGAGCCTGCCTGCTGTGTGGGCAGGTCCATAACCAGCTCTTGATCTGTGCCCCTTGTCCTGGCTTGTGACCACTGGCAGGTTACAAGGCAGATGGAGGTGCTTGGGCATGGCCTCCGTTTCTTCAACATCCTCCTAGCTGATGTTATCTGCCCTTGTCTATGACTGTATGCTTCTGTTCACTGTGCAGATGAAGTATACCCAACCTAGCCATAGCTTTACATAGGATTTTGAGCTTTTTTCTACTACCGAGGGCAGTTAAGAAGAGCGCACATCAAAGACTGTTGTAGCGTAATGGCTTCTGAAATGATCTCGCTCCCTCTAGTAATTTTCAATGTCACATTAAATATAACTGAAACATTGACCTCATGTCACTGGTAAACACTCCAAAATCAACATGTCTGTTTTTAAATATTTGTTGAAATGAACTCTTAACATAAAACGAAGATGTAACTTCTTGCTACTGCAAGGTATGCCTTATAAAATAAATAAATCAAGCCCTCTCCCTTCCAAGTTCTTAAGGTTAATATCTGGTTAAACAAAGATCATTTCCTGTTCTTCCTCCTGTTGAGTGGGTATAAAATAACATTGTTCTCTTTGTAGTTTGCTGAATATGAGAAGAAGCGTTTCTTCTGAGTGGTTATAAGAGTGCAGGACTTGTAACTTTCTCTGTTCTATGTGAAGATGCCTCTGCCCCCAGGACCTATGCACTGAGTTAAAGTTCATTGTGAGCTTAGAGTATGATAAATTGTAGGTGAAATACATACTGAAAGCAGACAAAATATGATTTTTTTTCCAGTTATAAGTCATGCATTTTCAAAATTAGATCATCTGCTAAACTAGAGTGTGTGTGGAGCAGTGGGGGTTGGAACTGTCTTACATTACATTGTAGGGGTAACTTATTTGGCTGCAGCTCATCACTCAGTAGTGGAGTCGGTGATCTGGGGACTGTTGAAGCCTTCTTCTGACTTCCATTACAACAATACTGCACAAATAATCCCAGCTTTGAGCGAGGCTGGAGGCAATGATTTTTTTTTTTGAAAGGGAGGAAGCTCAGTTATAGCATCACTCTTTTTAATTAATCTGAAAGAGGTTAAAACCTAATTTGAAGCAAGATGCTGAAAATGAGCTAAGAAATAGAAATAACACTGGGACAATGTGAATGAAAGCCTGTGCCTACTGTTGTGAAGGTGTTCAAACTAACTTGTTTTATTGTCACGTTGGTTTTAACTTATATCATCTGTGCTTGTCTCATTATGATTTAAACTTGTACATGTATGTTAGCTGGAAAGGAAAAAAAGCAGAACCGAAACAATAGAGCAGGTGTGGTCTGTGGATACTTCTATGAAGAGTTGTGAGCCCCTGCACACTTATTTCTGAATGCTTCAGTGTTTTGGGGCCTGTGCTGCTTCATAGGTTTCTTAATAACCTTTTTTATTTTTTTATTTTTTTATTTTTTTTTTTTTTAGCAGCGTATCAGCTAATGATGCTAGGCTAGAGCTGGAAAGCTAAAGTAACAGACTTGTAGTGATGGAGGAGAGCAGGAGGTGTAAGGCAGAAGCAAGACAGAATGGGGGAGTAGTTGTAAATTTCGAAAACCAGAGCTGAATGAACACTCAGTTACATCAAAATAATGGTGGCGGTGGTGCTGGGGGGATCAGAACTGGGACGTGACAGAACAAAACATGAAAAACAAGTTAGTGTAGACCGAAATACTGATTCATTTTTTTTAATAAATAACTTTCAGAATGAAAAGGTATGTTAACAGAATTGGATGGGAACAGTTTCTAAATCTGTCCTGCATGAAAAATCTGTGCCCAGCACTCATCTTCTCAGCTGGGAAGTGCCTGAGAAGAGGCGTACCAGCATGTAAAGTATGGGCGCTGAAGCTGTCAAGTTCCTAGGGTCCTGTGAACTTGTCAGACTTGATGCTGCCTTCAGCTGGTGCCTCTACACTGTGCTGGCTGATGTGCTTGCAGTGCGTTGTACGTGTTCATGTGGCAATGTACGCAGTACAAAATACAGTTACTTGTAATAAATAGTGTCTTTAGATTCCAAATTGAGACAAAAATGTGATATGCTTTGAAACATGATATGCTTTGAATTTACAGTAATTTAACTTAAGAGTAAACAGATGAATTACATTTAGATCTATATTCAACTGAAACTATTTAATAAAGCCTACAGTAAGAATTATCACATTCTTTGTATAGTTTAATATCTATCTATCTTGTAGAAAAAAGTTGTTGTTTTTTATTTTTATGATTTTTTTTTATCATTTCTTATCTCAGCTCCCTCTACCTTCCTATCTGTCCAGAAAGACTGATGTTACAGATCTGTTAACCCCAAAAGAGGGGAGAGACAGTCAAAGCCCCAGGCTGAGAATACACATAATTTCCTATTCTTCTTGATACATGTTGATGTAACTTACTCTGGGGGAATTTTTTTCATTAATTGAATTTTTGGTTTTATTACAGAGAGCGTGTGTCAGACTTGGTGTTGATTTCTTAATTTATTTTCCCTTTTGGATCTTGTTTGGTAGAAACTATATCAATGCACATAGTAGTTTGTGGTGAATACTTACTTCCTGAGGAAACTGTGCTTTCTAGATGGCATGGTTTTGATCAGTCTTCCCTGATACTGTAGTACCTGATCTGTGTTGAGGCAGTCATCCTCTGCTTACTCTCTGTTCTGCCACCCGCGGTGTCAGTGATGGCTTTCCCTGAGTGTTTGCCCCAGCAGCCCCTCCAGCACAGATGTAAACAGCTGGATCGTAGCACCTCTGGAAGGAGGAAGGCAATTGTGCCTCTGGTTGTGCTGCAGAGTCGCCACACCTCAGGGCACACTGACTGTATTGCACAGGGAGTGCCTTGCTGGTAGCAAAACACTTCCATGCTCTGGGATGTCCTGGTGCCATCCTTAAATGGCTTAAATAATTCTGCTATGTCATGGGGAAAACATGAACATGGTGTTAGCTCTTTGAAGTCAAGGCTGGCTAGAAATGGGGTGGTGGCATGACCATATGCTTTCAGTTTGGCAAAACCCTTCTTTCTTGTCCTAATGAGCCGTTCAGGGAAAGACATAATTTGGAAACGGCTCCTGAAAACCATTCGTACTTTCTGATCTGAGTGAGAATCCTTTGAGATCTCTTTGACTAAATTAGCTCTAAGCGAGTTTTCCTAGTAGAGAGGTTTACCCCCTGCAGTTTTTCCTTTTGTATTGGATAATCTAGTTTTGAGAAGCACCCGTGTGATTTATTAGCCTTTAGCGTATGGCTGATATAATTAGGGCAGGTATCCCTCTGCTCCTCTCGGAAGATTTATAACACAGTCTGTTATTCACTCACTACAGCTCTGCCAGAGCTGCTGCGTTCAGTCTGAGAGCGAGAGCATCCTTTGCCAGAGTGAGGGAGCAAATGCTCAGTCTGCCGATCGAAAGCAGCTACCGAAGGAGAACAACCGTGGTGGTACACGGGAACTGTCTTCCTGAAGGAATTCCTTTTTTGTTTCCACAGCTTTCGTGCTTAAATTAATAACCTTTCCTGGCTATTTAGTGCACTTCTGAATGGTGGCAGATACTCGGCTGCTCAACAACTTCATTTACTCTCTGCACAGGCAGAGCTGAGCAATACCGGTTAGAAGGAGCCGTGAAGAATTTTATTTATTTTTTTTTTGCATTTGCTTCTTGTGGTTATTTTGTGAGAGAAACTTATGCTGTATCAACCTCCTTTGCCTTTGAAACGTATAAAGCCTGTAGCTCTCAAAGGCAATCCTGGAAGAGAGCATGCTCAGAAAGCTGGCAAATCATTGTCCAGTGACCGGGAGGAAATGATAGTTGCTCTTCATTTATAATGCAAATTCTGAGGTGTCTTCAGAAGTGTGGCAAACTTAAAATGATGGCTGTGGTGAGAACGTCTCTGCAGAAAGTTGTGGTGTTGTTGCATCGTTTACAGAGGATGGCAGTTTCTTCTCCACGTTACCAGAAGCTGTGTAAGGTAAGAAATGCAAGACCCGAATCTTGAGAGCATCTAATGCTTTTATCTCTTTTATCTTTTTTTATTTTTTTGAGATAAAAAGAAAAAAAGAGAATGAAATGAGTGTCAAAAGTACCTTAAGCTATATAGTGTGGTTTTAAAGCCTTCCATGTTCTCATGTGCAAGCTTTGTTAAAGAATGTTATTAAAAACAAAAAAGTGCTTGTCAATTAGTAATACAGTTAAGAAAAAAAGTGCTATGTTGTTTACCATTTGCGTGTCTGGAAGGAAACTTAATGTTCGGTTATCTTCTGTAAACTGCTAGCACATCTTTTCCAGAGGAGTTGGTTAATTCTTGATAAATGCAGTGAT
This sequence comes from Anas acuta, assembly GCF_963932015.1. Classification (NCBI taxonomy): domain Eukaryota; kingdom Metazoa; phylum Chordata; class Aves; order Anseriformes; family Anatidae; genus Anas; species Anas acuta. Next base: position 48,910,084 of record NC_088981.1, read on the forward strand.
TTAACTCCAAGGTACCCATTATGTAGAGGAACTGCCTTATATAATAATAATGCCCAATGGTTTTGCTTCTGAGCTTAATTAAACTTTTCATCAGGAATGAGCTCAGCAGACTCATAATACATAATGTGCAGCTATGAAATTTTGACTTCACCTGCCAGTATTTATGGAGTTCTTTTGTGGGGGGAATACAAAGGGAAAGGAAAAGTTGCCCGAAAAGCATGTTGACCCAGACTGCCATTCACATTGGTATTTTTACCATTACCTGTTTTGGTGGCTGACTGCTTCCACTAGACTGTTTTCACATTTCATTGGTTTTGCACAGGTGCAGTAGTTGAGAACTTCAGTGCTGTGGTAATGATCTAAGCTACCTAGTAAAAATAAGTTTTTTAAGCATGTCAATCACTCACCAGATTAAAATAAAAAGATAAAAATCAACGGTGGTATGTGAAGTCAATGAGTGAATGCTGCCACGGTGTTTCTGCGAGGAGTGGTCGTACTGTGGTGTTCTGTTGGACTTCAGTGCAAGGATCCTGCTTTGTAACTTTGGCAAATACAAGATTGGAGGGGCCTTCAGCTGTGTACTGACATAACCATATATAAACTCTATTCATCTGCCTTTGAACTTGGTTTTTATTCTCTCTGCTTGTGATACTTTAAAGCTGCCTGTGTTTTTTGGTGAAAGTCTGTCCGAGATTGTTTGTACACAAAGTGGTACCAACGTGCACGAACAGACACAGGAAGCCCATTCTTGTTACAGTGATAAAGTAAAGCCATTGTAATTCATTGTGTTTGCTTCAATCCAAAATGCATTTTATGAGAAATGTGTTATGAGAAATATAAAATTTACATAAAGTAAAAGAGATCTCACCTTTAGGGTAGAGCTTGGAAGTACGAAGAGGATGTAATGCAGTGTCTGGTTCATAACAGTGAAGTTCACAGAAGTTGTGGCATGTGGGGAACAGCATGGCATTTTCAAATGGGTATTTCAGTGTGCTTTACAAAGCTGTAGAGGTGTATCTTCATTATGAAGACTGATAGAGAATAGTTTGTGTGCATACAAGCTATTGTAACAAGCACACCCGAGTTACTCTTGTCTATCACTGAAGAGCTCTGCTTGCTTTTGTGAATAATGCAACTTTTTATTTACTAATGTAAAGGCATGCTTTTTGATTGTCTTTTCATAAAGACTAGGAAAGTAAAAGTGTTTTAAAACCTGTTCAGTCACATTTTCACATGTAAACTTATTTATAACAACGTTTGTCAAACAAGAACTATTTAGTGACACTTGCAGTAGAAATTATTTGCTAATTGGAATGAGAGCCTAGTAAATGGTTGGAGACCTAACTTGAGTTTAAACCTACCCGAGGGGTAGCAAAATGCTTCTCAAAAGCTGTTCCTAAAGTATATTTTCTGATTCCATGAGCAAATGCCTCAGGCATTTTAGCGTAGCTAAATTACACATTGTATGTTTGTGTTTTTTTTTCCCCTCCCCTTAAAAAGTCCTGCTGCTGTTTTCTCAGGTGTCTTGTGAACAGCTTACCAAAAGTAGAATTGTTGTTGGTCTGTCTGTGGAGTTAAATCAGACACTGACTGGAGAAAAAGGACTGTTTTACAATCCCAGTCACTTCCAGCAGGTGTCAATGTAAGGCAGTGATATATGGGAGTCTGGTGATGGAAATGTTAATGCTTAAATGAAAAAATGCTACAGAAATTACAGATTAAAAGCAAACCTGACAGTGGGCCAGTAAGGATTTCTGGTAGTGTTCTATCTACTTCTGTCTTCGTCATTTCACAAGTTTTCATATGTTGTGTGAACTCTGTGGGTACACAAATACAGTTCAGTTCTGCCTAAGAGAAGTTATTTACTACAGAGGAAATGCCTTTTTGCTTCATAAACTAGTATCTAAATGTTTGATGCAAAGTGTCCTCTGAAGCTAACAGCATGTCAATGAAATAAACATTAAAAAAAGTGCCAATGAAATATTTAAGGCAAATTCTTGAAGTTAGTGTTTGTCTATTTTTAAGCACACTGTTTATAAGAGTAGACTTCTATAGGCTTTTTTATTAAACTACTGAATATATTCAAAATTGTTCCTTTCATTAGCAGATTCATATAATAGTAACTCTCAGCATTCATAGTCTTCATGTTGCAAATTTTGTAAGAGCAGGAACAGAAACAAACATTTTGGTGACAAGGCATTGCAGTATTTCTAAAAAGCAAGAAAGCCAGGGTTTAGGATATTACTACTTCAGCAGCTTTTCTTTCACTAATACCTTCATAACAAGGTAAGTTTTGGCAGATGTAACTTCTTTTCACTGGTAGTGATATTTGATTCTTTGACACTGAAATTAGTGCCGTATTTGTAGATTTGGATGCATGTTGTCAGGACAATACATAATCAGTTTTGCTTTATTGTTGGCAGCTTTGTCTCATAACTCTGCAATTTTTTGATGCTTAAAGGAAACAACCAGAAAAATATTTTGTAGGGGTTGTCATGCGGTCTCTGTTCTTGCTTGTGCGGTTGTTCCCTAAAGTATATCTTCTATTAGGTATATCCAAGTGGCTTGGACAAGAATGAATTTGGATTTTTGTTGGGAACAGAAGAATTCATGGCAAGTTACAAATCTTGCAAGGTACAAAGGTATATATCTTTTCTGGGAGACCGGAACTAAAATATTACATATGAAAGTGAAGTAGAAAACTAAGAAGCTTTCTCAAATTTCCTTGACAGAAGTGAAAGAATAGTGTTTCTCCGTCTGACGGGTAAATGATTAACTTGAAATATGTATCCTGGTGGTAGAGCTTGACTGTGTTATTTTTGAAATATACTGCTAACATTCAGGGACTGGCGCATTCATCCACTGGAGGACAGACTGAGAAACATAGCTGGTAGCTATGTATTTTCTCATTTCTTTTGTGGTAACTTCTTACAAGAACACTACTTAGAAAACAAACAGAAAACCTTCACATAAAGTGCTTGAAGTTTTAAACTGAATCCAACATGAGTCTTCAGTCTTGAAGTGATAAATAACTCAGGTGAAGTACTGACTTCCTCAGCTGTAAAGGGAAATGATGTTTCCGAAACCTGTGTCTTGGAGGGGTTTCTAATGAATATAGAGTTTAAAATGCAATTCTCTCATTTCCTGCTATGGAATAGTAAGAGAATATATTTATATGAGGAGACCAGCAAAACCCCTTTTGCTGTATGCAGAAAGGGAAATATTGGAATTAATTTTGGGAAGGACGTTTAAAAAAAAAAAGCATTTGATATTGTGTATTACTTCTTAGTATAGTTCAGAAAAGAACACTGCTTTGACATAAGTTCTTTGTTACATTGAAAACTAGACAGAAGCTGCTGCATATTGGCAGGAGCTATTGCTGTAGCTCTTGGTGTACTAATTTTCTTAAGGCTGCTTACAGTTTAAAGACAGAAGAAGTAAAAGTATCTTGATGCTGCACTGGAAGACCTTTAAACATCAGTGGATCAATCAAAAGATGGAAAAATTGAATTTCATTTGTGTTATTTTTAAGTCGGAAATATAAAAGCTGTTCTGAAAACGTAATCTAGAGGTAATTATTTCTCCATTGGTATCAACTGTTAACCTGTTATGGGTTAATTCCCATTGGAATTTCAGAGAGATCTGAATATTTTCTCATTTTGTTACACTAGAGAGACTCAGGATCCTGAGAACTCCCTGCTACCTCCTGCAGATAGGAGAAATTGCACTTCAACAAGCTGCCCAAAGAGGCTGTTGTATTTATTTCCATCTGTAGAGGTGTTCAAAAGTGCAATGGGGGAGGTCCTGAGCAGCCAGATTGAGTTTTGAAATTGGCTCCTGCCATTGGCAAGAGGTTTGGCGTTGTGACCTAGTCTTCCAACCTGCTGTTTTCCATGAGGTTCTGTGCTAGTGACCTAGTGCTGTATGCAGGAAGGCTAAAATAGTCAGAACTATAGTGCGGCAGTTTTCAGCTGTGATGGCTGCCTACTGCCTATGAAAAATGCTTACTGCTCTGCTGAGATCTGATCCGAGTCTGGGTCTGTGGAGATTCTGCTCCCCAGCCATAGCATGTGTCCTTTTGAGAGAGGATCCTTTTGCTGTAGGGTAGTTTCAGCAGGGGAACATTATTGTACAGGTGGGCATTTGGTGTGTATCTGAACTTTGTGGTTGTGATGAGAAAGTATCTTAATACATGTAATACTTGCTATAATCTTGCCTGCCCTCCTCCCCATCCAGTACATGCTTTTGCATTTTCAGGCATCATTTTTAATTGCCCCAAAGAGGAGAACGTGCCACTGGCCCCTTTCAGTGAAAGCTTGTGGCCATCTTGAGTGGGGAGGCTGATTGAAACATAACCTTCTTTGTTTTGCCATTTGTCTAATTATGACCAGTGCCAAATGAAACTGTATAACAAATGGGTACTTTCCTGTAAATTGTTATTTTATTTTTCCAACAGAACTGTGCTCTCTGCAGTGCTCTCTGCATTTGAGGTTTCTCTAGAAATGAGCAAAGAGAAACAAAGTGAGAAAGGACATAAAGCTTCATAAACTCAGATTTTTTTAACTGCTGCACCAATCATTCCTATTTGTGAGCAGAGTGCAGCTTAACACGAGAGAAGATGGGTTCTTGGATATAGCTTGTTTTGATAGCATTTCAGCAGTATTTTGGAAGGGAGAGAAGGAAGATAATTCAGCATAGCCTTTTGGAATCAACTTACGTTTAAAGACAAGTCTGATTTTTGATCTGAAAATATTTTGCTATTAAAATGGGAATGAAAATAAATATAAGATATGGGGTAGTTCTATTAAAGCATGAATGTAGGATTAATGGCAAAATTGACTTCCATGAACTTCACATGTTCACAGGAGCTGGATCAATATGTGATATATGAGACCATATTACCGTAGTATTTTACCACAGTGCTTTTTGATTGCTGCCATTTTTCAGGGAGCAGTTTCTTTCCTCTCTCCCTGAGGGTTCAGTCACCCTTCCCAGGCTCATGAAGTCATGAAGCAGCAGATGCCTAAACCAGCACCGTGCTTCACCGGTTCCTGTCATGAGCACAGACCGTCTGTCTTACCTTCTACCTCACACAGATCACTTGAGTATGTTTTAAAGACAACTGCACTCTCTACATAGCTGGGGAAATAGCACTGTGTGAAGCTGGCCTGTAGCTGCTGGTCACCAGTGACTGGAAGATCTGCATTCCCTTTCTTTTGCCTTCCCTTCTATTTTTAATCAAGACAGGGTGCTACAAGACTACCTTCCCAAGTAGCCCTGGAAGTAGCAGTGTTTTGTAGCCACTGCTTTGGTTCTGGCTGCCCTGAGATGTTTTCATGCTCCTCGTGCACTTTGCTGCAGAGCTCTGTGTTCTGAAGGAACTTCAGCAGCGTCGCACAGCCGTGTGATTGAATGTGGGTGGAAGGTGTCAGGGGCATTCCTGATAATTGATGTTCTGTGTTGTGCTACAGAAAGCAGTTCTTCACAGCGGTAGCAGAGCTATATTTCCTGGTGTTTTGTGGCATATGGTAAATGTGGTAGGTGCTGTAAGTGAAGGATCAAGCTGGAACACCACTGATGCTGCAGATGTTGTGTGGTTGCTGGTGAGCCCTGTATCTATGGCCACGGTGTTGTGCTGACAGAGGGAAGAGCTGCCTCCTCTGCACTGGTGTTTAAAATTTCTGACCTGAAGTGATCATCCTTCCCAGGGAGAGGCGGAGACTCGGGCTTTCAGCTCTTGGCATTGCTGCAGAGCCTGCTGACCAATTAGTGCTAATTGTGCTGGGGTTTGTGGTGTGGTCCTGGAACAGTTATCTGAGGTCACTGCTTTCTGTCACCTGCCGTCTTTGGACTGGGTTTGGACTATGCTTTATTCTTTCTGCAGTTTTCTCTTTTAAGGAAGAATGCATTATTAACCCTGAGATAATCAGTCACCCTTCAAGTTCAATTTTGAATGTTCCATGTCAAATACTGTAACTCTCTTGGTTAATATTATCTCCGCTTGTTTGCTACAAAGAGAATCATTCATTTGCTACAAGTTCCAGCATTACAAAGTAGCTGAAACAATTTTTTCTCCTCATTCTGTTTCTGAAAATCTTTAGAGTGTAAATGAACAGTCCCAACTTCTTACTATCTGAATTCATCTGAGATTCTCTGAATGGAGTTGGAACAAAAGTTACAGATTACACAAAATATCTTCCCTCCCACCCCCTTTTAATATTTCTTTATTAGTAAGCACACTACTTTTCCCCTTTGGAAAGGGAAAGAATGGGTCCAGAAGGAAGAAAGAAAAACCTCTCAATGGAATTTCTTTTTTTTTTTTTTTTTTTTTTCAAGGAGTTTTCATCAGGAGCTAACGCCAGTCCCTCAGGTGATTTTACCTTTATATAGCCTAGTGCTAAGATTAGCTCTGTAATTTCTTCCTGTAGCCCTCAGTAAGAGCACTGCAGTCTTAATCAGGTGAGCTGTTATTTGTAAGCAGATGACTTAGCCAAATAGCTGGAACATGGGAAGACTGTGCCCCTTATAACGGGGGTAGCATTGTTTCCTTTACCTGGGTACTTCTAAGAGAAACTAGGGAAAGCAGCTGAGAGGTTTTTGTTGAAGAATTCGGATTTGGACAGGACTTTCCATGAGCCCCTTTTCATCCTGATGTCAAAAGGCTCTTGAAGAGGCTTAGTTACAATCTTGTAGAATCAGACACTTTTTTTTTTTTTTTTTTTTTAATAAAAAAAATTCCTTCTGTCTAAAACCCTCTTTGCTAGAGGATGGACTTCTGTGTTGTACTGTGCAATTCTACCGAGAAGAGAGAGCGTTACCTGAGGGGTGTTTATATGAAGGTATCTCTTGTAAGGGGAAAGAAAAAGCAAGGCCTTGGGCAATATGACATGTTACAGTACAATTTTGGGCTCTTTATTATAAAGTGTAACATCTGAAGGTTACTGGACAATGAAAAAGATTTGCTCTCTGGGAACTGGTAGCAATGAAATCAAGATTTCAGACCTCTCAGGAACTACGGGATGTGCAGAGCACGACAGTTTTGCCTTAGAGGAAAGAATTCATTCGTCCTCCTTTCTTCCTTTGTGGAGGAGTGGTAACAACCTCCTTCACTGAGAGCAGCTAGCACACTGCCAGCAAAATCCAGATACACTGATGAGCATTTTCCAAGTTTTCCTGATGTATGTGCCTGAAAGTGTAGGAATCCTAGCAAACAGCATTAAAAATGGACAGCTGCGGGTTAGGGATAGATTCAGTAAAGGAAAAGTGTCAGAAGGATAGTTTTGCTAAGAGTTGTTTTTATTTTGCCATTGCTGGTGGGTGGCTGTAACAAGAGTAGAATTGTAGCCCGCTTGCATAATATGTCCACTAATTGAGCTTGTCTGTGGCTACTGACCTGTTCCTGTGGCATAAAAGACAATATTCATTTGAGAACACTGGCTGTTGTTGTTGGTACATATGCTGGTCTCTCCATGGCAGCAATGATCTGTCGCACTTTTCAATGAAATGATCTTACACTGTGGCTGAAGAGAAACTAATTTTCCCATGTATTCATGTATAATGAAGCTCTGTTTTTAGGTCAGCAGGTAATCAGTTCACACGAGAAGAAATGTGAAAGAAAATTATGTGGAGGATCCAAGGAACCAGTTAACAACAGAAAATGTGAAAACTGAGTGGAAGATATGCTTAATGTGTGGTTGATACCTTAGGAGGGAGTTGAATTTAGAAGTAAGCCAGAGTTATGCTTCAGTTTACAATTTTACTGAACAGTTTTCAGTTCAGTGAGTGAAGGCAGGCTTTAGCACTGCTAGGTCTAGTACATTGTTTTGTGTTCCCTGGGGGTTCAAATAGGTTGCGCTGAAACTTAATGAATATTATTCTATAGGAATAGAATATAGGAATTCTAAAGGAATTACGGGGCGAACAATGAATTAACAGCTACAAACCAGAAGGAACGAAGCTCTCTGATTACTGTGTTACTTTTGCATATTTAATATAACTGGTCTGTCAGCATGCTTCCTGTAAGTCTCCTGTGTTACCACCAGTTCAGAGCTACTAAAAATTATGTCAGTCTTAAGTGTAAAAGAGGCACATGTCTTCTTTGAGGTGGCAAGTAAGGGCCCATTTGAGAACATAACTGCTTGAGTGTTACACAATTTAGATTACAAAAGGAGGGGAAACACGAAAAAATACAGAACTAAACAAACAAGCAAAAAAGCCACAGCCAAAAGAATTGCTACTGAAAAAAATAGGTTTTCTACACAGAAGCAATATGCATATCATGTAATATGTATCATATATATGAATATATTAAAACATTTTTATACAAGCATGAAGGAGGACCATATATGCATATATTTGCTTTTTTTTTTTTTCTTGTATGAAATCAAGGGAAATGAAAGTTAATTGGTAGTTGCTATGATACTCTCTGAATGGCAGGCCTGGAACAGAATACAACATTTAAAAACAGAAACTGGGGAAGGTACAGGAAGGCTTTAAACTATATCTTCTTCAGGCTTCAGTCCAATTGTATAGGGCATGTGAAAGGGGAGCTGTGATTTAGATCATCTCAGAAAGCCCAGGGCATAAAGCTAAGTATGATCATTTGTCTTGTTTAGCAGTTTGATTATAAAGTATGTTTGTATTTTATGTCTGTTTGGTACTGTCCCAGCATCTTTGCGAGAGATAAGTCTTTGGCAATGATACATGTGTAGAGAGAAAGGGAAAACTAAAATGAAATTAAAGACACTTCAGGAAGAAAAACAGGTGGCTTAGGGATATGTTATATTGATGGGATGGATTTCATAGTCTTGTCTCACCTAATGGTGGTTTCTTGGAATGGTTTTTGAAGTTAGAATCAACGCAGTATTAAATCAAGAGCTGGCAGTCGCTAGTTATTGTACTTGGAGTGCTGAGGCTTCTGTCCATAAGGGGACCTGGAACTTTTACAGACCAGGCAGCTAGTGTGAATGAAATTTTGGAACGATAAGACACAAAATAGGGTGAGTAGGCAGTGAGCTATAGAAAACACCTGGCTGCCCAATTGCTGTAGCTCTACCTGTTTTGTTCTTGTGATGCAACATTTTAGTGGATGCTCTACGGTGAAAAAAGAATATATATATATATATATATATATAAAAGAATATATATATATATATATATATATATATATAAAATTTCTCAGCAAAATTGCAAAGCACAGTCTCTGTCTACTGCAGAAACATATTAGTGTTGCTGTGTGAGAAGAGTTGAGAGAGCTCTGTAACAGCTCTGTAGAGTTTCCCAGTTCAGAGAGCAAGTGAGATGTGCTCCCGAGTCAAATGTTGGCATTTGTGTTGCTTTTTTAACCTGCCACCCTCCTTCCCCTTCTTCATACCTCCAAGAGCTCCACCAACACAAAATGGTCTTGGGTTGTAAACCTGTGCAGATACACAGGCCACTGCCACCTCTGTGTGTGTGTGGTTTGGTAAATGTAAGTACAGTTTAATTTCTTTAAATGTAAGAAAGCAGAACAACAACAACAACAAAAAGTAAAATACCAGTCCATTTGGTAGTCCGGCTAATTTTAATGTCCAGCATAATTGAATATAGCTTGATCACAGCCACAGGAGTTCTAAATAGTTACTGTAATTGATTCCTGGTTACTTTCTCTGTGTGGAAGTTTAAAATCAATTTTTACGTGTGCTCCAGGGGAAAATGATGACTCCCCCTTTCCTTTTCTGACCTTTTCCTCCCCCTGTCACCTTTGTAATTGGTTGCTTGGCAAGCATGCCAGTTTCGTGTCAGCCGACCCTTGTTTTAGGCCTTGTGGTCCTGGTTTCATTGATTTTCTTCACATTTTATTTCTCAGTGTAGAAAGGAAGGAGAATGGCAAATTGAGTTCTGTGGCTACAGTGAAAACTGTTTTAAGGTTCACCTATGGCACGACATTTGGCAAGTAAAAGAAAAGCTGAAGTGATGCTGTGGTGCTTCCGGGAGGCTCCTGCATGTGGCAGGAGAGCTCTTACCTGGTCGCAGCTCTCCTGCTCACAGCTCTTGAAATGATGATGAAGGGTCTCCACATCACAGCAGTGAGATAAGGTGCTGGTAGATGTTCCTTGGGGACACACAGTAATTCTAAAGTAAATGTCTCTACCTAGCAGCAGTCAAACCTGCAGGAAAATTTCCCAGTTTATCCACTAGCTTTTCCCTAAGAGAGAATTAAGAAGCATTTTTTTTTTTATTTTTTTTTTCTGCTGGCTGCCTTTGAATGAAAATGTTAAATGGGTAATTCAAGGGCAAGCCAGTCTTTCAGGTAAATATGTTTGGTGGGTAATTCAAGGGCAAGCCAATTTTTAACACCTGTTGATCCACAGCTTGGGTGCAGTTTTCACAGTGCCCATCTGCTTTCTGGTGTGTTTGCCTGAACTGGCCCCTCTGACTGCTTCAGCCTCTTGGGTCTCTGACTGGAGAGAAGTTCAATTGATTCAGTTGAAAGTACACCATGCTTGCGACACACAGAAGGGAAGGGATGCTGCATGGGATGACACAGCAGTCGCAGTAAAATCACAGGCTCTTAAGCTGCTTATGGTAACTGATTGCAAGTTGGTTGTATGCCGACTTTCTTCACATAATCCAGAGGTCATAGCTGCAGAGCTGGAATTTTTGCTGTGAAGACAAAATTAAATATAAAAATACATAGTGGTAATACATAGTAATTAGGCAGATATATTGTCTGATGGTTTTTGTAAAAAATAAAATAAAATAAAAAATCCCTGTTCCTAAACTTCTTGCTTTCCCCTGGTGAGGAGAAGGGAAGAGAAGAAAGGAGAAAAAGGGGGGGAAAAAAAAAAAGTAAAACCACTAGTTATTTCACATAATTTATGGAGAAGAGATTTGGTATCCTGAACTGGTATCTTTGGTGTCTCTTTCTTGGCTGTTCCCTCCCTTCCTTCCTCCCTTCCTTCCTTCTTTCTCAGTCCTGTAGGTGTAGCCTTTCTTTGCGATCCCCAGAGCAGCTGCTCTCCTTGTCCAGTTATCAAGCCACAGTGATAGATGTTCTCTGATATGAAGGATGACGTTTACTTTCAGACTTAATAAGATCAGCTTTCAGATGCTCCCTAGCTAAGGTTATGTAACATACTGGGACGTGCTGTTCCGTAATTCCAGTCATGTTGGACCTTCTAGAAGACAGCAGTAGGCTTCGTACTCTGGGGTAAACGTAGTGCACTTACCATTGCTATTCATGGCTGTTTCATCTGTTCATATTCCTCATTTAAGACACCAGGTTGAGGGTGAATAAATTTTGGGAAATTCTCCCTTTGGTTACTAAAATGTTCTTTGTCATGTATTCTAGCTCCATGCATCTCCTTGACCCCAGGAAGAAACAGGTCCACTTCTCAACACATGATGTCTGTATCACAATACAAATATATGTCTAAAATGTGGGTCCTTTCCCAAATCTTTCCTGTATTATTTTCCCCTGCAGCATAAAAGCCAAATCCTTAAAATCTGTCTTAGGTAGATAAACTACTGTTTTAAGAAAATCTAGTCCTACAAAGATGAGTGTCTCAGGATTTCATTGCTATCAACACTTACTTTATTTTTTTCTTTTTGGTATATTTTTGAGCTGTAATGTTTGTAACCATGAATATATCTACAAAATGGTCACCTGAGAGCATTTCTGTGCATTCATTGTCAACTGTCTACTGAGAGTACCTGCAGAGATTTTTCCTAGGATTGCTCTGTAGGAGGGCAGCAAAGACCATGTGGATGCTTTACTTTTTGAGGGAGGATGAAAGCCCTTTTCCTTCCTTTCTGTTGTTTCACTACCAACACTTCCCAGCCGATGCAGTATAGGTGGAGATGCTAATGTAAACATAGACCAGAGTGACAAATTTTGTCACCTTGTTTTTTGGAGAAACCTGTTCCTGATTTTTCTGGTTAAGAAAGTGCTTTGGTTTCAAAGTAGTGGTAGCCAATATCTTGCTCACTGTTACACTTGCTACTGTCGTCTGCTTTCAGTGAATTATTCTGACTCTGCAAAGTGAATGTTGCAAGAGGTTTTCCTGTGGGACCACTGATATATTAGTGCTTTTGGGGCTGATCTGTATATAAAGTTTTAAAATGCACCATGCCTGTGTGAAGCTGTGCATAGAAAGCAAAGCTGGTTCCTTTACCAGTCTTGTCTGTCATTGGTACTTCTGTAGGGATGTGAGTGGGTTCAGCTACCTATTTTAGTCTGATAAAATGGATTTGGTTTAAAATAAAAGACATAGTGCCACAGAAGTATTTGATGTGTACGTACCCAAAAGGGCCTTCAAGGTTGCAGATGGAATTTAGCAAGAAGCCTTCCTAAGAACATCTGTTCCTGATGATAGACAAATGTGCTCAATTTGCTCCTGGAACTTAGAAATAAATGCAGTAAGTTGTGAGCTTGTGATTCTGCCTCAGGATTTTCTTGGGGATTTTTTGAGTCAAATAGATTTTTTGTTCAGGTACAACCCGTTGGTTTTCTGGCTTACGTATGGAAAGATCAATGAGGTCTGTATGCATATAAGAAACTTGTGATGTTGTAAGTGGCATTGGAGATGCACAAATTTAGGTTTGATACAAGTGACCGACTCAAAGATATTCCCCCTGTATTTGGGGAATTCACAGTTGTACGACTTGTGAGCTTACTGCAGAAAGATGAAGCAGACATTTGAGATGATGGTGGGTCTTCATTTTCTATATGTAAAGAAATAATTTGAGTGGTAGGAAAAAGTGATAAAGAGCACAGAGATGAGAGTATCACTGATTTTTTAGTCAACAGTTATCTATAGCTATGTCACTTAAGGATATTTGTCTAGTCTGTTGTTAAAGAGAGCCAAGGACAGACTTTGTATGGCTGGTTTTGAGCCAAATTGACTCAGTTTTTTCATGTCTTACCATTACAGCTTTTTGTTGTGGGTATTTAGTCCTGATGAAAAGAACTTAAGTGAATATTACTTCTTTATATTGAAAGAAATATATTGTAGAATCCTTCAGCAACCCACCACATGCACTCTCTGACTGTAAATACCAAATACAGGTATTCCCTACGTGACATGGAAGTTGGCCTGGATGTATTGGAAGACCGCTGCAATATTTCACATCTCAGTACTTTTTTAGACAACTCATCTTTTCTGTTGCTCTCTGCTGGGTTATTTGCTGATAGCTTAAGTTGTTCTTGTATCTCAGTGCCCAAAACTTGAAGCAGTGTGCCCACTCAGACCTTGCTTAAACCTTGGCAGAATGAAAGAATTCTTCTGGTGATGTTGCTCTTCCACACTCTTCTGATTGGCATTGCTGGCTCATGCTCAGCATGGGTCCCAGTGGTATGGCACCCTGATATTTCTTTGTAATGTCATACTGTTCATCACTTCTCTTGTTGTATTTGCTGTGTTAATTGGCGTTACTCAGTTTCAGCACTGGACATTGTTCTCAGTTATGTTTTCTTTCCCTTTTCCTAGAAAAGTTCTCAAAATTGCTAACGTTTGTTTCTAACTCTTAACCTTTCTTCCAGATTCTTAGTTGCTGCTCCCAGCTCAATGTCCTTTGTAAAAATCAGTAAATTGACTTCATTGTTGATGAAAATATTTGAAAGGACTGGGCTCAAGACAAGTTCCTGTTCAATCTTTCTTTATATGAAACTTGATTGTGAGCTGTTCACTATTTAGTGTAGTTTTTAGCTAGGTGTGCTTGAATCTGGGACTGCCTTGTAAGGTTTTTGACACCTGGTGAAGTCAAGATGAATGACATTTACTACCACTCCCATATTCCCAAGGCTTGTTAGCCTGTCACTGAAAGAAATTGTTAGTCTGACATGATTGATTCTTGACAAATCATGTTGGCTGTTGCTGATTTTCTTGTTACGTTTAAGGTGCTTCTGATGTGCTTACTGTTTTTTTTCTCCCTTTTTTTCTTTTTTTTTTTCTTTTTCTGGAATTGAAGTAAAGCTTATGGGCATTGAATTCCTCAGTTATTCCTTATCCCCTAACTTAAAGAGATGAATTATGTTTGTTTTTCTGCACTCTGTTGGTACTCAGAGATAGCTGCTAATAGCACTGAAATACTTGTAGACGACTATTTAAGCTATTTTTTGGCAACTTTTAGCAAGTCCATCTGATCTGAAGAAGTCAAACTTACCTAATTACCCTTTGGCCTCTTATTGCCAGTTGTAGCTCAGGTGTTTACTGCTTAATTTCTGGTTTTGGTTATTTAATTATCTGAATGACAGTATTCCTCGTTAGTGAGATTTGAAGTGAAAGGAAAGTATTGAACATTCCTTTCTTCTCAGTATAATTGTTTAATGGCTTCTTTTCCAGTCTTGTTATTTGTCTGAATGTGAAAATCTCCCTTTTAGAAATGTAACTGCATAAATAAATACAGTAATTAAGAAATCATGTATTGGCTTTGTACCAAGGAAGAAATTAACCGTTTCCTTAGTGGAATACTTAATATAAAAAATGATGTAATGAAACTTTACTTTTTGTCTTGAAAATAATAGATTGCCTTTGTATTTTAAGTAAGTAGCAACTGCAGACCTTGAAGCAAACTTTGTCAGGATAATATTGAAGTGAGTCTAGAAATAACCATGCAGAGAGTCTGATCTGAGTTGCAAAAATGCAGCAGAAAGTAAAGTCGTTTTGCTTCTTGGTGTAATGTTTTTTATAATCTAGACATACACAAATCAGGTTTTCTAGGAAAAGATTTTGCTTAGTTTGTCATAGTTAAACGTAGATCTTGGTACAACCGTTGAAATTGTTTGGTAAGCTTTTCTGTCTGTGGGGAGTTTCTTCTTACAGCATGTTTCTTCTAATTCAGCTTACTGAATAGTGTGGATCAGCAGTGATTGCCATAGGACTCTAATGCTTAACATGAGAAGTCTGTTAGAATTTTTATATTTAGAGGTCTGAAAATTTCCAGGTAGTATTTCACCCATAGGAAGGGAATAGAAGTGGTGATGGCTTTTAAAGCACTACTGGTCTGCTTCTCTTATTTCTCTGTGAAAGGAAGAAGGATGGAAAACAGATGAACATGGGAATAAAACTTAGGAGCGGAGTGGTTCTCTCTTGGGGTAACTTAAAATTCAAATTACAATTATTAGGACTGTTTTTCTCGGTTTAAATTGCTAATTTCCATACACAATTATTTTATTCTGTGTATTTTTTATTTAACTGTATGAACCCCTCAAATAACTTCATTTAGTTGCTATCATGTGCTGTTATTATGTTCCATCATACTCAGACTTTCCTTTACTTAGCGTAAGTAATAGAACTAGAGTGTATGCGAGATACTTTTATAGGTTTTTGAAGTATCCACTTTAAAAAGAACTGATTTTATGATGTTGGAAAGTAGCGATGTCTTTGGAACAAAGTCCACATGTTATTCATATACTTTAGGACAAGAATTTGGCAATGCCTTCGTACTTAAAGGTAGATGTGGGAATGAATGATGCCTAGCGCCACCGAGACTTACCTATTGCTTTTAGGTGTTTGTGCAGACCTTGCTGAAATTATAATGCAGTGTCCACTTGGCACTAAAAAGTAGGCAGGAATGGTGCCTTTACTGCATCCACACTGGGGAAGACAGCACTTCTTGAAAGTTTTTTTTGGCTTACTGGAAATTGAGCCCATCATGAAACATGTTGCTGCTGAATGACAGATGGAAAATATGTATGGAGAAAAAAAATACCCCAACAAAAACTCTGCTCTGATCACTTTATGCATGGAAAATTGAAGTGGAGGGAATTAGAAAGGATTAAGAAATTGTTTTCCATTTCTTCCTTTAAAGACTGTGAAAGGCTTAGTAGTAAGTTGCAAATTGTTTAAGCAGATGATAAATGTTTGAAGGCACTGTGATTCCTTGTAGGCATTTTTAAAGAAATGAGTTAAAGAAAACAACAAAACCAAAAAGCTCAGTGAGAGTTTCACAAACAGTATTTTTCTGAAATGCATAATACAAATTGACAGGCATAACTACTTAAGGAATTATAAAAAGAAAAATTAAGGTAAATACTACTTCAATATTGATACCTAATAATAAAGAAAAAGAAAAATCAAAGGCAGAGTGGTTTAATGACATTCTGAAGTGGAAATACACGCAAAGATGTGCTTGGCATAGCCACATCTCCCAAGGTAGAGAGTCCATCTTCGATTTGTAATTTATTAACTGTTTATATTTGGTCCTGCAGTGAATCCAAGGGAAAGCTACAGTAAAATGTCAAAATAAATTTTAGCAGAACAAAAGACCCAAAAGATTCAAGTCTTTAATCTGTCTATGCAGACATACTGACCATTACACAAATGCTGTGCTACTCTCACACCTTCCTGTTGGGTGTTTTCTGCCTTTTATCTGTTTTCCATTTCATCTGTTTTCTGCTGGAAAACAAGTCTTAGTGCATCTCAAGGGAGGGTAGTCTCTGCTCTCTTTTGTTTCCTACAGGTGTCACTTTTATAAAGAAACACAGTGCCTTGGGAAATCTGCTGCTGGAATTCATTTGCTTCTGGTTGCTGCCTCTGCTCATGCAGGCTCGTGTTCTTGGCCTGCTTTCCTCCCCTTGCCGTCCTGGTGCTTTCTGCGTGCCTACAGCCTGCCTCCAGTCTCAGCTCTGTGCTCGAGCATCATTCGGTGTGGGGAAGGTCTGGGCTGCGGGTCTGCTGGCTGTGAGGAGAGCACAGCTGCTGGCCACGGGCAGCTGGTCACGTTCAGCTGGAGGCCTCGGTGAAAGCCATGGAGTGGAACCAACAGCAAAAACCTGCCGGAGTCCTGTTGGCACTCATTTCTCCTGTCTGGTCTCCCTCGTTCTTCTCATTGTTGGTTTTTTAAATGGTGGGCGGATGCTTAGTGTCTTGCCAGGATTTTGGCAGCGCTTTTGTGCTTTTGTTTTCTATTCTCCGTCCCACATACTCGCTTCTGTAGCCATTTATAACACTCATTTGCGTTCTCTGTATTCTCAACAGAAGATGACATTTGCCAGACTTGAGACAAATACTATTTTTTTTTTTTTTTTTAAGCTTGAGGTGAAGTTGTAGTTTTCTGCCTGCCTTACTAATTTGCCTCATTGAACGTTTGGCATCTCCCATTGATTTAAATTTTGGGGCTGTGATCTCATGATTCAAAAGCTCAGTATGCAACCATACCAATCCAATATGAGAAGATTAAAAGCAGTTTTAGCTTTTTTCCCCAGTTTTTTCCCTAGTTAATGTACTAAGAGTTAACTTCCTGCTTTGTCAGTATCATGTAACAGTATTTGTGGTTCTGAAATTCTCAGTGAAAACAGCAGCAACAAATCTGAAGCATGTATATCTTAAAGATCAGCTCCGTGATAAATGTGTGGGATGTTTACCATCCAAATAGATGTAGGTGACTTCTGTCTGAAGCATTGCTTAATCACACTGGCCGTCACTATTTAGCATCCAATTAATGCAATTTACATTTGTTTATGATTGTTTTCTCCCTTGGGATAGGGATTTATATTTTAATAGCCTCAATAAAGAATAATAAATTATTCAAGTCTTTCAGAAGTTAGGGTTGAGTTGTTCCATAAATTAAAAGCTTTTCCAAAACAAACAAACAGTTCACTTAAAACATTAATCTTAACTAACTTTGCTTCCTGCCTCCCCGAGCTCCCTCCCCTCTTCCCCCCCGTAAATTTTAGCCATGATGAAGCAGGGCTTTTTGCTAAGACAGAGTGGGTTAGCAGTCACCCAACATCAGTGATGTCTAAATAGTGTTTTCCTTCCTACTGTACCATGAAACATGGAGATTTAATATACGAGTAGAGCAGTGATATTGCTGTGGATTGAATCGTTTGTTTGACAAACCCATATATCTCATTGATAATATTTCAGTATTGAAAACCTTTCATATTCTAAATGTTTTCTTATCTGAAGCCACAGCTCTACAGTTCCTCTCAGTGTATGACATTAAATAGTCAGAAGTGATCTTAGAGGGAATGAGTCACCAATACAGGCACGTCCAGAGGCTCAATTTTCCATGTGTTTTTCCATGCCTACTGCTTTTGGCTTGTGTAAGCAAGTTTCTCCTTTTGGAAGACCTTTCTTTTAGGCATTTTCTGTCATCAAACTTGTCAAAATGGGAAAAGCCATGCTATTTGAGCTGAGTGAGTTTCATACATAATAGGTATTCCGCTATGGGTCACCTGCAGAAGAGCAGGAGTTGGGGAGAGGTCATTACATAAGGGGTGACCTTCCAGTCCCCACACCACTATAGACTCACTTGACAGACTTTGTCTGTTTGTCACTTCTAATTTCACAGTAAAATAGTTTTATAGTGATAATAGAGGAGATCCATAAGGTTTGGGGATCTTTCTGTCTGTTTATAGGAAGGCCAGGAATTTCCAGAAATTTTGCTCCAGTCATAAAATAGTGACAGTGGTGTTAGCTGAAAGTAGATGCTAAACTGAAATACTTTTGATAGTTCTTTTTCCTACAATATTTGTAAACCTAATGTTAAGGGCAATTACAATTTTTTGAAGTGTATTACACACACAGCATGAATCTGTATGTATAAAACTTAGTGTAGTACGATATAACGGTAAAGGACAATAGAAAGGTGATCCAAAGCCTGACTGTATTATAAAGTCCCTCTGTTATATACTACTTAAGGTGTAACTGTACACAGTGATTAAAAAAAATTTTTTTGAAGATTTAATGAATTATTGTCATTTAAGTACTCTTATTTTTTGCTATGTTCATATTTGAAAGGAAAAGCCTCTGAAAAATAATAATTAAAACATTAAAAAAATTAAAAAGAGATAAAAAGAAGGAAATACAAATACCAGTACAAATACTAATTTGTCTTGACTGATGTTACCTTTCATCTTACTGTCTGCTTGCCTCTTCTGCATTTGAATGCAGGAAGATCTATGGGTGAGGGACTGAAATGAGATGCATCAGTTGTGAGGGGAAGCCTGCAGTGTGGATAGAGGCAAGTAAGTAGAAGAGAGACAGTAATGATGACCCTGTCAAGGCCAGGAAGCCAACTTGATTAAGAATCTCTTTAGACCCTTTTAGGATCACAGTAGGCAAAGGACTACTGCAGCAAGTGTATGAGCAAGTATTCCCATGCTTGTCATGGAAGTTAAATGAGCAATGATTTTGTTCCAAACTTCAGGCTCAGATTAATTGTGTTGTGCACTGAAAAGATGGATTTTTCTATTCTTTTTCTCTCTGTTTGTTCTCTATTTCCTAATAGTCAAGCATTTTTAATGTATTGCTGTAGACCCAAGGCTGTGTTTGTGGCACGACATGATGAAGCGGAAGTGTAGGAAATGTTTCCATTTGATGAGTAATAGACAGAAGAGTTCTTTCAGGCCTCTGCATTCTTGTATTTTGTTTGTAAAAGCAGAATGTGAAATTTGTCACTATCATCTCTGGCTAGGCTGGGATATAATTTTATTCTTGATTATTACTGAATGTTTTTCCTAATGAGCTATACACAATAGTATCTTGTCATACCTTTGAGTAGTACTTATTTATCTTTTTCATAGGGTTTGAACCTTACCAGCCTTAATAAAACAGTTTTATAAGACTGGGGAAAAAAATAAATTGCTGTAGCTGAGTTGCCTACCAAGCAATACAGTTAAGTAGCATCAGCAAGTTCCTGATCCCTCAGAGCTGCTGGTGCTGCTTCTGTGGTGAGAATGGGGTCAGGTCACTGGGGTGCACTCTGGGCTTGAGAAGAGGGCAACATGGTAGTCTCCTCCATCCCTTGTATTCAAATGATTTTTGCTTCTCCTACATTAAAAGCTACTTTGTTAGCATAGCAACTTTTAAAAGTGCATTGGTTCTGTTAGAGGAAGGAATTGCCTTGTGAAATGGAAATGAAAGATATAACAAGACTTGAATTAAACACTTTGTGGGTTGCGTATCTATTTGTTTAGGTAAGCAAAGGTTTTAGCAAACGTGTGCTGGCTACTTTATGTGAGTAAAAAGGAAGTTTCTGCCCAGAGTTCTTTATTAAGTGAATGATATCTTTGGAAATCAAAACCACTGATGTTTATTTTTATTTTTTTTCTATTAAAAATTGTGTCCGTAAAGCAGCCTAATAATTATTTGTCTCACAAGACTTACATGGAAGCAAATGGAGGAAATGTCCTCTGTGGCAGTGTGGGTCAATGAAATGTTTGGGAATCTGCCAGCTTTAAATTGAAACCTGATTGCTTTTTGTTATATCATAAACTTAATCACTAACTAAATAGTAAGATTTGCATGCTGCTTACACTGAAAAGCATATACAGGTTTTAAATAATGTCTTAAAGGTTAAAATAACCTCTTTAGGATTACATCAGCAAGCTATACTTGTATTTTTAATATGTTACAGTGACCCAAGTAAAGCAGTAGTGCATCGGATTTGTCATCACTGTGTCTGTCTTGACAGAAATGTCTGGTCTTAGTGATTACCCTTGCTTTCAGATGAAAATTTGTGGTCTTCTGTCAATTGAGTAAATTGATCTTTAGTCCTTTTTTTGCATAGTATTGTTGTAATTTTAAGGCAACATGCAAAATGACGTACTGTCTGTTCTGAGACAGGTAAGCACAGGGTTATTAAAGATGAGCCATATCTAAGTGGCAGGTTGTGTGTTGTGATGGTGCCTGGAGTGTCCAACACTAGAGACTTCGGTTTCATGCTGGAGGTCGTGTAGATGGTTGTGTTGCAAAGCAGGTAATATCAGTTTGTGACCAGGTCTATTCCAAGGAAATGAGAACAACTTGTAGTCTTTTTACATTTATGTTTCATATATTGCATGTCAGTGTTTAAAAATAAAATGAATTGGCTCTATAGGCCAATGAGCTACTTTAAGCAGAGCCTCCATAAAGTTTTAGTCCAGTTTCTAGCAATGTTTTCGGGAACAAAGATGTCTCCAAAGTGTCCTTTCAATACAGCAATGTAACATTTTTAAAAGGGAAGTGCTGCTAAATCTTTCCTCTTCTCTACTGACTGGTCGTTGAATTGCACCTGTTGGTTCTGGGTTTGGATGGGACCTATTGCAACAGCCAAATTGCTTTTCCTAAGTGTTGTTGAAGGTAAGGAGTTGTTAGCATTCAGATAGATTTTTCTGCGTCTGCTATTTATTAGAAAAGTTTATTCCTGAACTCTGTGTGTGCCTTCATACCTAGTGGTAGCACCTCTAGTTACTGAGTACTTTTGCCATTGCATTATTTTCTTGACTCTTTACTCTCCTGGGCTACCCCACAACTACTGCTGCTGCCTCAGCTTTCTTTGGAGGACGATACCAGCACAAGAATCCTGTCCATGTTTTTCACTATCCCAGCAACACATCCCTGGGCTGTGAAGTGATCACAATTTTCCTCTTCTGTGCAGATCCAGAGTTGGCCACCTCAGTATCTTGCCTTGTTACAGATCAGTTGCTGAATCAAAGATCGTTAGCAACCTTTTTGTTTTGAACTGCGTTACAAACCACAGAATTTCTAGAATTTCTGCAGTGAGTTCAGGTGTCACAGACATGTAGGCTGCTCTTCAGAGTGTGCTGATCTCTTTGGAGACTAGACATAGGGAAGAAGCCATGATATGTGTCAAGAAAATGTGAATGGTCTTATGAAATGAGATGGCTGACTTTGATAATTATATTTTACCTAAATATAAAGCAGTATCAATTTTTTTACTGGTGTGTTTGTGGGTTTATTTCACGGGGGGGGACCTTGGTGGGGAACATTGACTTTGCAGGCAAGGCAGTCACTGTAGCCTACTTCGGCCCATTGTCTTGATAGCAACCTCTATCGGACAGTTTAACGCCACCTCAGATGTTTGCTGTGCCATAGCCTCAGTGAGTCGGTTGTCCTGATGGGTGCTCTTCTGTACTGACAGATCCTCATGGAGTTTGGCTTACACCATCTGTGGGGAGTTGGCACAAATAGTTCCCTGCTGCTGAAATTGTAATGCTTAATCTGTTGGACAGGCTAATCTATCATAACAGTGAGTTCTTGTAAGTGTTGATTGTTTACACAAGAGAACAAAGTACCAAGCTATAGGAGTTTATCTATGGATATAAGGAGAAAACAAAACGCGACAATCTAGAAGTCCAGCAGGCATCCTAGATATTATTTTCTGCCAAATCGACAGACTGATGTTTAGAACAAATTAATCTACTTTAATCCAGTTGCAGTTTTCTGTTGGCAGTAGATTAATGGTTTTAATTATCATCAAGTAGCATTTATAGTGCATGATAAGCATGGCAGTTTACAGAAGTAGAAATTAAAACCTAAAGAATTTGCAGTGTTAATCAAAGCAAGCAATAAATATAGTAAAACGTGATAGGAGAGGGTGAGGTTTTTAAAAAGCAATCTATTATTTGCTAAATTGTAAATGCATTGTTGGCAGGTTTTTTATCATTATTATTTTTAGCAATGGAACAAAAATAGGTGATGCTAGTACTAGGAAGCAACCAATGCTAAGTAGGAAAGCTTAGCGCAGCGTATGAGGAATCGTATCCAGGTATCCAGACAGCAGGTAGGTGTGATGCACAAATGGGAGACTGAAGAGAGTCTCCAAACAGTACACGTATGTGAAAAGTGCTATGAAGATGAGATATTTGGTCATGTTAGTTTGAGCAATAGAAGAAAAACTGTTTTCTGCCTGGCACGTTGATTAGATTAAGAGGTACTGTAGGAAGACCATGCAGGAAAGAGGTAATGAAGCTAAGACAAGAAAGAAGCATGACATAGGGCTGTTTTCCAGCAGCTGGTGAGGAATAGATACACTTCCTAAATAGTCTAGAGGGATGAAACAGTATTGATTTAAAACAAGTCATGGTGTAATTACAGAAAACTGAAAGGATGGTGAGATTGTTGCTTATGGGGCTGCTGGGTGGAAATGAGGTGGTGGTTCTGTTACTAATATAGCTTAGTTAGCTTAGTCATGATGTCTGTGGTAACTAGAAGATACTGGGGATCACAAAAGTAGTAACTGTTTAAATGATAGCAGTTGTTAGAAGAATCAACGTGAGTCTTCTGGAATACTGCTCGTTATGGAGTAGTATTCTCAAACCTTTGTGCTTGAGAAAAGAAATTCAACCAAATGGTACCTTGCATGTTAGTCCCTTTGTAAGCATTCAACATCTCACTGCCTCATGTGGCGTGCTACTTTTACTCTTAGTTTTATGAATTATTAATTTAGAGTGATTCTTCATTTTATGTGACAAATAATTTTTCAGTAAGTTACAGGTTATTATCTGGTATCCAAGTATTTCCAAAACCTATGCAAAGGATTTATGCTGTGCTATAAAATAATGCATTTTATTTATCTCCCTCAGAGTCTCTAGAAGTGATTACTTATAGTCCTGATCAACTACATGTCGAATTCAGAGCCACTCTGGGAGTAAACAACTTCTTAAAATTCAGGATAGTGTAATTCCTATAGAAGTAAAACTGCTACCTTTAAAATATACACAGAAAGTTAATGTCTCCTTTTTTGTTGCACCAGAATACTGTGTTTTTTTTCTTCCTTTTAGCTCCTGTATATTTCTGTAAGTAAATGCACAACTTTTTCAACATTATCTCTGTTTTTGTTTCCCTGTTTTTGTAATAAAGCACCATCTGTTCTGTTGGCCAAAAAAAAAAATAAATAAAAATTTGGGGATTGCATGCTAACATCCATGAAGAAATTTGGGATGTAGGCAGTTATAAAGATAGCAAGAACTATTGTTACTGCAATTTTATTCATTATTAACTCAATACTTTTTTTCCCCATTTAAAAATGACTATGGTATTCAAATGGCTAATTTGACAAGTACTGCAAAACCCACATGAAAATTAATGAGTTGTATATAATTGCTGGATATGCAGAGAATAACTGTTCAGATGCATGTGGTATTTTCTGTAGGTGATTGTACAGTATTTAAATTCAGCAACAAAAGTTTAATGAGCTTCATCTTTTGTACAAAGAACCCTGTACCCTGCCTGCTTTATCTGCAGAGCAGCAGAATCACTGAAAAGTTCCACTAAGGAAGTGATGATGCTGGAAACTGGGGAGCTGGAGCGAGGCCCAGGGGTGCAGCTGGTAGCTGCCAGTCAGTGCCAGCGGGATGTGGCCGTCTGTGTCAGCAATTCAGGTCGGGTCAGAAATGCCTTTTATTGGAAAATCTCTCAGAACAGGATTGTCCCTGCTTTCTAGTTCATATCATGCAGTAAACTTGGAGTGCTTAAACAATGTATCTTTCTGGGTGAAGCTAAATTAGAAGATGCAGTCCCAGGGCACACTAAGTGTGTCCCAGCCACCGGTAGGAATTCAGCCCATTGGACCACCTGAGAGTGAGTCTGAAGCACTGAAGCAGGTCTCACGTGGACGTGTGGTCCTCAGATCAAATATTTGCATCCCACAGACGTGTTCCTGTTGCACATCAGTGCTTGCTGGTGTAGAGACATCCTGTGTCTTACTCTGGTCTGGCTGTTAAATTAGCATGTAGGAGTAATAATGTCAGAGCCACTGTTCTAGCAGTAGTTTTAAAATCAGGCAGTCTGAGAAGAGAAGCATTGCTGTTACAGCACTCTTATGGTAACATCTAAGAATGCTGGAGTGTATTACTGTGGGAGGTGCTGGGAAAGCAGATTAAAAAGATCTTCTCTGCTTTGGCTAACTTAAAACACAAAGTAGGAGACTGGTGGACACAGAGACCTATGTATGTATTCAGAGTAGCAGGAGACTGAGCAACCTTCCTTCTTGTGGAAAGCGTTAGATATGAGATCAAGAAATGGCTATCCTACACAGAACACCACTTTCCGTAGTACTACAGGGGCATCGGTCTGCTACCTGAAATTTGAATACAAAGACTGCTTCTTGGTCTTCCGGAGGAACTTTGCAAACACAGATGAGCTGAGAGTCTGTATACTCAGTGCAGAAATACTGGCTCTCCCTGACCTTCCTTCTCTGCCTGCTCTGTGCCTCTTTATTCGAGTTCTGTGCTGCTGAAACACAGTAAGTTGGATAGGGTAAGTCTGAATGTCAGCTTCGCTTCTTTTTGGCTTTGTGGTTGAAAGCAGGGGGACGGTAGAGGTCAGAGAAATGACTCCATTTTTTGTTACTGAATGTGAACTGTTACTGTACACACAAAATGAAATTAGAAAAATGTTACTAAAGTTGTGTTGAATATTCAAGTTACGAGATGCTGCAATTAAGGTCACTTATGTAACCTTAATTTACCCCCTTGTGTTCATGCGTTAAGAGTCAATTTTTAATTAAATGATTCTGATACCTTTCCACTCCTTCCTCTCACTTCATTTACAGTGCAAAAGCCAGTACTTGCTTAATGAACACCTGCTTGGTGTTTTTCTTCCTCGTTGTTCAATATGTTGGCCCATTCCTTTTTAGATCATGCTATTCAGACTTTATGAAGATTATTATTGGTTAAGCCTTTTTTTTTTTTACAACACTATAGTGCTTTTTATATGGCACTACAGTACCCAAGTGCTTTGTGCATACTAATCAATTTGTCTGCTAAGCTGAGTGGCATTGCTTTACCTCAACTGTGCAATTAGAAACGAAGAAATAAAGTAGATAAACTTATACAGCAACATTTGGATAATTAATTTGGAATTTTCAGGATGTTTTTCTTGGCTATTTTTTTTTTGTAAGTTCTTAGTATTACTAGGTATTTCACTTGTTCATGGAACAGCTTTCATTGGTTTCATCTGCAACTGCAAGCTCTTGGCAGTCTGCAGACTCTGACAAGAATGTAAGCATGAGATGCATACCAGTACTAATCTCTTATTCCAGGCTTTGCATAGCATTTCTTGTTTTTTTTTTTTATTTTTTTTTTATTTTTTTTTTATTTCTGCAAATGCTGATCATTTCTACCTTAACCTTCCCAGTCCCATTTCCTCTCGACTCCTGTCCTCCCTCTATGTGGCTGCTTCCTGTCCCAGTCACCTTGCTCTGCAAGTCCACGTCTTGCTGCTGTGGATTCCTCATTTGTGCTCTTTCTCTTCCAGTTGTGCTCTGCTTCCATCTCTCAAGGTTTCTTATGCAGTTTCCATTCTCACCACCAGTTCTTGGTTTTTCAGTGGCAGTCATTTCCATAGCATGGTCCAGCTATTCTTCTGCATGCTGCACCTCCCCATCAGTTCCTTTTTCCCTTTTTTGCCAGCCATCAGATTTCACTTTGATGCCCTCCTACTCTCACTCTCTTGCAGTGCCCGCTTGCTCAGACTCCCTTATGGCATCTGTCTTTTCTTTTCCATCTTCTCTTTTTCCACCTGAGCTGTTGAGTCAGGTGGCATCTATCAAGCAAAGTGGTCCCAGCAGGGACATGGTGGAGTCATCCAGAGCATAGGAGAGCGCTGTGATTTCCATTCAGCTGTGCTGACATTGCCTTAGAACAACTCCAGAACAACTCCATTTGGAAAACCTGTGTCCAGGTTTGAAATAGATACGATGTGGAAATAAATTTGGTGGATTTTAGGCTGCTGATGGTTTAGCTTCTTCTTGCTGGGGGCAAACTCACTTTTGTGTTCATATATTTATGTATACATTTGTTTAAATTCTCAGAAATACACAAATTTTGGTTCAACTTTTTAATGGTCTTTTTTTTATTTATGGTCATGTCAAATCAGAATAGAGCTATTTCTGACACAAAGGACAGCCCCCAGTGCTGAGGCATGGTGCTATAGTTATTTTAAATACTGTTTTTAAAATAAGATGAAAATATTTTTCCCCTTTAGTTTCCTTATTAGGAGAATGGAGGAGAAAAAGCAACCATAAAATGGTTAATTTTAGCTCGAATGGTGAAAATTCAGCAAAATGAGTAAAAGTGTAAAAACAAAGGCTTTAAAGTAACTGCAGGTGATGTTGAGGACTGTATTGGTCTTATGGCCAGTCTCTTTTACATTAAAATAACATTGGATAACCCTTCAGATATCACAACTTGATGCAAATCTGGAATCAGCTGTGATGTGTCAAGATTCTTTAGCTGGGATCTTTGTTCCAAGATGATATGTAATTTGAAGGAGCAGAATGGTGTAGTTATTTTGCTATTAATTTATATTGTACATTATTTTTGTATACTGCAAGTTTAATCTGTGTTTGCAGTTCCTGTAATTTATTATTTTCTTTGAACATGAATGCTTTGTGGTGAAATAGCAGAGCTATTGCAACTCTATAAAATACTGTTTGTTGTTTTGTTTTGTTTTCAAATAACATTTCAGTATTGGAAAGTTTATTTGGCAGGCTGTTTATCATCACTTCCTAGTTTGTCAATTCATTTGACCTGAGCTTTAATGGATGATAACTTTTATTTATATGTAGCTATATGAAGGTAAGCAACTAAATCAAACACCGGAAAGATGAGTTATATTATGAAGACAGTTATAGCTTATTTCAAATGCATTTTTCTTTATTGCAGGTAATACCGTGCTATTTCTGAGTGCTTTTTAAGTAGGCATTTTCTGGAAGGGGGATAAGAGAGCTTGAAGTTGATGGTGTACTGTAACACTTCTGTTAAAATAACAAATACATTTATCACTATGTAATGTGAAATGCTTGAGTGAAATGTCTGATTACCGAAGTGGAATCTCAATTTAAGTTATGCTTAAGGAAAATGTGTGTTAAATTTTATCCATTACAATCAGTCCCTTTTGTGTGGATAATATACTGATGCTCTGGTTACCCTAGTGCTTAACATTTATCTTGATTATCACTAAAATTTTTAGTCTTTATTTGCGCTGGAGTGTGAAGCCTCTCCGTAGTCAGTGCTCCTGGTGCAACCAGATAAAACTTGCAGCAATTGTTCTAAATATCTTTTGGAAATGTAATTTCAGCACACCTGATAATGTTTCTGTTGAATAATTACAATTTTGTGTAAAGCAAGTATGCTCACCTGTTCTTTGAAAGGAGTGCTAGGGTGTTTGGGGCTGGGGTCAATGTGTCATTATTTACTTTTGGGATCTCAAACCTGCTATTTTCACTGCAAGATAGATACAGCTGTACCAAAGTTGGTATATTTTGGTTCTGACATAGGTCGGTAACAGCAATCAATAAATAAATAAATAGAATTGCATAATTGCATGACTAAATGTGTTTACACTGACATAGCAGAGCACCTTAATGAGCAGTTCTATTATTTAACTGCAAAGCTTTTTAAATCATGATTATTTATAATAAGGCAAAACAAATGATTTTTTTGTGTTTAACTCAAATGGGCACGTGCACATTTTTGGCTTTCTGTCAGCATCGCTTTTCTTTCATCCACCTTGTGCCTTTTGCAAAGCAATAATTTATAGAGTGCTTTTTCTAGTGGCAATTAAATTACAGCCACCTCAACAAGGAGATGAGTACAGTATGATTATTTTTTCTATTACAGCCTTGTATTTATCTCTCTTACTCTGTGTCTGGATCTCCTATATACTAAGACCCTAGGGTTAAAATATGTTGAAGGTGGGTAAACCTTGTACACATTTACTGCTGTATTTGTTTCCTCATATGACTGAAGTGTGAGGGAAAATAGTAGGAAGGAATGAGTGGGAGTCAGTGCCAGAGGTCTGAGCCTGGAACAACCACTGCAGAGTCAAATGCAGCAAAATAATCTGGTCTGGACTGTCTGCAAAGTCTGCTAGAAGTGTTTTGATTCCGTTCTGAAGCAATACCCTTGCTTCAGAGAAGAATATGGAAAAGATGCCTTTTTTGGAGGCATTCATTGCTTGTGCAAGTACTCTTTTCACCTCCAGAAAAAAAAAATAAAAAAAAAAAAAGTGGTCACCCTTCCTCTTATCTCAAAGACTTTGAAATGAACACAGTGCTTGTACCATATGATCATCCATACTTCAGAAATATAAATCTATTTGCATTCAGCCTGACCCTGTTATGAGTCACTAACAAAGAGATTAATTCAGGGAGTTCTGCCTGAGGGCACAGGGGCAGGACTGCTGTCTGGGAGGGCGGCCAGCAATGCAGCCTCAGCTGGGAGCAGCAGCACTCCCCACGGCGCAGTCCACGTGCAGCTGCTGGTAGCTGCCTTCAGATGGTAGCAAGCCAGTTCAGATGGATGAGCAGAAAGGGACCGGTGCATCTGCTACGTTGCACATGCCCCTTCCTTCAAAATGAAATGTTCAAAATAAACTGCAGTCTGTTAGGAGTAAGTGTCCTATGGACTGTTTTGATTTAATTTCAGTTACCTCATCTTCTCCTTTCCCCCCGAATTTGATACTGGCAAAACAAAACAAACAAAAAAACCCTTCCCTCATTCTGAGCACATCTGAGGGCCTATCTCAAACTAAAGTCTGAATAGAAGCAGTTTTAATTACCTTACCTGCTTACAGAAATATGTCATAGTCAGGATTCTATAATAAGGTATTTACCCAAAGATTTTTATGTAACATTTATTGGGCATTGCTGAACTGGTGCTTGTGGTGCATACAGCATTGTTTGCATACCCAGCTGTGAAGAGATGTCATGTGTTAATGTTATTCCAGCTTTTAAAAACGGAATTGAGTGTTGTGGAAATCACAGACCAGCAAATCTGATTTACATACCAGCAGAACTACTGAAAACTGTAGAAAGGAAGAGAATTAGTATAGGATAATAGAAGCATTAAGGTTTGAAATGACCTCCATGATCATCTGGTCCAACCACCACCCCACTGCCAATGCCACCCACTAAACCATGTCCCTGATCACCACATCCAACCTTTCCTTGAACACCCCCAGGGACGGTGAGGTCTCCATCTCCCTGGGCCTCCCACTCCAGTGCCTGGCTGCTCTTTCTGAGAAGAAATGTCTCCTCATTTCCAACCTGAACCTCCCCTGGTGCAAGATATTTAATAACTTATGTTGAGAAACAGACACAAGCTTTTGAAGAGAATCTGTCACAATTCTGTATATAGCATCTGGCTCAGTCACTATGTAGAGCGATTTAGTCAACACAGTATTTTTTATTTTCCAAAAAACTTCTGTTGAATCCCTATATTTAAAACCAAAACAGGAATGGCAAACAAACAAACTACAGTGACGACAATGTCGTCATTTAAATAAAAACCAGTGAACTTTAAGCTTTCATTAAATCAGAAGAATCCTTTTGGATTAGATTTCTAGATGAACATCTGTGGTTCAGTCTATTAGCAAATGAATTATGAAAGTACGAAGAGTGCAATGTTACTGTGTAGTGCTCTGCTCGTACAAATGTATTAGAGACAACAAAGACTAAAATGAGCTGTGAAGAACTGTAATGCTTTCTAAGGTGATTAAAATGGCATATGAAAGATTGTGTCAGAAGAAATAGTCCTAATTATACATGAACTGTAATGGGTTCTTAATTGGCTACACTGGAAAAAAGGTTATTCTAGGTTTAGGTTTAGTGTTAATTCTAAAGAAAGAAAAAACGAAGACAATTTAATTAATAGTTTCTAATAAAAGAGAGAACAAAATGGAAAGCATTATTTATACTACCGCGTGTCCTTGGTAAATCTTGTTACTGAATACTGTGACTTTCTTTTCACCTTATCCTCAAAAGGCTGTAGTTCGACTACAAAAGATACTGAGAAAGGCAAGCAGAGCAATCAGATGTCCTGATTGGGTTTTGAATGGGGTGGAAGTAAATAAATTATGACTCTCGATATGGAGAACCAAGCACCCTCATTCATCTCACTGAAGACTATAAACTCTTTGAATAGCAGAGAGAAGATGAAGAGGGAATGATTTGTTCCCAATGTCTCCTAACATGAGAATGAGGAGGTATCTAATGAGAGAGCAAGTTATTAAATAAGAGGATGTACCTTGTCATATGACAGATAATTGCATTTCAGAACTCGTTTCTGCAAGGCAATAGAGTGGCCAAAAGTTAGAAGTGCCTTATAGTATTTGGACACTTTAAAATCATGGTAAAAATGAAGACCATCATGGCTATTTAGTGTGCTTTAGGTGGTGTCTGATCCCTTTGCTCAGCAGTAGGTGGAAGCAGGTAGGATATGCCAAAGGAAGGATTCCTCTTTTTCTCTGTTGTCTTGCCCTCTTTAGCTTGACCCACAACTACTCTGAAGTTACGTTCATAGCTGTATATCCTGTTCTTCATCTTGAACCAGAAGATAGAAACATCTGTTCACCCGCTCTGCCTTTATTGAGAAGCAGGAACGGAAGGCAGTCTCTTTCCCACTCAGAAATGTGTCGGTCCTTCAGCATGCAAGGCAGGAGGGAGAGCAGTGGAGAGGCTAAATGCTTACTCTTAAGCATTTGGTTGACCTTTTCAGGTTTCCTATTCTGCTTTTTAATACTTCTAATGGATAGTACAGCACCATTCTCAGAATGTCCTATTTTCATCCTCTCGACATGCAGGCTATGGTTTCTGCTCCAGACTACTTTGTGCCTTGACATATTAATTGGCAAATCTGAAGTCTTTTAGATTTCATTGCTTTTTTTTTCCCTGTGCTTTACTTTTGGCTAGGAATTTATTTTTGTCCTCCAAAGACAAAAGGTGTTTCATTAGACATCTGTGAGTTAAAACAGTGTAAGACAGAAGGGAAGGAGAAAAAGGATTTCCAAGGATCTAGAAATGTTTTTTATGGTACAGATATCTAAAATACACATATACACTGCTACGACGAATTGTTCACTCACTAGAGCCACCCCATTTGTTGTTCTTACTCCCTGACTTGTACTCTTAAAAGAAGTTATGCAGAAAACCTAAGAAAAGACTTGGGAACTTGCTCATCTGTTTTGCTTTTTCTAGGCTGCTGTTTGTTTGCATCTCTCTATTCCCTCTGCCCCATGCGCGTTGCCCTACCAAGCACAGAAATTTCGAAGCCCTCAGCTGCTGTGAGGCTGTCAGCCTGGTGCCTGTTGGTCTCCGAGGGCGGTTTGGTACAGAGGGGAGAATGCCTGGATGCGTGCGTGCACTGATATTTTCAGTTAATCCCTTCCTAATTGGGTTTTGTGCCGCAGCTCAGTACTGCCAGTACCCTTGCGAGTTTCAGAGTATTTGAGCTTTTCCTCTGGGATCATGTTATTAAGCAATAATCTGTGTTTTATTTAAAAAGTGTAAGAAAAAAATTATAAAGGGAACAAAGTGCACCCTAAAAGCCCTTGAAACAGGGCTGTTAAGCATTTGTTTGACTCAAGGGTTTTGAATCCATAGTAGCACTTGATATTTGCAACCCGATAGAATAACCTCTTCCTTTGAACTGCTGGAAATCAAAAGTGAAATTGGAGTTGGTAAAAGGGATTTTTAAGACCAAGTTCTGGAAATGCCGGTGCTCTCTCAGGCATAATTTAGCTTTGTACAGATTGTATTCCCTTACTTCCATGCTATTGGTAAGCTATCTAATGGCTCCTCTGAGACAGGCGAAGCAATGGTTACCGGCATGGGAATTTTCTAGCTACTGTTTTCTTTGTGTTGGGAGTTCAGACCCAGGAACTCATTTTTAATGAGCAAAAACTCTTCTGATAATGCTCCTATTACAGTTCAGTGCAGGAAGAACGTGTTTTTTTAAATGCCTCATTTTTCTAAGCAGCAGTTTAGTATTTGGCTAAGATGCTGCATAGGAAAGGAATAATGCAAATTGAGTAGATAAACTAAATAGAAATTTTACCCTGACAAATGCTAGCATGTAAATGAAACAAAGTCAACTTTGTTTTGACTTTATAATGAAACACGAGAACACTTTTAATATCTCCCCAACTGTAGACTGAAGTCAGGGAATCTGCATCACAAAAGAAAAGCTTCACCAATTCCATTCTTTAAATATAAATATTTTTGGATACTTGTGTGTAAGAGCTACTAGGAGTGATAAGTACACTGACATAACCTGTATAGTAAGTAATTTCTTTTGGCTTAGAATAGCTTCTTGGTGAAATAGTAAAACTTTTTTTAAAAACACCTTGCTCAGTTTTTTTGTTCCTACCACTCCCATTAGAAGACTACACTAGAACCTAGTTCCTCTGATGTGTAGAAACTTGAATCCTCTGTAAACTGTAGTCTCTCATGTAGTTAATAGAGAAAGCACCAGGCGAGGATGGCTCATATTTAGTATTCAGAAGCTCAGCCTAATTGTTATGGGTTGCCCTTTGAATGATTGTTTGTGTTTCCTTTGGTTAAATGAATAGGCTATTGTTTTAAGTTCCTAGTGTAAAACCCTGGGTTCCAGCCCAAATGTATTCATGGCAGTTTTGTGCAATTACTGAGAGCAGAGCATGGTTTCATCAAACAAGATTATTATTATTACTATTATTACTTTCAATAAGGATAATAAAAGACAAAAATGACAGTATTTAAATTTAGGAAATACAATATTTTTTGTCTATATAGACTGAGGTAAAACTGTTAAAACATTATTATAAGAAACTGCTAACACCCACTCATTGTTTTAGATTAATGAAATACTTGAAGGTAGTAAGAGATGAATCAGAAGTTGATGATGAAGAGTTCTGCCAAAGAGAAAATTATTTGTCTTATTGATGGTGATTAGGGAGAATCATCCATGGGACAGTACTGTCATGGAATAAAGAAATATTTTTACTACAGAACAAGGCCCAAAAAGGTGTCCACTAATTAAATGGTTTGATGAGACAGTGCTAAGAGCTGTTATGAATACAAAGAAGATTCAGAACATTATCCATGGAAAAACTAGATGACTCGAAGACGGGAGCAGTGTCTGGGCATTTAATTGTACATTGTGCAAGCTTTTTATGCTGAGGGACCAAGAGTAACTGGCGTTTTGAATTGGAAATGGCAGATGAAGATGATCAGGCTCTTCTAACTGATCACAGTGTGCTGTGCTTCCAGTGTGATGCAGCAAAGATGACTAAGCTTTTAAGATGAAACAATGAGTTTAAAACTATGAATGTCTTAAAATTGTCATGCTAGGCACTAGTGTGACTTGCTCTGTTCTCCTGTAAATAAACTCCATCTTCTGTGTTAAGTAGCCAGGCAGCAAGACTAACTGTAATGCAAAAAGGGTTACTAGGCATGTGGAAGAATGAACTTACTTTACAGTCCCCTGCTTATATGTAATGTTATAAACAAGACGAAAAACATTAAAAAAAAAAAAAGAAGCTTTCAGCTTCGTGAAGCTTTGTAAGGTGCTTTTTTTCTGTTGCTTTGTTTTTGTTGTTTGCTTGTTTTTCCCCCCTCAAACCCTACCTCCTAGCAATGCGTATTTCTGGTGAAGGGTTGAGGCTGATGCTGTGTGCGCTCCTATGGTTTTATAAGCTGCAAACCCCTCTGTTAAAAACTTACTAGCCGTATGGTAAATAGCATTTTTGTGGAGTGCTTGCTGCCATAATCTAACTTTATGTCAAGTTCCCCAAATACCTCTAACTTGGTAGATACTTGATACAAGCAAGCATCATCTAGCAAAGGTACCACTGAAGGAATTAAGCACCCACAGCTCCAACACAGTTCATTTAGTGTGTTTGGCAGGCAGAATATTAATGTCATGTGTCCAGATACAGTGACAACAGTTACTGCTGGTTGGCAGTGAAACAAAGACTTGTCCTTCAGACTGTGCAAGGGTGCCACACAGACACAACAACAACAAAAAAGAGTTGAATGCTTGATTATGGCAGTAAGAAATTGCACATCTTGTGCTAAAGACTCTGAAATTATTAAATGACTTCAGCTGGCATTAATCATCCCTGGTAGCCTGTGACAATCATTATAAATAGGCTCATGATCTCTCTGGGGATTTTCTCTAATTTCCTTTCTGAATATATAGGGGACCAGTGAGGAAAAGGTGGTCTGCTTTAGGGAGAATAACAGGAGAATAACAAGGGCTTAGTTTTCATACTTTACTGTGAATACTTTGCAAGCAGTGTACATCTGGGTGGAACATGTACATATTGCTTTCTCTTACTTATTATTCTGAGAAGTGTTTGAAAATGCTTTGAGTTTAAAGTCTTGACATATGGAAACAGTGTTCACAAAAATGTAGTCACAGCAATGTTTCTCTTCACGTCAGTAACACTGTTGTGCAATTTCACTGAAGTCAACCACTGTTGGATTGGTTTCAGTATTTTTAAAATGTGAACTCTTCTACAAAACTCCCTGTAATGTAAGGCGGTTGTGAAGGTATGTCAAGGAAGACAGAGGCTGCACGTGTTTGAAGCCTTGGCAGGTGTTTGGGTGCATTTCCACTGAGGAATATCTTAGAGAATGAGCCTTCTTACATAGTTGGGCTCACTGGCAATGAGATGGCGGCTGACCCTCACAGACCAGATTGCCGCGTCTCTTGTCATGTCCATGAGCTTCGTGGGTAACTGGGGAGCAGGAGCAGACCCCATGTTGGTCCCTGATCTTCTCTGTCTGAGCCTGTGCAGGCTGGAGAGGGCAGCTCAAGGCATGGTGTGCTTGTTAATGCATGCTTGCTCAGCCCAGTGAGGCAGGCCCTGGGCCCAGAAAGGCCCTCAGCCCTGTGCCGAGCTTTCTCCTGAGACCTCCTGAGTGCTGACATCTCTGCCTGGCTCTTCAACAAGATGGGATGAACAACACATACCAAAATGCTCTCTTAACTGAAAAAGACATTTCAATACCCTGTATTTCTACTTTGAATTTTAAGATATTTCCGAATGAAAGAAATTTTAAAGGAATACCCATTCCTTCATTATTCTCACTGTATCTAAATTGAAATAATACTGAATAGGCATTGCCAAGGATTTAAAGTCATCAGTGATAGATTGGGATGTTTATTCAAATCTAAATCGTTTGCCAAATTGAATTTACTTTCATGTGATGGTAAAGGCCAAATGAATCACTGAGGGTTGCACTGTGCATAGTGGTTTCATTATAGAAACTCATGTAAATGTCTCAGTCTGTGGACAGTTATTAATGCTGCTATAATCTAGAGGTCTGCATCGTGTAATGAAACAGATGCCTAATGGATGGGGTATTAATCGAAACTCTCCAAGGGCTAGTTGGGATGTTACTCGCGTTTGTTTTGATTTTCATTAGGAAGCTGATTGTATGCGTGTGTCAGCATTGTGAAACAATGCCGTAAATCTCCTGGGAAAAGCAGCAAATATATGTTTTTAGGAAAGTAATGTGCAAGGACGGAAATTTACCATGATGTAAAGTATTTTACATCTTTTGGAAACTGATTTTTGGGGGGCAACATTGATGTGGGCTAATTAAGGGTGAGGGGAATAACACTGACATGAGAAGAGTGAGTTAATGTCTGTGTAAACCTGATTTTTAACTAAGCTGGTTCCTATATTTGGTTTAGAATTGTTCTTTTTTGTCTAAGGGAAGCAAGAGGGAAATTAAGATGTCGGCTCATATAATGGACGATATACCAATTAATTCATTAGAGCAGCCATACCAGACTTACTTTCTTGGAAATTCTTACTCTCCGTATATTCTTAATTAAAATGTCTTAACTTGTTCTTTATCTGAAATTCAAAATTAATAACTGGCTGAGAACGCAAAGCTAATTCATTTTGCCCTCTTAAGTATATATTCATTCTATACGAACAGAAAGAAAACAAGCAATTGGATGGTATCTCTTATAATCAATTGAGCTCGTATTTTAACTGAATACATTTAATTTTCTTGTCACATTCTTTCAATTAGTAGAGATCGTAGTGGACCGAAGATACTTCTGAACTGCCTGAGAGGGTCAAGCAGTGACAGTGCAGCTGAGGTGTGCTACCTTCCCCTCTGCTCGTTTCTTGTCCCTGAACTGGCTCCAGGCAGTAATGGGCTTACCCTGGGCAATGGTGGGAGCTGCTGGTCTCTGTCGTTGCCCTTTGGAAAGGAGGGGATGGACTTGGTGCCCTTTAGTGAAGCAGCAGCCATGGCTGCTGTGCAGGTATTTTTAGGTTATTGGCAGCATTCTGGTATTGTGAAGAGTCGTGATATTTGAGTGACAGTAGTTCACATGAGTAAAAGACATGTTTGAGGTCTTAACGTTTAGAAGTCGGTGATTTCTGTGTTGCTGCGTTTGACCTGCTCCTGTCTCTTGCTATGGGGAACCAGGCCAGGATGTTGCAGGACAGACAGCTACGCAGGCTGACTTTCCCCGCCCCTTCATGCCTCAGCCTTCATTTCTTGACCTCACTGCCAAAAATCATCTGCTTCTACTGCAGGATAGTCCTTTAGATGCTTTAAAAAAGACTTGTGAAGTTTTAATTCTCTCTGAAAAAAAACAGGTTTTCAATGATACCAAGTTGTGTAATACAACTGCTGTCTCTCTACAGCAGAAGGAGGAACAAAGTTTGCAGGGAACTAATGAAGAGAGAGCACATCGCTCTGATCATTCATGTTGCTTTCAGTTGCTTCCTTCTTCTAGCCCTGTGTGTATTCTTTAGCTTATAATTTATTCAGGATCTCATTTCTGGTATGGTATCTGTGATGACGCATGCAAACTACTTGCTATATTTATACCTCAAAAGATTTTGGTATGCTGACGGCTCTTGCTCTGTTTTCCAGTTCTTAACATGATATACATGCAGAACCAGATAGCAATCATATTTGCTTGCACATTATGGTTAGATAATTTCAGAAGAATGAGTTACTATTTAAAGACTCGTATTTCTTTAGCCAAACATTCTGGAAAAAATAAATGTTAAGAACTTTATAGCTGAGTATTCATCTGTTTTCACTAGATTCTGTTGCGAGAAGAACCAAGAAAGCTTTAATTTATATTTTCAAACATTATGTTTTTCTTAGTTATATATGTAGGTAAGTTAACTGCTGCTAGTTTTGATTTCTGCTAGCATTTTCATACCAGCTAATTTTGAAAGAAACATCATGTGAGTAAAATAGTCCCCATTCGTGTTCACTAGGACAGTTTTTTTGTGTGTATACATACTGTATTTTTCTGTAGAAATAAGAAATTCCACTTAAATTGTAGTCAGTGAATTATCTTCTCCAAGATTAAACTATATTTGTGTTTTTGAATAGTGGACTGGTTTGCAGTTCATTGGAAATGCTAGAATGCTGCAATAAGAGTTGTTTGGAAAGTGAGTGGAAGTGGCAAGGCAACTAATTTACAGTCAAATAAGCTCTAGCTGTGTATTTTTGGAAGGATGTTTTTATATAGCTTGAAACTTCACAAATTCCTGTGCAACCCTGATTTCACAAAATGAACAGTCTCTCTTCATGTCTTCATCATCAAAAGAATGAGTTGTAGTGCAGATTTGCCAAGATTTTGATATTGTTCTCTTTAATTGACTTTACGGGATTCTGCTTTGTAAAATACCGCATCTTTCAAATGGCATTTTGCATGGCATTTCATTTGTTAATTGCTTCCATGGGCATACTCATAATCTTTAAAGTGCAGAGTTTTCTGTAATAAACACTTTTACAGTAGTTCATAAGAATGTATTGGAAGGAAGAGGGGATGACAGCAAATGTCACTGAAAGGATTGCTGCCTTAATTTTATTTTTTATCTAAGTATTTGCAGTGTGTAGAAATCTTTGCATGAAATACAGAATGATGCAGAAAACTTCGCTTACTCTGAGTCATTATGAACTGCAAACTGAAAGAGGAGCACAGAGAGAAAATGTTGCCTCAGCAGTGGTCCAAGCAGTGTAACCTAGCTGTGAAATCAGCCCTGCCTGGAGCTGCGGGAGACCTGCAGAGGTTCCTTCCACTCAAAATGCTCGTGGGATTCTGATAAAGCTGAACTTGTTTGGCTCTCCCAAGCGCTGTCCTGCTCGGCAACAGGTTTAAATGGTTGTATTTTGACTTTTTGATCTCATAGAGCCATCCTGTAAGATCTCAGACTCACATTTTGAGTTTTCGTATTTAAATAGAATTTTAAATCGAATGACCAGCTTGACTTTTCTGGAAAAGAGTGATCTCAGCTAGCTTAAACTGCCACAGAAATGACAAGGTGTGTTAGCTGAAGATGCGTCTCAGATTGCTTAAACGGAACAAGATTTGGTTTTACAGCAGCACTGTTCAGCAGAATCCTGTCTCTCAGTGGCTCAGTCTGGTGCACCAAGCCCCCCTCCTGTCACAGCAGTGCTGTTGCTCACAGCGTGGGAGAAGCTGAGTCCACAACCCGATCTGCAAGCCAGAGCTCATCTTTCTGGGGACTAACACCATTAACAAAAGGTCTGCTCTAGAGCACAAAGCTGGTTTGCTTGCTTTGACCCAACTGTGGACCTTACTGCTGAGACTTGGTGGTGGTTGTGGCCCAGGGAGTGCCAAGCAGGTGAAGGACAAACTGCGTTCATTCGTATCGGCTTCTGAGCTTCTGCCATCCCTCCCACCCTGCCCTGCTTCATGCTTGAATCCACAGTGTGTGGAGGTGTCTGGCTGACATTTCAGAAATACTGGTTGTTAGATCCATGGTCCTGTTACTCTCTGTTACGACTTGTTGGCTGTGTGCTGGAGGAGCACAGACTGCTGTAGATGTCTGCCCTCTCTCTCCTTCCCTCTCCTTTGAAATACAATTATATTGCTAAGGTGCTGGTTGAAGAGACATTTGTAGACAGATGCTAAAAGCAAAGGGAGCTTGGATCTGTTAATACAATCTTGAAATCTGTTTTTAAATCTAGTTTCTTCTGTAGAATTTCCCTGTAGGATGATCAGTACTGCCCCACAAGGCCTAACAGAAGCAACCTGCCTTACATCCCACTGAAGGACACAAAAGAAATGGTTACTGAAACTCTGATTTGCTCCTTCCCAAATGGTTCACTCTGGGTGAACCAAAATAACCCATCGTGTTTCTAAAAACTTGAATGATCAATGATCTTTTTTTTTTTTTTTTTTTTTTTTTTTTGGAGTGTTGTATATAATATAGAAACAAGCCTTGCTTATGAAGAAGGGCGTAAGTCTCTGGAAAAGTAAATGCCTGTGGAGTGCAAACAGCCTCTTCTGTGTATGGCAACAAAGTGTTAGAAGGTAGTGAATACCTGAAGATAAAGCTTGAACAAAAATTAAACCAAACATTTAACATATTCTGAAGTTCTCTACAACTTATTTTTCATAATTTATTAATATTATTTTTCTGGAGAAAAAATAGGCGGTGTTAATTAGATAGGAATGGTTCATAATTTGGAAAAAAGGAGCAGATTATTACCCAGTCAGATGTATGTAATGTGTTCCTTCTTTTGCATAAGAGGCATATGTTCTTTTAAAAGTTTAAAATGAAAATTGAAGAGTAAAATATTGTAATAATTGAAATTACAGCTTGTGTTCAACGTTGTGACTGTCTCTAATAATGGTGCACATGCTCTCTCCCTCTCTGCCCTTCTTTGGGGTGCCCTTCTAACATTTATTTTTTTTAAATGTGAAATACTGTGACAGATAACTTCCCGTCACTGATGCACTAATGAAAGAGAAAATTAGACTTCCTTGAGCCTGTAGGATTGAACAAATAGGAGATGGAAGGACTTGGAAGACTCTCAGTTACTGTTTGGGGGTGTTGAGAAGGGTGTGGTATTGCTGCGCTCTGTGACGGGGTGGACATGCTGAGGAATCATGTAAGAAACCCTGTGATGGAGAGAAAGGGCAGAAATAAAGGTTGAAAAGGAAGAAACCAACTGAACAGAGAACAATGCATTTCTAAATAGCATTAATAATTTCCCATGAAGTAGATGACTGAATAAATACTGCATTAATTAGGAAACCTCAGATGTGCTGCGATAAGGCCATATTTCTCATTTGGATTCTTTCATTGGCATTGTGTTGGCATTCATAATTCTATGGATTAAAATTATTTCATAATCAAAAGATGTGGCTGTAACAATGTACTGATGTCAACCTGTCATTGGGATGTGATGAATACGTAAGTACTTTATAAATGGACAAAACCCAATCAGTTCAAATACTGCATTCGTTTAGCTGTGTTCTTACATTTGTGGAAAGTGAGTTATGGGGGATGCTAAATTCTAAGTAGTTTATGAGCTTCAGAAGATGTGATCACACTTCAAACATGCATTTTGTGGAATAATCTCCCAAAGCAGAAAATTTCTTTTATCGCTGTTGAGGGAGACTATGTATTTTATGTTCTCAAAGAAGTCTTTTCGTGTAATATTATTCATAAGCTCATGCAGGGAATTTCCATAGTGACAACGAACAATTGTTTTTATTCAGTTTCGTTCTGGTTTATATTAGATGCATTAAGAACATTCAAAATGTTCTTTTTCCTTCCCATCTGCAGTGCCAGCTCTGTTCCACAAGTGTTGTGTTCCTGCTTTAGCTCCCGACACTTTTGCTAGTGCTTTGATCTGTGCCATGGCTGTCCAGAGCTGCTTTTGCAGATTCTTTGTGTCTCCACTGTACAACTGGCATTAGCAGTAATATTTTTCTTTCTTCAATGACAAAGTAATTGTAACTCCAAATGGTGTTCCTCTCTTGTCTTTCTCAATTAGTGGTATTTAGAAATGTAAAATATTCTCTTAACAGTTTAGTTAGGAGGTTGCTTGTTCGTCTTTTTCTTGTGTGAAAGTGCCAAGCGCTGCTGGGGAGAGGAACGGGCCAAAGCAGAGTCAAGTGGTTATATTAAGTTTGATCGTGTTCAAGGTAAATAAAGAGAGAGACTGTTTCATTTTTATTTTTTTTTAATATTTATTTATGCAAATTTATTTATGTAAATAACATCCCTCATCCCCCATGAAAAATGCAGCTTTTTTGTGTGGTCATGCTTTGTAGGCCAGTTTGGTAGTTGGACTTGAAGATCTTGAAGGTGTTTTTCCAAGCAAGATAACGGTATATGACTCTGTGACATTTATCGATACTCCTTATTCCAACAAGCAGGCAGCTTGCAGTATGCAGACTATAGAAATTACTTGATACCTGATTTTATCTTACTTCAATGAATCATCCTTCTCTGTAGATCTGTTGTAAATTTATATATTTCTCACAAATGTTGATGTATGATTGGTTAATTTGGAAGTGGGCTAATGGTGTTAACAAGATTCACTGCCTCTAACCAGGCTGTTTAGCAAAATTTTCCAGTAAATGTAATAAAAAAACATACTAGAGCAGAAGCATATTTTTTTCCTCATACTTTCAATCATTTTGATAATTTATTTTTACAACCTCCCCCCATGCAATGACTTGATTTCTAACAGTTTACAGTATGGCATTTTGTGAAGGCTTGTATTTTTATTTATTTTTAAAATCTTAACCAACTAGAAAACAAGAAACAAACAAAAAGAACCAAAAAAAAAAACAAAAACAACAAACTCACACCACCTTTCTCCCCTACTTCTTCCCTGTCCTTTCTGTTTTAGGTCTTTTCCTGCTTTGCGCTTGGTCTTTAATCCCTAAAACTGTGCACTACCTGTTTACACTGCTTCATTTGTTTTAAGCATCTTTTGTCCTATTTCCATTTTGTTCATCTTTGTCTCTTAATTGCTACAGTCCATTGCTGGTACTTCAGAAAATAGCTTATCACTGTGCAAGGAAGAGGCTTTCCTGTGCACTTCTGTGGCATGTAAAAGGTACTTGAGATGTTAGCGCTCTATAAGGACCAGTTTTCACGTCAGTAGTTTGGTTGTAGAATGTAGCTTTATTAAATAATTCACCTGATTTGTTTAAAGGCAAAAAAGTATCGATGACTTGAATTGTTTTTTTTGAGTAATGCACTACAACAATTTGACACTTTCAAGTGTCTGTCTATGTATATTATATATATATATATATATATATATATACACATATATAAAGATATGCTTAAACCAGGTGGTTAAGACTGAAGAATCTGAACTGACACCATCCTTGTAATCTCTTTGTTTTTTAGACTTGCTGTTTGCAACTAAAAACCCCTAAAATGAAATCTTTTTAATAATGATACTGAACATCACAGCCAGCTCTCCTTTGAATTACTGTGTTTACTGATGCAGTCATGATAACCATCAGTTAGGCAGGGAAGCTCATCTATAAAAGCAGAAACCTGTATTAGCCATAGTTCTTGTTTAGTTGGAGAACTTTATAGTCCTGTTGCTTATCCTTTGAACCTGATTGTACAGATAACTTTTTCTGAAGAGGATCTGCATCATGAGGTCATGCAGTACTGCAAGACTAATGAGGGAATCCCAGGGGTCTTCACAGTACCGTGAATGCATGTAGTACTGTAATACCTTATAGAGCAGAAAATATAGACCTGAAATGAAAGAAGAGATTGTCGGTAAGTCACTGCTTGTATTGAGTCAGACTGAACAGAGACTGTTTTTGTATGGCTGAAAACTATTACTGTGCTTCTTTTTCTGGGTAAGTGGAACAGTATTTTTGAGAAATAGTCTTGCTTTTAGTAATACTGGGCCCTTGGCCCAGTTGCATCTTTTCTTCCTATTAATCGATCTCACTCCATCTCTGTGCCTTGCTTCCAGCAGCTGGAAGTGGTGAAGCTTTTAGCTGCTCTTTTGGCACACGCTGCCAGATGGCATTGCAAGGAATCACTGTAGGTCTGTTAGGATGCAGTCTTCCCAGTTTCGATCCAAACATGACTTATATCATTAGTTTCTAAAGAGGCATTTGTATTCCAGCCTGGGATCAATAACGTTCCCCAAATCCTGCGGGCCCTCTCTCTTGCAGGATCATCAATCACTGTGGCTAAACAAGGGAAAGGACACCCAAGGAAACTCTGGTCAATGGACATTGCACGTAACAATTATACATTGGGGTAATTGAGACTTGAAAAAATAAAGGCTTAAGTGGAAGCCAGTAAGAGGCAGATGTTTCTCATTTCATTAGTAATTCGGAGCTTAAGTGAACTAATTTTTATGTGCTCTCTCTGTGTCCTTCTGTTAATACCCATACTGTTGTCAGGAGATCACATCTCCTGACCTTTCTCTCACTTGCTTAATTTTCAATTTAGCTTAGATTAGATGTGC
This sequence comes from Anas acuta, assembly GCF_963932015.1. Classification (NCBI taxonomy): domain Eukaryota; kingdom Metazoa; phylum Chordata; class Aves; order Anseriformes; family Anatidae; genus Anas; species Anas acuta. The sequence continues at coordinate 48,953,830 of NC_088981.1, forward strand.
TGCATGGCCTTATAGTATCCTCACCACACTTGCAAGACCAGAAGTTTGCCCACTGCTGAAAGAATATTTTGAAGCTTGTCAATATCAATATTAAATAATGTTTTTTTCTTTGTTTCAAATATTTCCTTTTCAATTTTAATTATATTAGATTAATGCATTGCAGTTTTCACTTGGAAAAGTAAGGCTGGTTAATGAAAGGCTATCAGAAAGTACTACGTTACCTTAAAAAACTCCCAAAGTCACTTCTAATAAGTATATTTACAATACTGCTATTGTTTGCATACCAGGATAGATCTCTATGTGAACTTTTTATTTAAGATAGTTATAAAACTTTTCCAACTGAAAATGCACTTTTTTAGTTTGAGTTTTGAAGGCCCAGGTATTTGGTTCATACTTAAGGTTGGGAAGCAAATATTTGAAAAGCAAGTCAAGTGTGGTATGGCTTTTTTTTTTTTTTTGGTTTTGTTCCAAAAAAAAAAAAAAAAATCAATAGACTAATACAGTTACTTAAACACAACTTTAATTTGAAAGATTTTTTTTAATTAGGTTTAATGTTTGTCATGCTCTTGCAGTTATTCTTCACTCTAGAGAGTTTGTGCAGAGATTTCCAGTGAGGATGTCCCTCCGGCACCATGCCTGGCAGCTGCAGTTTTCTCATAGGGTGGAGGGCGGTCACAGGAGGAAAAGCATTTTTTGCATCTCTTTCAAGGGATTAACCCATTACCCCTACATTGTGTTAGCATCAGTCAGCCATCATCACTACTTCTCTTGTAGGAAACAAGTTTGAACAGGGTGTGTTTTGGCACTTCAGGTACTCACAGGAAAGTTTTACATTATCTCAGAAAGGAAAATTCACACTATGTTGTAAATGATGGTTCAAACTTCATCTGAAAAAGGATGATTTGACCCAAATGCACAGATAAGAGTGCCTAAGAAAGTGCAGTGACACTCTTGGGTGAGAAAGATGAATAAACTTGAAATTCAGCGTACCACCTCTAGTAGAGAAGTGTTTTTTGATGTGATGTGATCTGTTTTTTAGGTGTGAAATGCTTTATTTAGGGTGTTTCTAGCATCCCTAGCGTATACTCTAAATTATACTCATTTTTATGTTGATATTTCTAGGTAACCTACTGAAGTAAAGATCAAATGTTGGGGGGGGGGGGGGGTTCTTTTAATATGGCAATCTAAAGCTGCAGTCTACAATCTTCTGATAATCCATCATGTTGTTGGCATTAGCAGGTGCAGATACACCAACACGAATTACTAAATTTCAGTCTGTTAAGGAGACTAAGGCTATTTTCAGTTACTGGTGCCATGTAGAGAAAGAGCTGTGAACATAGTAAAGCCACTTGCAAGTAATTTAGAAAACATATTTTGTATTCTTTCATTTTTTATTTTTTATGAAACCTTAGTATATGCAAGTACAAGTGCTACACTTGCCAAAAAAAAAATGAAAAGAAAAAAAATTAAACACACTTTTTAAATAAGTAGGAGATGGCTGTGGAGAAGAAGGGAAGACTCCTTTCCCAATTTAAACATGAGGGAAAAAAACAAGCTCATCCTTACCCATTTTAGCTGGGATTTCAATAGCAATTCTGGAGGTTCCTGCTTCTGTATTGATACAAGACCATAGCTCAAGTCACTCAGACTAAACAAGTACCAAATGATGAAAATGGCATTGAGATGATTGCAAAGTAGTTTACAGGGAAAAAAAAAAAAAAGAAAAAGAAAAAGAAAAAAAAAGTTGGAGTGATAAATTCAAGTGCAGTTTTGGTTTTGGATTGTGCAATTGTGCAACCTTCTTAGATTGAGTGTCCCCTCTATTCGAATGGTTTATAAGGAGAAGCAATTTATAGCAATGGAAAGTTGTATATGCAAAATGCATCCTTGCTGAAAGTGTAATTCATGTTCAATAGAACCAATATAGATCTATTGTGCACAAATGGAGTGATGACTCTTAGAATTTTTAAATAGAAGAAAATGAATCTAGAGATGTTCAGAGAGATACTTAAAAGTTCTTATGACAAATGTACGTTTCACCACTTAAATCAGCTACTGATGCTACTCTGTGTCAGCATATGCTTCTTCCCATTGATTTCTAGTGCACCTTAAAGGGTATTTTATTTCTTTTCAGAGTAGTAGAGTACAGTTATGGTACAGCTGATTGCAGGAATTTTCTGCATCATATATTTAACTATTCCATTTCAATTCTAAAGAGGAATTATTTTATTTATTTTTTTCAAAAATGAGCAGAAACACTAATCCTCGATAGGGACAAAGTAGTTTTAAAAGTTAAAAGTTCAACTCTTAGCTGTAGCAGCAACAAAATGCCTTTTCCACCCCCCCCCCATTATCCACCTGCAAAGTGGCACTGTTTCAACTTGTAATTTTTAAGTGAATTTAATTGTACAAATACGTAATAGGTCAACTATTTAAAAATAGTTAAGATTAGTCTGGTTAGGCTGTCAATTATCAGCAGATTTAACTTCAGCTACAATAATGTACCTTTAATCAGAAAGGAATAATGAAACTAGTAATAGCAAAGTCTCAGGAGTGATTGAAAGGCTTTGTATAAGCAAGGTGGTAATTTAACCTCAAGTTTTGGGGATATAGTATCTAAAATGGATAAAAGACTCTGCAGCAGACACCACTTCAATCAATCATCTGCAGAAGCTGTAGGTTTTCACATTTTGAAAAAGTATTTCTTACTCAAAAATTGCAATAATTTCTGGATGTTTTGCATATTCAAGAATACTTCATGGAAATGAATGATAAAATAATATTCTGGTTGGTTTTGGATTCCTTTGATTCACTGAAGGTATATGCTAGGTTGGTGTACTTTTCAACAAGAATTAGCCTTTCAATTTTTACTGAAATCAGTCATGTAAGACCACATATGATGTCCAACAGAGGCTGTTTGGCCACTCTTGCTGTGAAGAATAGTGTAGCTACTGTCAGTACAATGATTCAATTTATAGGTTGAAGGTGTGCAAGCTGAATTGCATTGCTTTAATACCTAACTGTTTGTGGATCTGATCTGCTTTTCCAGTCCTCGTGGAGCTTACTCACCGTTGAGATCTTAGACTACTAGGCTGCGCTTTTTTGGGGGGTTCATTGTCCCTACTTTTGGTCACCAACTCAGAACATGGCAGTTCCTGTAACTCAGTGCTAAGTTTCTTGGTGCAGTTGTTTCAACATATTTTTTTTTTATTTCCCATTTTTTTTAAAGCTGCAATACTGAGCATTGTTTTTCAGGTGATTGTGATAAATATCAAGAAAAGCTTTGGTTGGTTTCTGGTGTTTCTAAGCAAGGACTGATTGAGCACTTGTTTTCCTTTTTCGAATGTTGCTGCTATTGTTCCTATGGATTTTTGCAAATGGTTGTTTTGAGAGCCATTTAAAAAAAAAAAAAAGTAGTGTTTTTGGCAATGGCAGATGCTTATCTAGGCACCACTGAATGCATCTCTCCATCCAGAACATCAGCAGATGGTGGCATGGGAAATGTGGTACTCATTAACTGAGGTTTGTGCAGCATGGGTGTGATGTTTGGACACTTTGATTGCATCAGGACAGCTGTGTATCAGCATAACCATCTTCTCCATCCTGAAAAAATAAAACAACAGTCAAAAAAGGCCATGTGTGTTCAGCGGATATTGGCTTATAGCAAGTTAACAGTCAGTGCTCTTACTGTATACGGTGTCATACAATGGTACTTGCAAAAGTATCAAAATGAAAATTAAATGCAAGAAGAAATTGCAACAAATTTTGAACACTCCTGCATATTTCGAACTTCATTGTTGAAATGTGTAAATCTTAATGAACCAGATGCTTGTTTGGTAGGTTTTGTTAGTCTTTTCCCTCAGAGTCCTTTTGTTCTTGAAATTAGAAGATCTTTTGGGACAGTTTCACTTTTTCTAACAGTCTTCTACCATAGCAGCAGTCCTTACAGACATACTGAAAATGTAGCAAATAAACCTAATTTTGGTTCTGAAACTTTCATGAACATCTTATTCCCTCATCTCCTTACTTAATAAAAATAACAATAGCAATGAATTCTACTATCCACAGGCATCAAAGTACTTTGCAGATAGCAACTAATCGTTGTTGCCAAATTGTTCTTGTTTGGTATAGTTAACAAAAGTCTTGAACGCTGGAGGCTAACCTGAGATATCACAAGAGCTCCCAATAAAATAATGTCGAGCACTGAAAGAGCAAGTGTCAGTCATACTTCTATCTCCTCTGTCATTTCTTTTCTGCATCCTGTCACCTAGCACCTTGTTTAACTCTCTTGCAAGTTGGTGTGGCTGTGTGGTGGTTTGTGTGTTTGAAGTGATGGAAATGTAAATTGTCAGATGAGCTCGTCTGGTGGACTGTTAGCTGGTGCCCTCCTCCCCACCGACACTTAGATTTTGTACATAATTATAGACCGAATATTCCATAATTGCATGTTTTTCAGATGATATTGCTTTCTAGCCTACAAGCTGATATAAACACTGTTTTCTTTCCCTGGCAATTGTAGGGTGTTTTTTTTGTTGTTGTTTTTGTGTGCCTGTTTTTATTACTACTGCTTGAGCTGGTCTGAGATCTGTACAGCTTTGCTCTTTTTTTTTTTTTTTGACATCTTTAAGAAGTATAAAATCTTCAGAATTCACAAATACTGCTAAGTGTGCTTCATAAAATAATGATGGCCCTCTCTTTTCTAAGAAGGATTCTGGTTCTCCCTTCATTTCCTTTATCAGTGTCACAAATACTATTACTTTTAGTAACAAACACAAACTAATTCTAGATCTGTGGGCAGTTGATGCCATTTTCTTCACTGGCAAAACAAAGAAAAGAAAGTTTGGATTTTCAATGATATTGCCAAAGCACAACACAGTTACTTAAGTATATACATATATATGTGTGTGTATATATATATATATATATATATATATATTTAATGAATGTGGCCCCTTTATGGGAGTCTGACCCACGTAGGGTTCACTGATACAGCCTTCAGGCATGGGTGTTAGGTCCCATTTTGTAGTGAGTACTTCTGGACCTGGATGGTGCCTGTGGCATGTCACTTAGAAATGTGGCTGCTGCCTCGGCATGTAATAGTGTGTCTTGGTAACAAGGAGCCCTGTTGGGCTGCTTTACTATCACCAGAGCACTGGTAGTCTTGTTATGTTCAGGCTGAAATAGAAATGACTGGTGGGCAGGTCCCTTACACACTGGACAAGACGTTAAAGAAAGCTCAGTCTGTCCTGTGTCACTAACAAAAGCTGCAAGAGCATGAGCTGAACTCCTATCAGGGCTCAGGGAAGCCAAGTGGAAGCTTAACTTGAGACACATTTATCAAAAGCCTTGCATCACTGAATTCACTGCTCACAGATCACCTTTGTTTCAAATGAGCTTGTCTGCAAATGAAATGAAACTTCATAAATTCCTTTTTTTTTGGCAGAATTAAGAACCCATTGAGCCCATCAGAGCGTGGAATTGCCAACCTGCTGCTTCAAGCACCATGCTTTTTTCCCCTTTCTCTGAAAGATAGTCGTGTGGTTGCAGGTGACATTGCAGAATAGAGCTTAATAAAGGAGAAGAACTGTCCAAGCTCTGCTTTCCTTTCTCCTTTTCCCTCTGCCCAAGGTGATTTTTAAATGCCTTTTTGAGTACACCATGAAGGGGAGCAGGCAGCAATTATTCCTTGTCAAATTTATGGTTACTTGATTATTTACATCAGCTGAAAGAGGCCAAAATCAATGGGAGCTCTTTTGTGCTAACAGTGGAACTTCATTTCATCCCTGTCAAAGACCTGATTTGCCTCAGCAACTGCTCTTGTCGAAGTAGGGCACAGCCACTTTCCCTGAAGACCTCTGGCCAAAACTGCTAACGCTGCTCTCCTCTCCTCTGTGCCTAGACAGACAGAAGACGCTTGTACAGAGAAAGCTAACTTGAAAAATTAAAGAATCATGAATTATGTCTGCTGTTTTTCTCGTAGATCCTCTTAAGATAGCTTGGGCTCCGTGCAAGTGTATGGGTTTTGAAGCTGAATGTTTTAACTCTGTTGGCCCTCCTGAATATCCCCCCCTGAGAAATAAGTTGTTTTGTGTTTTTTTTTTTTTTTTTTTTTTTTTTGAGTTTTCATCCTTGGTCTTTTTTTTTTTTTCATGCTACTCTGTAGAAGTTTGCTGTAAATGTTAAGCATTACACAAACTGTGAAAGGGCTTATTTTAAGTTATGTTGCTGTTTCTAAGGAAGCTATTTTGTATTTCATTTGGTGAACATTGTGTAGACGTACTGCAGCTCACCACTTCCATCAGCATGCAGTGGAGCTGTCCATGAGCACGTCTGATGGTGCACTACCTCCTACTTCAGCTTGCTTGTACTTAAAAATCACTAATATTTATCTAATTGTGCCTGTTATTTTTACTGTGTGGTGTGACCCCACATCATCATAATTTCTGTAGGATCCTGACAGGAGCTCAGCACTTCTTCATTCAGGTTCAAATCTGTGTCTTCCTCACCCTGGGAGGGCAGCAGCCACCGCAGTGTCTGGTCCCTGAGGGAGCTGGGATACCCAAAGGTACAGCTTCAGCAAAACGCTGGAGGAAAATGCACAGCCCCTCACAGGGGAGAGATCCCTTTAGCAGGTGTTAGGTTGCAGTAATAACAGCAAAGGCTTCTTTGGTTTTGGAAATGTCTGACACAGTAAAAAGAAGCATTTGTCATTTGTGGTGACATTTTGGAGCCATAGGATGTCGTTCTTCGGTGGGCTTTATTTCCTCGCAGGCAGGCTTTCACTTGTTTGTTTTAGCTTTAGTTGTATAAACACTAGGCTTTGCAGAGATGCTTATCACCTTTAAGGTCCACAGTCCCAAGGGAAGCTGCAAGTACTCGGCACCCTTGACATGATCCAAGGTTGTTTTTTTAACAAATTTTCTCCTTTGCAAATCTGTTCCCTTCTCACATACCCTTTATTATTTTATATGTGGGTGGGAAGTACAGAAGAAACAAAAACTGTGTACAAACACGTGGATGTTGTTTGTTGCTTGGTAGTTAGAGGGGGGGGTCAGAGAGCAGTTTGTAGATGGGTTGTGATGACGGTTCACAGCACAGCACCCACAGATGCCAGTGACCTGACAGACCTATTCTAGGTTGAATATCAGACCCAGGCTGCTATATCTGCTTCTCTCTCATTTGCTTTTCAAAGAGAGGATGGCGAAGCATGAAAGGTAATAATTTTCATCTTTCATTAGTAAGCACACAGTCAATTTTGTGTGTTTGTTTTTGCTGCTGTTTTAAAGTAACCAGAGAACAGTAATACAGCTCAATGTATTGGACAAGTTGCTTCAATTAGGAGCATGTTTTTATAAGTGAATGTAGAGCAACCAATATATATGCTGAAGAAGGATTTTGGAGAAAAATGCAACTTACGCATTTGTCTTGTTCTGGCCTGAAGTTTTAATAGCTGTGTTTTATCAAATATGCCAGAGACACTGGGCTCTTCCTCAGCTGAATGGGTTTTGATGTTTTCCATTTTCTCCTCCCGACATTCTTTCATTTTGCACAGGCTGCAGTGAGTTACCTTTTGCCATGTTGAGCCTTTCACATTATCACTGGATGGCTGATTGGGCACAAACTTCTCAGGTGGAAACTAGCACCAGAAGAGACCTCTTTTGATGGGGAAATGTGAGCATTTCAGTTCTCAGCCTTCATCCACAGTGATTCTCAACTGCGTGCCAGGGGTAGGGAAATGCAAGGGACAAGTGCCTTGCCCTTCATTGCTCTTTGGGTCGGTGCATTTCATGTGCGTGCTCGCTGCGGGTGCTGCCCACCACACCTTACTGGTCCTCTTGCTCTTCTGTGTTGGTATTGCTTAGGAAGCCCGTTTTAGTACGTGTTTATTCCACACAGACAAACATGCAGTGGGCTCTCCCACCCCCATAACTCAATGGAAACTTTTTCTGTTAGATTTTTCATGTGTGCTTCCCTCCTCCTCTCATCAGGCCTTTAAATATGCAGGAAGGCCAACAAGATTTGATCCTTTATGGATCAAATGCTAATATGGATCAAATGTTAATGCGTGTGTAGTGAACTGGTCTATCTTTTTCACCAGCATGACTACCAAGTGCATTATTTTTATTTGTATTTGCAGTTCTGAATTAGCCCTCAACATGGGCTAATCTTTCTCTAAACTGCAAGTTTTTCTTTAAAACAAAACATATGAATGAATTTAAAGCACTTTTTTGTTTTGTTTTTAAATTTTCTTTTTTTTTAATTTTACTGCATGCTGGCCAAAACTTTTCAGTGTGAAGCATTTTTTTGTGAGGTTCTGAAATAAAAAATCAAAAACCCTTTGAGAAGCTGTAGCTGATTAAAGCCAATGTGGGCTGAGTTGCTAATGCTGTAAGGTGAACCAGTGTGCTTGTGTCCTGGTGAAGATGATCTCACCATCATGCTGCACTTTTATGGGCGAATCCTCAGCTTCCTTCCTCCAGCACAATCTCAGGCATTTCTGAATAGAGGGTGGAGTCCTTGGCTTTAAATGACAGCTAAATGAGAATAAAAACATACAATAATTCAGTGGAAATGGAGCTTCTGACCAGCCTTACACACACAAAAAAAAAGCTCTGCCTGAATAAATTTGGAAAACCTATTTGTTTCTTTTAAAGTAGCTAGTAATAAAATGGGGCTAGAGAAGCCTCAGGCACACTATATTTTAATAAGCTTCTTGTTCAAGTCAAAGCTAAAGCTGCAGTTATGGATAATGCAGCTTACATTTTATTTCAAGAATAAAGATTATATTATCATAATTTCAATTGTAAATGCACTTTACTTTTGTCAACAGGCCACTGATAAGATCTCTACGTGAGCCTCTTAGTTGACAAAATGGCACAGCATGCAGAAAGATAATAAACCTTCTTCTGTGAGGAAATTTGGTTCAGTGCTTTAATAGCTGTAGTCAGACTGGGTGTTTGAAAAAGAAAAGTGCTCTTGCAGCCGTAGCACTGAGAAGCCTGGTGGTAAGTTCCAAGTTCCTCTGTGTGAGTGTGCTCAGAGCACATAATCATCATTATGTGCTCTGTTTCTTTTATTTTGTTGTGTCTGTTAAACCTGCTGAGCTCAGAATCAGGTCTGGGATCTTGCCACTGAATGTGGGGTTTGACCAAACACCTCGTCTTTCCTTCATATCCTACTGAAAAAAAATAAACTTGAAGAGCTCCACAGAATACTGAAAGGCAAAAACAAACAGGGGAAAATACACCAGAAAAATAGAAGCATGTTGCCAGTTTAACACGCAAAAGAGGTAAACATGAATTTGTGGCTAGCAATCATACAGCAACCTTAAAAGAAACAGGGTAGGTGCTGTTCAGTAGTACTTTTTTGGAAGTTGCATATAAACAAGTGCTTCATAGTGAGGCTTTATGTTCTTCTCCCTCTGGTAAATGTTGGGAATCATTTTAAGAAATTGAATTTGTGAACAATTAAAAAAAATAATAATGGGAATGGAGAGCAAAACAACCCATCTAAAGCAAAGGATTGTTGTTCAGCCGTTGCAACGGTGAACTCTTTTTTTTTTGTTGGAGATGCCAAAAGGATCAGCAGCATGACACGAAAGGCTGTTCTTAACTGTTCTGGTGCTTAAAAGCATGTGGTATTCCCTTGGAAGCCCTTAGATAATGGGTGTTAGAAGTGTTAATGTGGGGATAAGATTTTAAATCCAGCAATAATAAAACGTACAGTGACTGGCTCCCCTGATGCCTTATGAAAAGTGAAGTCTTATATTCTGTTCTTAAATTTTAAGGTCTTTGGGTGAGCCTTCTCTGTGCTTTCAGTTCATAACTGTAGTGCTTTATAACTGCTTTATAGGCTTATTTTCATTTAGAAGCAAAGGCATTTTTAGCAGGATCTGAGCAACTTGGACCTCTCATTTTTTTTTCCTTAAACTGAGGTGTTGTATTACATTTTTTTGGTCTTTGCCTCACAGATTTAAAGCAAAATTAACTCATTTCTGATTACATCCCTGTGTAACAGGATAGCTGTCATTTGTGCATTGGAATGAATGCTCCTTCCTTGTGATTGAGTTCTGGGCAATGAATGTGAAAAAGATTCTACCCATTTTTGTGTAAGGTACAAAATAGAATAATTTTATTACTTAATAGCATTGAACATTTGTGATCCTTGATCAAAACTTAGTTTTTTAAAGGCTTTTTTCATTAGCTGTACCACATACTGATTTATCAAGTATTTATGCACCTTACCTACTTCAGTTTTTTAAAAAAAATGTTAATCGTACAAATGTTCTTTTTATGTGTTCATTGAAGACAGATAACGAAATTAGATAGGACATAAAATAGAGAATCTAAATAGGGAAAATGAAGTTATTTGAAAAGTTCAGAAACAGAAAACCCAGTGAATCACAAAGCATCTAATTTTACTCCTCCTCTTTATGCATAAATTAGTTGAAGTTCTGCTTCATGGCTGTTGAACACAGAAAAAGGTAGTCATGTTTACTTGCCTGTTTATTTGCCTGTTATTTACCTTAAAAAAGGTCTTAAAAAAGACAAAGTTAAGCTTAGTTTGCCATATTTAGTAGTTGTAAAAGTTGTCTTGCTGCCAAAAACCTAATTTCATCATGCACTCACGTTGTCATGAATTGGCCCTGTGATGTATATTTATGACTATTTACTTTAAAGTTAATACATCTGTCTCATACATCTTCTAATCTTTTGCTAATGATGAACATTAGTAGTGCTATCTTCCATTCTCTTATCTTTCTACCTTGCTTTTGAGATTCTGATGCTGCAGAGAGAAGTTAAAAATCAAGAGGTAAAAAATGAGCCAGAACTTTTCTTGCACTTCATGAAAGAAAAGTATAAGAGCGTTTGTTATGATCATGTTGATGGCTGAGATCACTTTCAGGTTTGTGAGCCTTTGTGACCAAAGTTCAAGTGTGAATTTCCTAGAAATTGCAGACTGTGTATTTCTCTTACAGTCTCTTCAATCTTCAGAGTATTGGAAGTGCTAGAGATTTCGCGTATCGTGTCTCTAGAGCCAAATGCTGTTGTGTGCACTGTATTTATAGTGCCAAATCCAACTCCAGCAGCAGTTTGGAGTGAGGGCATGAGGTGTGTTTTGTTGTTGCAAAAGGGCTTTTTGCAGAAAGAATGAAACAAGGTTCCCCAGGAGATCCAAGCCTTTTTTTTTGTGACTAATCACAGGTCTGTAGTGCTGGTTTGATTTTTCTGGCCCACGATGATGTTGGAGTTTTAAGTCCTAATTGCTTGGTGTCTGCTTGATTAATGGAATTAAGCTTAACTATTTTCCTTGTCAGTAAAGCAATTACTGACTTTGGTAGTAACTGGATGAGCTACTTTCTCTTGACAGTGCTTAACCTTGGAAGAGGATTCTTCCAAGGTCAATATGATAAAGAGCGTTCATCTACCTGCCCTGTGTGCATAAGGGAAAGAATGTAGAATACAAAGGAAACTCAGACCTAGATACGTGCTAGGAAACTAAGTGGAATGCAATCAAGTTAGTTGGTCAAAAACATGTGATATTTCAGTTCTTGTCTTAGTTTTGTAGCAGTATTTCTCTATAATCCTTGCTAGCTATGCAAATTCGTTATTACATCCAAATTCTTTCCAGGATAAAGTCAAGATGAGTGTCTACTGCTAGAGCAGTAACTAGGAGCTTACTCCAGGGAACAGATGTGCCAAATATACTTAATAGGATAATATTCAAAAAGGAGAAATACAGCAGGTATAAGCACAGTGGGCTCAGTTGTCTCCTATAACAGTACTGTTGTAGGCGTAGCAAAGAAGTATGCTGTGGAGCATGGATGCCTGGAAGCAATTATAAATTTAAAAATCATAAAGCCTGCAGGGTACCGAGGAGTGGGCAGCTGAGCGCAGAAAAGTATTTGCTGCAACTTTTAAAAGCCACAGTAAGTAAGGTAGATTCTTACCCTCTCATTCCCTATTTAGAAGTGCTTGCAATAAGCAGATGAGGGCTTTAAGCAGCACCTACAGCATGGAAAGATTTGTGTACATGAGCTGTGGAAATTAAGTTCTCTGTACTCTCGTCCCTCATCCAGTCTATTTGTGGGGTGTTCTCCCATCCTTGCACACTTTGCGTAGCTTCCTTGAAGCACCTCACTCCAGAAGAGCCACAATTGCAATTTAGGGGTTACTTTCTGAAACTTTCAGTTGTTTCTGTTCTCTCTAAAGATGTTGCTGATCAACGATTAGGTGTGTTGTCAGCTTCACTGCTATCTTTATACACTGGATGTGGTAAAAAGGAATATAATTTATTCTAGTGAAATTCCATAATTAAACAGTTGGCTTAGGGAATTATTGCACAGTTACTGAAAAGAGTCAATACTCTTTATGAACTACAACATTTAAACCCTCATCTTCTAATGAGTTCTTAGGATTTAATCCCATGCTTTGAAAATCAATTTAGATGAAGACAAGGCTGTTCTGTGGTATCAGTCATAAGGTTTTTAATGTAAACCTTCCACCAGATAGTTTTCTTTATTTACTCCCAACAGTTCAGTTTGGTTGGTGAGGCATTGTGGGTTTCTGTCGTGATCCGCTATTCACAGCATGAAAATATTTATTTTAACTGTTAATAGGACATCCCTGTAATCGAGGGCCATTTGTCTTTTGTAAACTTAAACAAACGCAGACTTTTTGGTAAATTAAAATGGAGTGCTTTCATATTTCTTCCCAAATTATCAGATTGACTTCCTGTGGTTTGATAGAAATATTTAGTAGATGTCAAGTTGCTATATTTGAGAGTAATTTTCTTATGACTGCTCCTCAATGGCATGTTAAAGTTGAGTTGATAAAAGCACATTTCTCTATTAATATGTTATAGCAATGCCAACTTAAAAGACAAAAAGTTAGTTCGAATAACACAAATTACTTGTTTTATATTCTTTAAAAAGAGATTATCATGCTAATGGTTATGGTAGAAATTCAAATAGCCTTTTTTTTTTTTTTTTTTTTTTTTTTAATGCAGCAAAAGGCCGACTGGTATTGAAATACAGAATTAAAAGTTTACAGATGAAGCAAATATTTATAGCTGAAATTAGAGTTCGTATTGGATGGGGAACTGTCCAGTTCTCTGTGGCTTTAGATCCAGGTGATGGCACTTCTTCCTGCAATATAAGGTTGCTCAGTTAGCTGGGAATATAAGACAAGGTAGAGCACATAAGAAAATATGTGGAGACTATGTAAAAAGTTTGTCATAGGCTACTTATCCTTGCAGCATGGCAAAATGATAAATTATGCCATATAGCTGTAATGGCACTGTATTCTGTTTAGGTACTTGAGTCTAATGTCATTGCTTAGAAGTAAGCTGGGAAAAGGCTGCAGTATGTGCCTTGAATGAGATTTTGTATTATTATTTTTTTAATTATACTTGGTGTGATTATTGCAAGCAAGTGCAGATATCTTATACCTGAAGAGGAAAAACCAGGAGGAAAGGCAAATAACAGTCTTAGGAGGAGACTTCCTCACCGAACTTCTTATAGACTACCAATCAATAGGAGCATTTTATTCAGTAACCAGTAGTATTTAGGAAGGAACAACCTGATGATGAAATCCCTGCCTGGCATGAAAGCCAGTTTTCCTCCATTCTGCCTGCTGCCTCCCTCATTTTGTCAGTCAGGGTCAGCATTAAAACCTTCACGTTTCGATCAATCCCATAAGTGAATTCAGGTCTCAATCTCTTGTACAGTAAATTCTGCAGTGGCTCCATGCCTGACATGAATGCTGTAGTTGTACTTGCCTGCATATTTCTCTTTAATGTCTGATGTAGCTATAGCTCAAATATGGGATATTTCAGCAGGCCTGTCTTCTGAACACAACTTTGCAAGTTTCTGGTTTTAGGGATGCGTACCTCTGGGAACTGCAAATAAATTAAAACATGCAAGTGATTTATATTCAAATCCAAAAAGTTAGAAAATCATAGCTGATTCATAAAGCTGAATGCTATGTGTTGCCCAAACAAGTCAAAAATAAGAGGAGAAACCCACCAAAAGTTCTTTACTACTCTTTCATGGCAGTGTAACATTGCTTGTCCCCAGGTCTGCATTTTCTTATCTGGATTTTTAGCAAATTTTATTCTGGGGATTTGATGCCCTGCCTCATACCCCATTTTTTGAGGAAGGCCACAGGCTATCTGTACGTTTCCAAGGAAAACCAAGGCATTCCTCTTTAAGGAGGGGAAGAAAAAGTCAAACCAGTACAATGTTTTGGTCCCATGCTGTAGGAATATTGCATGTAATTTTTTATCAGGATCACAATCACCACTGCAATAGATATCTAAAATTAAGAGGAAAATGGGGCAATCATATTTATGTGACTTCTGTCTTATTCTGCTATTATTTCTCTCTATTGCAGCAGCTTGGTGTGTCCATCTGTCTTGATGGATTCCTGGTCCTCGGGGTGCTATGTCAGTGGAGCGACCTAGCTTCTGGCAGAGGTTACCAGCAGGGCTGTGCTGGAAGAGCTCTCCTCAGAAACCCACATGTTGGGTTCAACTGGTGCTGAGCCTCAGTGTAGGGAGCGCTTGCTGGAGCTGTGCGTTAACTTTGTAATGTAAATGCTGTTCTGCTGCAGAAGGGAGAAGGCAGCTCTCCTTCCTAGTCTGATCAAATTGACACCATGCATTTTGCAAGGCAGGCGAAAATACCACAGTGCTTTTGAACAAGTCAGTTCTTTGTGTTTCTGCCTGAAGCTGCGTGTCTTGAGTGAAACGAGGGTGTATTGATTTGCTGTAACCACCTATTGACCTCTGATCCTTCACATCTGAATCGCACAAGAGGGAATGCTATTCTTTTCATCTTTTTGCTGTTGAGTATGTAAGATATATGTATGCTCTGTGTATATCCGACCTGGTTAATTCACTCTTAAGATTCATGCTGCCTGTTTATTTTTTCATCTATGTTCTAGAAAAAACTCATCTTTCCACCTTTAGTTTGTATTCCAAAGTAAATTTGTGCTTAGCATGACAGTTTTCTTGTTCTTTTGCACTCATCTCAAGTATGAAGCAAATCCTTTACAGTGTCTTTGCACATTCTTAATTTCATTTTCAGAGATTATCTATGTGAAATCTGGACTTCAGAGGTGTGAGATCATGTGAAAGTCAATTGGATATTTTTCCTTCCAGAGGGAATGGAATAACTTTTTTCCTTTTTTTAGTCAGTTTTGATTATTATTTTTTTTATAAGTCAGACATTGATTCTCTTTCTTCACTTGTGTGCAGTTCCTTAGCATTCAGTTACTTCTGGATTTATACTTGATAAAAAGTTGTGGGGGAGGAGAGGGTTGAATAGGTTATTTACAGTACTAAGTTTTTAGATGTACAGTTCTGCTATTAGTTTTATAACTTCTTCATTAAGTCTTGCTAAATGAGGAAGCTCTTAAGCTTGGCTTTGCCGGGCATGCAATTCAGAACAGAACTCCCCAAACCAGTTGCGAGCAGTCACATAATTGTAGCTCTGTGTCGTAGTCTGCTGTGCTGACCTTCCCTTCCTTTTTGTACTGTTGGTGAAAGTGAAAGCGTTTTCAGCTGATGGTCATTGCATTTTTCAGGCTGCCATTAGTAACATTACTGATGGACAGAAAGTACGCTTAGCTGGTTATATTACTTTATCCAGTTTTACGTTATTATTTAAGATTTGTGAGACAATGCACCAAATCAGCATAATACCAATACGTAACAAAAAGTTCCCATGTATGTGATCCTCTGCAGCAGTGTCTTTAATGCATTAGTAGTATGCTATTCTTCAGAAGGGTTTGAAATTCCCATTTGTAGATCTCAGTATCTATAAGAGTATTTGGAAGGAACAGCATCAGTAACATAACAGAGTTTCTGCTTGTTTCCATCTGTTGAAGATCAGGTATTTACATGAGGGCTCACAGCGTCAGAATATGAATTTCTTTGGACTTCAGCACTCAAATATTTCATTTGTGTATGAGCTGTAGTTTTCACTGTAAGATTCCATTTTCATCACCAGCAGTGGTTGTGGAGTTACTTTTACAGAAAATAATGACAAATGTGATCAGGAAAATGTTAGTAGTAATCACAGAATCACGGAATTGTAGGGGTTGGAAGGGACCTCAAGAGATCATCGGGTCCAACCCCCCTGCAAAAGCAGGTTCTCTAGAGCAGGTTGCCCAGGTAGGTGTCCAGACGGGCCTTGACTTTCTCCAGAGAAGGAGACCCCACAACCTCACTGCGCAGCCTGTTTCAGTGCTCTGGAAAATTACATAAATAGTATAAAGATAGATGTCTTATAGCAAGTGTTGTATTTCTGGAATTTGTGATCCAACATTGGCATATCTACAGAACTGCTGTCATTGTAGATGCTGTATTAAATATTTGTCAACGTAGAGATTATTTCTTCTGTATTGTTTTTTCTTCCCCAAATGCAGAATTTCTCTGCACTACATACTGCATTATGTTTTCATGTGAAAGGGCCACTGAAGAAGTCATTTGTTTATTCAACGCCGTTTTACTGGGAGCATAAATGTTATTACCTTTTACAGAGTTCTGCAGAATGGCACCTATCCAGGGCATTTTTGTTCACATGTAGCAGTATTGAAAGCCCTAGAATATATGTTTTTTGATGGTAACAGAAAATTGGGAAACAAGCTATCTAAGTATGAAGCCTGAGAGTAAAATTAATGTGAATATTTAAAGTCCTGAGTCATGCAGCATCATTATAATCCAGTCTAACACCTATTTTTTTATGTGTACTAGCACCTCTGAAATCAATTTAAGTACGGGTTTCTTTCTGTATTTCTATTTTTTTCTCTGCTAGAGCAGTAGAATGAATCCTTATTGTATAGGAGAATTGGAATCTAAACTTTGTCTTGCAGGAAGACAGAGTGAGTCTCAGACAGACTCGAGTTAAGTCACTCTTGTAGGATGGTTTTACTCTCTCACTATAATATTTTTTATTTTTTGTTGTTGTTGTAAGTGGTTGATTTGGAAAAGAACAGTATTTGAACATGATTTTAGATGCTTCAGTTTCTGACAGGTGTTTTAAGTCTTAGTAGGGTCTATTACAGATCACTAGTGAATTTTAAATGAGCCTTTTTAAGGAGGGAAAAAAATGATATTTTATTAGAATTGACTTTATAACTTAAATTTTGAATGCATGCTCTTCTTGCTGGCTGTGGCGGAGCACCATCAAACTGGGTAGCCTAGAAAGTTTTATAAGATGTGATCTAAGACTGGACCTTGCCCTTTGCTTCTGTGCATTTTTGTCTTAATTTTACTTCCTGTAGGAATGCACTATGCTTTTGTAGAGAAGGAGAAGCTCCTCACTTGGCATGTGGCACAAGTCACACTGGGCATAAGTAACTCCTTGCTGCATCACACAGCTGGGTTCCACGCACAAGCTGCTGCACTGCTCTGCAACATCTGCAAAATTATAATGGGAAAGACAGTGCCCAGAGGATCAGCCTTCAGGGATTTGGGCAGGGTACCATGCTGATTTTAATTAAAAAGTATTTTCTAATGATGCATTTTTTATCACCTCCGATTATTGTGATGAGAGGAACAGACTGACAGTATTTTGCCAGCAAAGGATGTAAAACTGCACTACCATGGCATGCTCCCCTAGATGTCCTGCTGAAGTTTGTGAACTTGAAGTTCAGACAATGTGTCTTAGCTACTACTGTGTGCTGCAAATAGTAGCAGGCTGTTGCTGGTCAGTATTTTTGTTCTGTGTTGTTGATACTTGTATAAATAGATTTTGCTTAAAGATGCTCTAGCAAGATCTTGCAGGGCTGCAGCTGCCTTCTTGCTGCCATCATCAACTTACAAACCCTGGGTAAACCACAGAGTTAGCAGCCCTGCAAGATTGCTAGTCACTTATGAGTCTGTAGGTTTTCTTTTTGGGTTGTCGTCTGATAGATTTTTGTGGATTGGAAAGAGATTTTTAGAAATTCTAAAATAAATATGTTTTCTTATAGATAGGATTTTTAAGTCTTCGAATGGGGGGGGGGGGGGGAGGAGGCCATTCTCTGTTCTGTACTTTTTAAGGGAAGTGTCTACTTTAAAGAAAGTAGATCAGAAACTGAGGCTCCATAGAGCACTAGCTGGTCTTAGTCACTAGCTGGGAATTTCGGGGGGAAGTATCAGCGAATAAACATTTCACAAATGTTAGAGTGTGTGCAACTGAAAGAGAACATTTATGAGATTAAGCAATGCGTGGGGCAAATAAAATCTGCAATTGTTGCAGAATTGACTGCTGTTGCCTTCGTAATTGGGCTTTTTTCTTCCATAACCAGTGGAATATATTCAGTCAGTTTGTCTTTACCCATCAGCAGGGCAGCAAAACTATTCTAGTTCTGCCTTTTTCATTTGGAAAACTTTTCTGTTTATTTTGCAAGCACTTCTGCAGTTTGTGTAACATGCCCACGCAAATCATGCAGACACGCAGCGAAGCACAAAGTGAAAATCCATCTACTGCCAGGGTACTTGTTTTCCAAAGTTAATTTTTAAAACCCCAACCCATGCTGGCTAGATCAGTATGATCCAATAGCTGAGAATGATTTTAAAGACCATTTTGTCATTAGTGGCTCTATTGGTGCTTCAAGTGACAATTCGGTGAATTAAAAGAGAAAGTAAAAGCAGCACATGATTCCCATATGGCCATAGGAGTAACATTTGTACCAGATTTTGCAAGAGATCAGTTGGTTTGTTTTTAACTATCCATTCTCTCACTTGCTGGCAACTACTGCTGAAACTTTTTTTTTTTTTTTTTTTTCCTTTTCTCTCAGTTGAGTAATGTGTGGTTGTACGGAAGGCATTAATAGTAGCTTAAATAGGCCTTCACAGGCACACACGCTGTTTCAAGTGGGAATGATTTAAAATGGAGTGATTTCCTAGTAGCCAGCCTCCGGGCGTCAGGTTTCCTGCTGAAAGGCCGGCGAAGGCCTCCTGCGAAAACAAGCTGCATATGGCGAGCCCTGGGTCATGAGGGAGCCGAGGAGGCTTTTTTTACAGCCTCACAATCTGTTTGGTGACAGAACAGCCGCTCTCCCTCGCGGTGGGAAGGGAGAGGGCTGGGTGATGAGAGGTGCGTGAGGATTTTGGGGCCGGGGCAGCCGCAGAGGTGTGGCGGTGGCTTTGCAGCGGGGAGGCCTCCGGGAAGGGGGAGTGTGCTTGGCTGCAGAGCTGCACGAGGGCTGCTGGAAGGGAGGATGCTGATTAAAATAATAAACAAATGTCGGGGATAGATTACCACACGGCTGTCAGAGCCGCCAGGACCAAAGGAGGAGATCCCCAGTGAAGGCTTTGGAGGTCGCAGCATGATCTTTTGCCGGAGACTTTTTTTTTATTATTATTGACTAAACGAAGGAAGTGACTTTTTAGATTACTTTTAACGGGCCGTAGTTGTTCTGTGGTGTGGCATCCCCGAGCAAAGCGGGCCAGGCGAGGAGGTTTGGACGTGGCCTGGCCATCACCACAGCAACAGCAGCCTGCTGGTGGCCTCCTGCCCAACCCTGCTGTCGTGCACCCTGGGCTGAAGCGTGCCTCGTCCCACTTTGAGAAGCTCTGAGAAGCTGGCTTTTGGTGCTTTCTAGAAGCAGAAGTTTCTCTGGGGATTTTCTTTTTTTTTTTTCTTCCTTTTTTTTTTTTTTCTTGAGAGGAGCAACATGGAAGGAGTTGCTCCTCCTCCCCACCCCCTGCACCCACGGCGCACCAGCAGAGTATAGCTTCTCTTGCTCAGGGTAATTGAGACCAAACGTTGAGTTTGTGGCCTGCCAGAAAGCCCTTGGAGCCTGCACGCCATTGCCGAGGTGAGCTGGAGGAAGTCCTGGCCAGGCGTGGGGACAAGCAGATCCCCCCAGCCCCATGAGACCAGGCTAACTCCTCCAGGAGCATCACCCGGCATCAGCAGCTCAAGCCCGCTCACCCAGCCCCAGGGAATGAACGGGGACCAGGGGGCTGCTACAATGGTGCTGTGTGAGCTGCCCCTGGGGGAACATCGCCTGAGAGAGGGCCACATGCAGGAGCTCCCAGAGACGTTTGAGACTGTATAGGTGGAAAAAGAGAGAAACCTCTCAAAGGCTACGGACCCGGCTTGGAGGACCTCCCGGGAAAATGTAGGCTTCGAGGGACACTTGATCATGATTGGCTTAAACTTCAGCTTACGTGAGTTGCTGGCAAAATTTGAAAAGGTATGATGCACAAGGTTTTGTATATTTGGTTATGGCTTTGAAAAGTGTGCAGCAAAACGGGCAGGTTCACGTCAAATTTGGGCGTTTTTCTGTGTTGCTGTTAAGTTTCTCATGGGACCCCTGTTTGAGCACCTCTCAAATATGGAAGTCTAACGCTTCTTTCCTTCTCCATTTTAGGTCCTACTGGATTAGTTTTAGAGTGTTTGCTCTGATTATGGTCATCTTTATCTTTTTTTAAAGGAAATTATAGAAAAGTTTGGCCTTAGCTACGCTAAGAACATATGAGAGCTTTTCAGGATGCTTGTGACTTTAGTTCACTATTGACATAAAGGAAGTGCTCTGTGGTTTGCTGTTAGATTTAGTCGGATGCTATCATAGTCAAATTGGAAGATCTCTTGATGGCTTTTATGAGTAGAATTACTTCCCAGGAGTGTGCCACTTTTCCCATCCTTTCGTCTAGTCTTGTGTTCTGTCTAGTTGTTCTCTCTTACCAGGAAATTTGGTAACAATGATGCTGAGAGGCAGGAGGCTTGGCTTTGTGGTGATTGCATTGATTAGTGAGAGACATGAGGCTTCTCAAAACCAGATTGTTTTCATCTAGTTGACAGCACTTCTGATGAAACCCAGACTGTACATTTGCAGTGATCCTTAGCTTGGCTTTGCTTATTATATTTTCTGTTGTTTTTTTGTAGTACATTTCTCTTTACAAACTTCCTGTGCCATGCAAGTCTTTAAAAAACTATATGTGGTAGTTTGTTTACACGTTGATTAAAAAAATTGTGATCACACAGCAGGAAAGCATATTGTAAAGAATTATTGTGGCTTTCTGTCCTAAAGATCAAAATTTTAATATGGCTTTTTAATACAAATCAGCACTGGACACCTGAACAGTGGTGTAAAGGATAGGACTAAATGAACCTAAATGCCTCATAAAACACAATGAAGCTAGAGGTGTTCTCTGTTTTGGTTTGTTGTAATGATTTCAATGAATTCAAAATCATAATAAGCCTGTGTTACAGAAGACTTATGAACTGGTTTGGTGGTGTTTTGTTTTCTTAATTCTAAATGTTTTACTTTCTAAATTCTTCTGTTTTTCCTTTATTACAGAAGCAAACTTTGAAGCTAATGAGACAAATACTGTTCATTATCCCTTGAACATGACTTTTTTTTTTTTCTCCCCCAAAAATAGCTATTAATAATAGGTGAAAACATTTGTGACAGGATTTTATCACTGTGTGGGACACTTTCTCCTCTCTTTCCCAGCCTGTCAGCTGGGCTTCACTGTTCTCTGGTAGTTGCTGCCGTTAGCCTTAGAGACTAGGACACGTACTGGAGTTTTGAGATGCTTCATGACATTGTTAAGACCCAAGTTTTGAAACCAGTGTTTCTATTTTTTGTACTGTACAAGCCCTGGCACTTGCAAATCCCATGTGCTCTCCCTTGTGACTTTGAATATTTGTCTTATTTTGTGTCAAAGGAATTGTTTGTAGCAATTCTTCAACAAAAGTGTATCTTGTAGGTCTTGCAGCTGCCACGGTTTCTAGCTTTAAGGTTACTGTCCCATTTTGGTGTCTTGTGGTGAAGTTTGTAATGTGATGTAGGTGGAAAGCTAACATTTCAGAGTTGGTAAACTTCAATTGCAAATTCTAATCAGTGCTTATAGAGCAAGATTTTTTTTTTTCTCCCCCTCAGCAAGTTTCCCTCCTTCCCCTCTGCTTCATTTCTCACTCACACGGTGCCCCCCACACCCATCCTGTTCTTTCTTACTGAGGAGTTTGCTGCCAGGAGAAACACCATTATGACAGTGATCCTGGCTTGCAAGCTGCCTTTAACTTCCATGAATACGTGTTGTAAGGAGAGAATTGCGAGTGCTGTTACTGTGGTAGTAATGCAGAAGCCAGATGGCATTTGCAGAAACTTGCATGACACTCCCTTCCTATGCAAAGGGAGAGCCGCGTTATACTTGAGTGGGCAGGGCTGCTTTGGCTTCGTTCAGTTTGAATTATGTGACTGCTGGAATTAGTATTAATGGATTTATGATGCCCCCCAGATGTTCAGTCGGTGCCATGTGATGGAGCCACAGAGGTTGTCAAACACAGGCTGCCATTCCCAGCCCTAGTGAATGCGTCACTATTCTTGTGATGAAAGGAGTCCTTACCCACACCGTGTCACCTGGGAAGGTATTATCCATACGTACAGGCCGAGACAGCTTTTTGAAGCTGCTGTGCAAGGCTTTTGGTATTTTGAGCATGTGAAATTTAGATGTAAAAATATCCCAGAATGATTTCCCTGATTTTTTTTTTTTCTCCTGAAATATCTAAGAGCTTAAGTTGTAATTAAGTTTCTGTTATATCTAAACTTAATTGCTTTTGTGAATTGCTTTGAACTCATACCGTCGCCACCATGGCTGTAGTGACAGACAGCGCGGTCTGTGTATGACATTTTAGGTTTAATGTCTCTCTTTGTACATGCTTCTGCCACTGGCGGATTTATGATAATGGCAATTCTGCCCAAGGGTTCTGCACGTGTACTGCGCTTCTGAATGCGGGTTTGTTATAAACTGATTGCTTAACAGCAGACTGCCACTGCGGACCTCTGCTGATGGGATGAGGCTTTCTCAAGTTGATTGTCCCCTGAAAGCATAGGAGGGACTCGCTGGATGAGC
Organism: Anas acuta; assembly: GCF_963932015.1. NCBI lineage: Eukaryota > Metazoa > Chordata > Aves > Anseriformes > Anatidae > Anas > Anas acuta. Next base: position 48,976,687 of record NC_088981.1, read on the forward strand.
TGAGTACCTGATTCTTCAGAGACTTTTTTTCAAACTCCTATCAACAGCATCTCTCTCTCTCTCCTATCCTCAGCATCTGCAAGGAAAAGAGCAATAAAAGTCTTATTTCCCTTTCAAAAAGGGAATATGCCTGTATCATGCCCTAATTCTTACTCCTTCCTCCCTAAGACTTATCAAAAAAAAAGAAAATTTCTGTGTGCAGCAGAGGCTCAAGTGAACATCTGACACAGCAGTGTACCCAACGGCAGTTGGCAGCAGCAGGTAAAACATATCTGGTTCAATATACGCTCTGCTATTTTAAAAAATAAATAATATTAATAAAAAATCAATTCCCCTGCCACCTGCTGTGAGACCTCAAAGAAGGATGTTCTGGCATGCAGTTATGTCCTTTGGTTAGCACTGACGTTTTGCATTCCAGCTGTTCCAGCTGGAATAGTTTTCTGCAGATACTTTGGTGAACAGTCATCAATTTTAGAGGTCAGGAATAAAGCAGGGAAGTGCAGCATTTCTGTAAGTCTTTGCTGACTTAGACCTTGCCAGTAGAGGAAGCGGGCAGTCATTCTTGTGGGACTTGCAATTCCCTCTACCTGAACTGAGTCTGCTGTCCTGTTCTGGTCAAAGAGCATGATTTGTGTTGGGTAGAAGGAGTACAAGACTGGCATAGAATCATTAAGATTGGAAGAGGCCTCCAAGATTATCTGGTCCAACCATCCCCCTACAACCAATATTACCCACTAAACCGTGTCCGCAGGTACTGTATCCAACCTTTCTTACCTTTCTGTCCTGATAGAATAGACTGAGTGAGAACTTTTGTTGGGAAAAATGAAGTTCTTTCATTTGTGAATAGTCATCCCTACCTCTTAAGATCTTCACATGGTTCAAAAGCCACAGCACCTTGCATGTTCTGTGGCTTGTACCCAGGGATAAAAATTACTTAGCAGTCTGCGTGCCATCATGAAGTGCTGCTAGTCCTGTGGCCCAGCATCAGCATTAGACCTGCACATCCATTTCTTAGAAGCCAGATGTAGTTTATGTACCATAACCTGCCACCCCTGCTCTGTGTTCAGATCCTTACAGAAATTGAGTGGAATTTTATTTCCTAATAAATGTTAAAAATAAATAGTTTTTTTAAAGGGGTGTAATACAGAATGTTGCTGTGTAGAGTGAGTTTAAAAAAATCAGAGTAAATAAGCTAATAAGTCCTAAGAAACATTTTGAAAAACAAAACAAACAACAAAAAAAAAAAAAAAAAAAAAAAAACACAAATTAATGCTACATTTTTATAAGAGACTAAAATTAAGTTTTGTGTAATAGCATATATTTATATGTAAAAGCTTGAATTAAGGGATCTTGATAATAGAATCTGTAACTTTGTAAGAACATCTTTTTATTTAGCCTATTGAGTAAAATAATTTCTCTGCATTAGATCTTTGTATCGTAAAGCTCAAGCAGTCTAGGATTCGTAATGGTGCGAATGGAATTGAGTTAAATTTTGTCTATTATAAAATGTATCTTGCTTATTCCACTCTAAGACTGGGTGGAAATATGATGTTTTCTTCAACCAGTCGTGTTTTTGCCTTCAACTGAAGGGTTCAGGCCCTTTAATGAGGAAATTTTTTTGCCAGTGTTAATGGCTATGTACCAATGAATATGGTATAAACACATAAAATTAGAAAAAATGTGAGTGGAAGTGAATATGCTAACAACTGTAGGAGGTTGCAGAGTGAATTAAAGGGCCCTCTGGAGCAGTTATTCAGAAAATAGGTGCTAGAATGACTAATCATGGGAATGCTGTTTTTTTTGTTTTTTGTTTTTTTAAATGCATCTAGAGTTATCTGCATCCTTGCTGTTTTTGAAGGGGAAAATAGATAATAAAGAAAAAAAAAAAAACAATAGGTGATTTACCTTGGAGTTGGAACCACAAAGTTTGGTTCTGTTCAAGTCTGTCACATGCTTTTGTTTACCCTGGGGAAGTCAACTTAATCTGCCTTTGGGCTGTTCCAGTAGCAACTGCAACTGGAGTCAGCTTCCTCTTTGGGTCCTTTTCAGAACTGCCATCTACAGTGTTATCAAATCCCTCACCCCTTACTTACATATTCTTTGAAGATGCATGCTCTTCAGTTGTGACATGAATTAATTTAATATTTTGATTGAAATTGAAGCAAGAAGTAGGCTCCTTGTTATGGAGACAAGCTTTAAGATCAGATCCAAGCATAAAATGAAAGCTTGAATCCTGCAGGTATGTCATTTTCCATGACAGGGCTAAAGAGGGAGAGAACCAGAAAAGTCTGCGGTTCAGAATGGAGATGAGAGGATTTTGAAATCACCAGACCAAAGTGGAAAAGACAGGCAGCAGTTTGCTCATTATTCTTAAATGGAATTTAAAAAAAAAAAAAAAAAAAAAAAAAAGAAAAAAAAGTGGCAATCTTCTAATACCCTGGCTGGGTAAAGTAGATAAAGTCAGCCTAGTTATTTCTTCTCTTTTCTATCTTCCAAAACTTTGAAACTTGTACCTTGATTTATATATGGGATGAATTGTTTCTTCAAAGAGCATTATTTTAATTTAGGACGGTAATCCTGCAGTGCTTGTGCATGTAAACAGATCTGGTGGCCTCACACCAATAAATTATCATTGCAGTTTAGTAGATACATGCACATAAATATTTGCAGAATTACCAAAATGTGACCTTGAGGTATCTCTGTGGCATCTCTACTTCAAAAAAACAAGATGATAAAGCTGTGTAACTACAGATTAAAAACTATGGATTTCTTCTGGCTTTATTAAAAAAAAAAAAAAAAAAAAAAAAAAAAAAAAGCCTTTTCCATTTATACTTGTATTTTGCACTCACCAGGAGAGTGCTCTGGACCAGATACTCTCTGTGCTGGGCTAAGAAAGACTGTTTCACAGTTGTGTGCTCCCGTTTGTGGCAAAACCAGCAGAATATTTTCCCGTCTTCTCCTGCACCCTCCTCGGTGTCTCCTTTGCAGCTCTGGTCTGGATATGGGAGCTTCTCTGTGATTCCAGGGCAGTGTTTATGATTGCCTTTGAAGTACCAACAAACTGAAATTGACTTACCCTTACTAGAGTTAATCCTAGTTGGGGCATGAGCAGTGATGATCAAATTTTTCATCCTCTTTGCCACATAGACAAAGGTGAAGAATGTGGTGAAGCAGTGACCGAGAAATAGGCAGGAGCAAGAAAAACAACACATTGGGATAAACGTGTTTTGGTATATGCAGAACATGAATAGACCTTCTTTGCACTTTGAAATAAGGAATTTCAAGGGAGGGCAACCAGAACATGTCTACATGTTTCATAACAATTGGGAGAAAGTATGGTAACACAGTGAGTAAGGGAGATTGTACTGGTAGTAATTAATTAATCAGTAGATTAATTGGTAGCAATCCTGGAACAAGATCATCATCCCTATTTGTTAGTCTTCCAATGAAGGAAAATACCAGAATAAAATAACTTCAAGCTCTTTTATGTTATTATTAGGGATTAAGGAAGTTTGTGTCCATCTGTTGCCATTAGCCATCTTTTACTTCCTTGCTGCACCTCTTCATGTGCACACTGAAGTGGGACACATCTGGATTTGTCCCTTTTTTTTTTTTTTTTTAATTTGTAGAGGGCTGTGATACATCAGCATTCATTAACCTTAATATCAGTCCCGTTTGTTTATCCATCAGCTGGCGGGGCTTTTTCTTCCTGGAAAGTTGAAATCGGAATAGAGGAAGAGAAGTTAATTAGCAAAGTTGATTCTTTGAACTGAGCTGTCACAACATGGCTATCACAGATGGGACTCAAGAATGCACACAGCAGATCCACAGTGCCGTAATCAATGTAACATGATGACTGGCAAATACAGGAATAAGACCCATTTTCAACGAAGCATCATTTTGAACTGTTAAGCATGCATATCCTCTCGCATGTAATCAAAGCTAGAAGGTTTTATGCAGGTTCTTAATAGCATTCAAATGAGCACCGTGATTGTAGAAGGAGGTTGGAGGCCAGTTGGTGATGTAACTTCAGAGAGGCACAGAAATGGACTTGGCATGGCCAGACTCCTGTAGTACAGATCAGTGTGCAATTAAAATCGAATCTGCTGTCTGCAGTTGTATCTCCTGCTGTTCAGAGTTGAGCTGGTTTTCAGCGGGTCTCCCTGCATGTTTGAGTCATAAGGTCAGGAGCTGCAGATGTTCTCAGATAAGCATCTGATTTGCCTAACTGCTGACTGTGCTGTTATCGTCAATCACTTCCATTTCTGTTTTTCATTTTAAATGCCATTACTTGTGTATATATTCAAGATGGTGGTTTTTTATCAGCATGGCTTAAAGACAGCAAAAGTGTCTTTTTACCTGTTTTTTATTGGTGAAAAAACAGGCAAAGAATAGGTAGCAGTCCAAAGTCACATAGCAGCTCAGCTGGAGAGCTTCACTGATAGCTCTCCACCCACCCACAATCTCTTTCTCTCCCCCTGCTTTCACCCTGTCTCTCCTCTCTTCACCTCTCCAACTGTATCCTTACTTATTTTTTCATTTTTCCTAACTGATAAATGCTTTCATGCTATATCAGTTTCATAACAACTTTTCCATTGCTTCCAATTATCAACTGCAGATGTGCAAGCAGCCATTCTAAGATGTGGGACTATGTCTTAAGGACAGGGAGGTACAAGAATCCTTTCCTGCTCCTTATGAACAGATGGAAAGTACTGAGGGGTTGTCTGGAAAAATAAAATCCTTTAAAGGATTTCAGTTATTGAATTTCTTCCTTTGAAAAAGAAGTTTGTTTACATCTGCATCAAGTTTCTGTCACAATCTTTGCTGATTAATTCCATTGAGACAGCTAGTACAGCTTCTGGCTCTCTAAACATTTACATTTCTCTATTAGGGCATACGGAGACGTACAGATGCTAGAAAGCATCAGTGGTGATACAAGGGATTGTCTGATGCTATTATAACGTGTTTTAAAAATAATACTTCACTTTGTTAGATGTAGACAATGTCTGTAATGTGTTTCTTGAGGCAGATGAATAGGAGAATAAATTATGTTTTTGGAAAAGAAAATGTTTATTTTCAGCGGGGAAGAGAAATGAGCAAGCTGAACTGAAATTACAAGCACTTTTCTTTCAGATCAGCACTTAATACATAAATCAGATTATAATACATCACGCTATTTTATGTCTATGTCCCTATATGTTGTTGGACATGGTATACAACAGCTGAATTGTAAAAATGGGTTTGCTGTAGCTATATATGTATATATATGTATATATATGTAGCTACAGTCATTCAGTTGCAGTTTAGAGACATCAGTTTTAGATAAAAGCTTTCATTGCATGGCTTAAAACACTGTATAGAGTTTGAATTTGACTGCTCTGCATAAAGTTTCTGCAGTCTTATATTTCAAAGAGGAAAGAGACAGCAGAGCTAAGGCTGCAGCTGTGAACTTCTGAGCAGGGGAAAGATTTCCAGTGCATTTGCAAATGTTGCACTTGGCGGAAGTGTGTGGGAAACAAGAAACAATTAGTTACCTTAATACAAAAGACAGGCAGAGAGCGTAGTGTTTATAGCTACCAAGGATGACTTTCAAACTCCTTTTCTCTCACTAAAGAAAGCGGGACCTTTTATAATGATGTTAATGGCATTGCAGGATTTCTTCTCTGCACCTCTTTCCAGAGTTGCCCAAGAAAGTCAGGCTATGTGCTCTGTCCAAGAGGATAGGAATACTAATACGAATAAGATCTTCTTTAATTTACTGAAATAAGATGTCTGGACTTGTCGATATTTCAGGACATCCAGGCTGAAATTGATGCCCATAATGACATCTTTAAAAGCATTGATGGAAACAGACAGAAGATGGTGAAAGCCTTGGGAAACTCTGAGGAAGCTGCCCTGCTCCAGCACCGACTTGATGACATGAACCATCGATGGAATGACCTGAAGGCAAAGTCGGCTAACATCAGGTAAGTAATTACAATGTCAAGACATGAATGGGGCAGATTTGTCTTCTGAAAGGCTTGAGAAATTTCACTGCAGCACTGAAGTGAAATCTCCATTTTCTTCTGTGAAGGACCCCAAGCACAGATGTAAAGAGTTGGTGCATTAGCTTACCATGCACGCTTAACTATTTGTTCCCTCCCCAGAGCTGTGCAGAGGTAACTTGCCAATCTGTACTAAATGTTCCAGAAAGTATGTTGAATCTTTCCTTATTTTAAATCGATGGCAATGTCAATGAAGTCATTCTGTGAATCTGCAATTACCTGAAGAGAAATCAGGGTTTTGTTTTTTCCACCAAAATGAATACCTTAGTAGGATTTGTATCCTAAGTATTTTCATCTTTATTGGTGGTAGATTTTTTTGCCTGCTGCTGTTCCACTAAGAAATGTTTTAAATATGTATTCATCAAGCCATTTACAATTTTTGACCCTACCAATGCCAAACTCACTGATGACCGTCCAAGTGTACTCATTGTTAAAAACTTTATGATGTCATTTTGGAAGTAAACATTACCATATTCGTTAATATGAATAAAATTCCATATTACAAGTAATTACATAGAAAAGTATTTCTGGAGCTTTTAATTGCTACTGCCTGCTTGTTGATTAAAGGAGACTGTTCTTTTAATAGAACAGAACAATGTTAAGCATTCATATGAATTTTCCAAAAACCAGAAAAATGAGTTGAGCTTTGAATTCAGACACCAGAGTTGGGAAGAGGGGGGTAGACGGGAAACGTGACATTTATTTTTCATCTCCACTTACCCTGTCACCAGCCAGCTAAACAGTTATGTGTAAGTGGTGGGATTTGCTGAATGGAAACTCAAAGACAGAGCTTGAACTAGAGGAACCAAGCAATTTGGCATGAGGGTTTGCAAATACTGGCCCCAACACACCACAAGTAGTTTAACGCAGGAGCTGTTAAACTTGGACCTTTATGAGCTGTACTCAGCTGTACAAGTCAATGTGAGAGAGAGACCAAAACTTGATAATAAGTTGTTAATTTAGTCAGCAACTGCACGTTCTAGCAAGAACAATTGCCTGTCCTGTCCTGGGGCTGATCATAGTTTGGGAGAAATTCATGGCCGACAAAAAGGCCTTGAAGGCATTCACCACAGGCCAGTTGTTAGTTCCAAGGCAGAGACAACAATTGTGCAGTGAATGCTCAGTTTAGCCACTTTTCTGAATAATGACTTGCGTTTTCACTTTGGGTAGATAGGGAGCATACACCCCTCTGGGCAGTGCTAACGTTTGCACTGTGTGCATGGCTCTGCTGATCCCTGCAGTGCTGCAGGGCCACGTGGCACTGAACTACAAGCAGAAGGCAGGCAGGGAAGAGAATAGCGGAGTAAATAGAAGTAAATTAACCTTTCAAATCTGTCTCCTCTGAAAGGAGTGCAGCATTTCTGAGTACATGTACTTTTCCCTGTTCTTTGATTGCAGTTCACTTTTCTAACTTGCACAATGATGAAAGCCTTCACAGGGAAGTAACAGGGCCTAAAACTGGTATGAAGTCAGTGTGTTGATCTGGCTTTTTGCCTTCAGATTCTGTTTGCTCGCTGTATCCTATTTCAAGAATGATTTGGAAAGCAAAACTGTATGGATGAGTCTTGTGAGAACAAGTATGTAACCATGTTAGAGGCTAGGGCTGACTGAAAAATCTGTTTTTATGGCCTTTAGCTCAGAATAGTGCTTCTAAATGAAGATTTCTCAAAGTTTGTTTATTTATTTGTTTTTAGGGTATTTTCAACAATGTGTACATTCTGCTTGTGTTGATTTTTTAGCTGCTGAAAATGCTGCTGTCCCTTAGGAATAGTGTGAGACTTTCTTTATCACTTCAGTCCTCAGAGCTGATGGTGCTCATCACTACACTGACTTTACTCCCTGCTACTGGAACTAAAGGGAATTCCAGGCTGAAAAGGCAATGCTCTTGTGACATACTTTTAAATGTGTGGAAACTGCTTAAACTATGCTTGTAGTGACTGTGACACCACCAGAGAGGGCTCTTCTTAAAATTACTCAGACTTATTAACACTTCCTTCTTTTTCTCTGTGTTGTGTTACTCCCAGGAGGAAAACAAAGCTGCAGGTTTGTTCAAGTCTGCATTTTGCAGCCAAATGCTGAGGAGAAACTCTTCTTCTTGGGTGGGAAGGTATCAGCATTTGGGGGAGGTATTGCAGAAACTGGGAAGGATTCTCTATATTCAGACCACCCACCAGTCTCTTTTATTCCATATGTTCCCTTCGTGCTCAGCAGGAAAAGTGTTACCTAAATAGTGGAAACAAAAGCTGAGGAGGTCTCCAGATGGGGAGAGAGTCTCCCAGGGTCATTAGAAGGGGGGTTGTGTCAGAGTTGCTGCTCTTCTGCAGGATCTTATTCAGTCTTAGCAGAGCAAGGGTGTTCTCAGTCTGGTCAGCTGGATGAGGACATACGGGTTTTTCAGGCTCAGCCAAGATTTCCATAGGAGCATTTCTGATGCTGCCTGATGCTCAGGAAAACTGCTGCTCCAACCAGTACTCAAAACTGGACAGTCATCTGGTACAGAACTGTCTTTTCATCAGAGCAGATCCTAAGCCACCATTTGACCTGGCAAATCCCTGGAGACTGCCAACTCATTTATCATGTGAACACAAACACCTTAAAGCTTTGTTTTAGCAGACCTTCTTTTGGTAAAAGCACCAATCCCAAAACAAGGGCAGAAATCTTATTTGGAACTGGAGAAGCCCAGGAAACAATTTGAAACTCCAGCATAGTTTATTGGCTCTAACTCTTTGAATGGTTTGTATCACAAATGTAAAAAGTCTACATTTGTGTAAGCCAGTAAAACTAAAACACAAATTGGAGCACATCTTGCCTCCCTTGCTCCTGTGTAGCATTTGCTTTGAATGGAGTTTAGTGAATGCCTGTCTGCGTGTCTCCCCACTCCTTGGGAGAACCGAAGGCTTGTGGCTGCTCTTCAGCTGTCACTGCTGCAAGCCACTTCTGTGTTCGGTATTACTACTTACAAGATTAGCAAAACAACATTCAGGAAAAGTCTACGCTGATGTGATGTCTTCCTCTGTGTGTGCTTTTTTTCTCCCTTAACTTCTTTCTAACGTTTCTGAAGAGATGTTAACTCATTTTGTGTTCAGAGAGAGGAATTTTAATGTCCTGTTGATGCTGTTGGTTTTTTCCTCGCTCTCTACTCCTTACTGCTCTAACCCCACTTGTGCTGAATGTTGAAACCATGTGCTGGTGATGTTTTGCTACTGTTATTGCATTGGCATGTACGTGGGCACTCAGTAGTAGTAAATTACAGACCATTTAATCTGGTGTTACATTCAGGTTAATACCAAATTATTTTTTTCACTATTAATATTATTGCAGTGTATGTTAAATTAAGTGAGCCACCCTTAGAGTGCCTTTTAACTAGATGTAGGGGTTTCTTTTCCCCCCCTTACAAAATTTTAATTCATTTTGTATGCAAGAATTCTGCTCTGCCTGGAAAGTGCCAGTTTTTAGAGGTGAGAGCTGCTTAAATGTACTAGATAAAGTAATAAGTCACAATTAATAGAGATTTTACTATCAAATGCACAGAAGGCTACAGATATAATTTTTAAAATGTTGATTGCTGAAAGGTTTTGATTGCTGCTAGAAATCCATAAAAATGCTTTCTCTTCGTAACAATCTGGATCTAACAGCAAAACTGTAAATTTAGTTATGGGCTGCCTTGGCAACGTGTCTCCTCTGCCTGATTACCAGGGAGTATTACGCTGTGTTCACTCCCAGAAAGGAGGGCTGGTGCTGTTGAGTACCTGACACGGGAGGGCAATGTGTGAGCAACACTGTAACTTGATTATTTCTGAGGGCATTTTTGATGGGAAGCAAAACCAGTTTTGGAAAGGAGAAGGGACATGGACCACACCGTGCTGTTGAGAGCATGCCCCTGAGTGCATCTGGGAATTGCAGGGTAGATTCAGTGTTGAGGGAAAAGATACTGGTGACTGCAACAAGGGAAAACAGAAATCATGATGCAGGAAGTGGCAGCAGTAGAACAGCGCTTCTAGCAAGTAGTTTATATTTTTTCCCATGTAGTTGCTTAAGTGCTTTCCTGAATGGAGCAAATAATAGGTTCCTCTTCCTAAAATTAGCTTATCCTTTACAGAAAGAATTTGTTGGGTTTTCCCTTTGTCTATTCCCATCCCCCTGGACTGTGTTTCTTGGTTAATTTCCTAGTATCCCTACAAGATCACAACATAGTGTTTGTGCTGCAAGGCTTACTTTGAGACATCACCCCTTCAGTCCAACTGCTGTCATATCAGTAGCAAACGTTCACTCAAATGCCATTTGAGAGGATAATACAATAGAAGGCAGGTGAAAAGGGAGGTTGGACCCTATGACCTTTTGAGGTCCCTTCCAACCCCTACAATTCTGTGATTCTGTGAATGTTTCACGCGTATTAAAAGACGTGAGTTACAGTGAATTGGGAAAAAAAAAAAAAAAAAAGTTCAGAATAGAAAAGACCTAGGAAACAGAACAATAGTTCAGTTCACTCATCTGTCAGAAGCAGGGCACAAAGGTGCAGAGCTAGTGTCAGTGTATACTAAAAAGAAGTTAGCTTATACCAGTAAACAATTTCTTTCACCATGCAAGTGATAGAGTAGAGAGAGCTAAGTGCATGTTAGTCTCAAATGGGTCTGTAACATGGAGTGACTGGAGTAAAAGTGGGGTTGCTGGCCTTTATCAAGTATTCTGTGTAACTGTCCAGGTACTGCAGGGAGGAGCTGTCAGGTCAATGTATTCCTGAACATGATAGAAGAGGGTATTTTGGAATCTGGGGGGGTTGTTGAGTTAACTGGGAGGATGGATTCACACTATTAATTCTCTAGTAATTCTTCATTGACTAAAGGTACTGCATTAAATAATCTGTGCCACTGATGTGTTCAGCAGCATGGTTAATTTACTGTTGATGACTGCTGGGAGAATTTGTTGCTTTTGGTGCTAGAGATTCAGGGTCTTGGCATGAAAGACGTGAGTCTTGTGGTGCCCTAGCTTACAAAATGATGCTTGTACTTTGTGCACTGCCGTGGCAGAGTCACAAAAGACAGTATTTCTTTATGTTGTTTGGATGCTCCGTGTTCAAGGCTTTAGGTCATATCAGGTGGATGTTTGTCTGTGTTCCCACATTTTTCACCTGCTTATTTTGTTTTTCTGTGCAAAATGATTTGAAGTAGAATTTTGTTTGTTTTCAAACACATCAAAGGTCCTTAGCATTTAAGCATTTGAAATATTCCTGTCTCAATGGTAGAGCTATTTTATTTATTACAGTCCCTTGTTTTTTGTACTGTTCAGGACTTTAAGGATGCTTTTATGTTGTTTCACAGGGCTCACTTGGAGGCAAGTGCAGAGAAATGGAACCGATTACTGACATCCCTGGAAGAGTTAATCAAATGGCTGAATACAAAAGATGAAGAACTTAAAAAGCAAATGCCCATTGGAGGGGATGTTCCAACTTTGCAGCAACAGTATGATCACTGCAAAGTAAGTTGCATAACCTTTATAGATATGTTTCCTACTGTGAATAATAAAATGAGTCAAAATGAATATAGGAGAAATGATGAACACTTGATCCCACCCAGTATTGAATTTCTAAAAAAAAAAACAACGCACTGTTCTAGGTCCCCGCTCCTTCTGCTCCTCCAGTTGCCCAGTAAAGCACAAGTGAGATACTGTCTTTGAAATTTTATCAAAAGAATTTCTGATGAATATTTTCAGTCCAAACACATTTTTGATGTATTTCTTGATGGTTTTGGACTCCTGTTGGGTAAAACTGTCATTCTATATGTAAAGCTAAAGAAGGTGCACAAAAGGAAGAATTGAAAAAGAACTATAAAAGAAATGTTGAATGTAAATAAGATGATGTAAAGTGACTTTCTCCATATTACTAGACTGATCAGTAATAGCAGCCCTCCACCCCATGCAGATTCATAGTGCAGTCAAAACTGTAAGAACTAAAATTTACCTGTGCCTTGTACCATTGTAAACCAATTCTTTGTTTTTACTAGTTCTTTGCCATTTTGGTACGTATGAAAATATTAATTCATAAGTATTTTTTGACAACAAAAATGCTACATCCACAAAATATCTTCATTCATGTAAAGTCTATCTCCCCAACTCTAATTCATAATCAATTTATGATGTATTTGCTGTTGGACAGATTCATTCTAGTAAAGTTTGTTCCATCTTGTCATATTTTTTCTTCTGTATGGTGTAGAGAGGGGAAGAACAAATGCAGCTTTATGTAGCTAATTGCATAACAACTATATTCCCCTCCACCAATACAATGCTGATATATTTTCTGCTGTGGTATTTATAGAGGGCAAAAACTGGATTTGGGAAAGCATTTAAAAGTATAGGAAAATACTCCGAAGAACTACAGAAAAAGTAGCCTGACATGAGCAGTACTTTTGAGACTTTACTCTAAAATAGATGAACTTAAGGAAATCTGCATAAGCTTACCCTTAATTTAGTATTTTTAAAATAGTTATTAGCATAAACTCAGGATCTTTGTTTCTCGAGAGTTCATCTCTTCCTGTTCTTATCCACTTAAATCATTATGCTCTGTTGGTAGGCACATCTGCTGTGAATGTTTTATAATGGTGGATTACTAGTGCAGGAGAGCAATCAAAGGCTGGAAGAGATCCAAAGATGTTTTAAAGGAGGTCAATGGGAGATGATGGATCTCTACAGTTCATTTTCTAATGACTTATTTGTTTCTCATGCTAGAATATCATATATGCATGATAATAACAAATAATACTGCTATAGTGTGTCTCACTTGAAGATGTCAAATTGTTATGTAAAAATGATAGTTTTTATAAGTCATTCCAGAGTAGAAAAATGTAGGAACAAGCATGCTGGGTGGGTCGTTTGGGTCAACAGTGGACTGCAACAGTGAGAAGGAAAGAGAACTTCTAGGTTGTTTAATCCTTATGCATAGTTTTAAAGAATAACTCTTGTTATATATTGATAAAATTCTAATAAGTACTTTCAGGGGGTTTTTAGAGATTATTCTTTCACATTTCAAAAAAGCAATATTCTTGCACTATCACTGAGAAAGAATATTGGATATCGGTGTCCCAGCCCAGTATTTAACACGACATTTATTAATGGCCTACAACAGCACAAAGTTAATGTGATTCTGATTATTACTTTGTACCTATGCAAGCAATAGCTCAGTATTCAATTGCACACATATCTCAGATGAAACTGGACAATTACTTTCTAACAGTTCATAGAATCATAGAACTGCTTGGGTTGGAAGGGATCTTAAAGGTCATACAGTTCCAACTCCCCTGCCCTGGGCAGGGACTCCTCCCACCAGACCAGGCTGCCCAAAGTCCCATCCGGCCTGGCCTTTAATATCTCCAGGGATGGGGCATCCACAGCTTCTGTGGGCAATCCATTCCAGTGCCTCACCACCCTCAGAGTAAAGACATTCCTCCTAATCTCTAATCTAGACCTCCCCTCTTTTAGTTTAAAACTGTTTCCCCTTGTCATGCCTCTATCTGCCCATATAAAAAGTTGTCCTCTTTTTTTTTTTTTTTTTATAGTCCCCTCAGTCTGTACTTATGTCTGCGATTGAACCCAACCCAGGTGCAGCACCTTGCACTTGGACTTGTGAACATCATTAGGTTCACAAGGGCCCTTCTCTCGAGCTTGTCCAGGTCCCTTTGGATGGCATCCCTTCCTTCTGTTTTATCCACTGCACAACTCTGCTTGGTGTCATCTGCAAACTTGCTGAGGGGCACTCAATCCCACTGTCTATGTTGTTGATAAAGATATTAAAGAGCATCAGTCCCAAGATGGGCCCCTGAGGGTCACCATTTGTCACCAGACTCCATCTGGACATTGAGTTGTTGACCACAACTCTCTGGCTGTGGCTATCCAGCCAATTCTTTATCCACTAAGTAGTCCACCCTTTTAGAGATAAGAGATAAGGATGTGTGGGACAGTGTCACAGGCCTTACAGAAGTCCAGGTAGATTACATCAGGTGGTCTTCCCTTGTCAGCTGATGCTGTCACTCCATCATAGAAGGCCACCAGATTGGTCAGGCATGATTTGTCCTTGATGAAGTTGTGCTGGCTGTCTTGGGTCACCTTGTCTTGCATGAGCCAGGGGAGGTTTAGGTTGGAAATGAGGAGACATTTCTTCTCAGAAAGAGCAGTCAGGCATTGGAATGGGTTGTCCAGGGAAGTGGACATCAATGTCACTGGGGGAGTTCAAGGGAAGGTCGAATATTGTGCTTAGGGACATGGGTTAGTGGTTGGTAGGAGGATGGTTGGATCAGACGATCTTGGAGGTCTCTTCCAACCTTTATGATTCTATGATTCTGTGACCTTCCCAGGCACAGAGGTGAGATTCACCCGTCTGTAGTTCCCTGGGTCTTCCTCTTAAAAAATGGAAGTGATGTTTCCCTTTTTCCTGTCACCAAAGACTTCGCCTGACTGCCAGGACTTTTCAACTATGATGGAGAGAGGCTTGGCAACTTCATCAGCCAGTTCCCTCAGGACCCTGGGAGGCATGTCATCAGGCCCCATGGACTTGTACCTGTGTTCAGTTCTATCAGATGGTCTCAAACCTGCTCTTTGCTTACAGTGGGAGGGTCTTTGCTCCCCCAGCCCTTGCCTACAGGTCCAGGGACCTTAGAGACATGGGCAGCCATACTGCCAGTGAAGGCTTAGGCAAAGAAGTTGATGAGTACCTCAGCCTTCTCCATGTCTGTTCGTTACCAGTTCTCCCCCCTCATATATCAGAGGGGGCACACGCTCCTTGGACTTTCTTTTCTGACCAATGTACTTGTAGTATCCCTTATAGTTATTCTTTACGTCCCTTGCTGAGCTCAGTTCCATCTGATGGCATCCCTGTGCTCTTCCCAGCCCACAGGTCCCTGCTTCCACTGCCTGTGCATTTCCTTCCTGCTCCTCAGTGTGACCAGCAGGTCAGCCAAGATGGTTTCTTGCCTGTTCCTGTTATTTTAATAGGAACCAAGAGATTCTCCTACATCATGTAGTATTACTGTGCCACACCAAATGGGAACTTTTAAGCAGTGGTGTTTCACTTTCTATTGAACTGCTGCTTATTAGTCATTACCAGAGAAGGGAAGCTAAACTGCAGCTGGCTGCTGATTTGATTCTCCGTGGCAGAGCTTCACGCTGATTCTTAGCAGGAACTCTTAACTCAGCACTGAATCTGTAGTTTATTAATTAACTACAACAAGGTGAAAAGTTGTGTTTTTTCAGGTGGAAAGTGAAAACTGGAGGAGAAAGAACCAAAGCCCTCTGTAGGTCCTTCCCTCTTCCCCAGTTAGGATATGGAATAGAAATGTCTTTGTGTAACATCAAGTTTTATGCCTGCTTTCTTTTTTTTTTTTTTTTTCCCCAAAATCTTCTACCGAATCTTCCCTTTCAGCAGATTCTTTGTAAAAATAACTGTGTGATTGCACTCTGGCAGTCCCTCTGTGCCTTGAGTTGAGATCACTGGTTGGTGTCACTTACATTGCCTTTAAGGTGCTGCTTTCGGTGTGTGTCCTGTGTTAAGTTTTCAGAGGAGACTTGAGGCACAACTGTACCAGATAAATATTGCAGATATGACTTGATTTCTCACTCTCAGGGGTACTCCCTTTATTCCTCCTGTCATCAGCAGCTGACCAGGCACTTTAAATGCCACATTTCTTTGCCCACCCTTCTTCAAATATTAAGCCTTCTCAGCATTTCACACTATCTGCAAGATTTACTTTTTATCAGTCATTTTTTTTATAACCCCAAAAGAGCTTCAGCAGCGCAAGTCAGCTGGTGACTCCCCCGCACAAGGGCTGGGTGCCTCTGCTCTCCCATTTCTTCTAGTTTCACATCTGAGCTTTGCTTTCAGATTGTCCTCATGCAGATAGAGCAGTTTAATACCTCATTTTCTCTCCACTTGTCTGTGATCCCTTTGCTCTTATTTCCAGCTTGCTTACCTGATCTTGTTCTTGTTAGTACTTCAAAACGTAAGTGGTGAAATATTGGCTGAGCTCTTTAAGATGCAGGCCCATGATATTCTCATTTCCTGTCCTTCATTTTTTAGGGCCCTCAATCTTTCTCATCTTAGCATTGCTCTTTGCCTCTAGTTACTTGATAGTCATTCTCCTTATTAACCTACATTTTTTTCCCCTCAGTTACATAAAATGATGTCTTGCTTGCTTCAGCTTAATGGCACTAATCTTATCGCTCTTTTCCTCTGTTAGCATCTCCCCTGCTCAGCGCTTAGCTTCAGCGGTGTTAGATAAATAAGTACAGTATTATGTGACAGTTTGGGTTAGCTCACATTGTTTGTGTGCTGCTGATATCTGTTTGGACAGGAGGAAATAAATGGTTTGCAATTTGATTTTTAAACTTGTTTTTGTTTTAAATATCATTTCCCAATGCCTTAAAAACAAACATTACCCAGAGCAATGTTGTTCATGTGAATCAGGGTTAGAGATTTAGCCCAGAATTGCCAGATTGACTGAAGTCTTTCAGGATGTAGCAAATATTTATAAATATTTTGTACCAATTTTTGGGCTTTTCAGCCCAAGTTCTATTACCTATAGAAGGTCATAGTTGTATCCCCTACGAAATGCCAAGCTCAGTCAGTGAGCACAACCTATCTGGAAGTGGAGCTGTGCTATGTATCTTGGAGAGGACAGGGTAAGAGGAAACTCATTTAAAGAAGGGACCTCAAATTTTCTATTTAGACTATTCTTGAAATTTCTTTGTCCTTGAGAGTGGGCTGTGCTGTCAGTCCCAAGAACGGTGGAAAAATCCCGAAGTGCTTTGTATAAAAGTGTTGGGACACTGAGAAGTTTTAGATGATTTTTGAGCTCAAGTAGTTCTGTATGAGGTGTACCTATAGCAGAGCATGTATTCACACTCAACTGTGTGAAGATGCTGACACATGGGTAATGGCTTATAAGGAAAAGAAAGTGTAGGCAGCTCCCTTTTCAGAGTTGATTACCTTTTTTTTTTTTCTTCTGAAATTCCAGTTTCTTGTTGTTGTTTGTCCTTACCAGCTTAGATTTTTCTTTTTCATTCTGTTCTTTCTCAGTCTTCCTCAAGAATATTCATGTAGCATTTTAAAAAATGTGATGCAAAACTGTTCTGATCAGCTGCATGGACCACGCCAAAGGAAAACAAACCAACCAGCCACAGAAATTAAATAAAAGCAAAACAAAAAAAAACAAAAAAAAAATCCCTTATGTAGCTATTGTATGCTGCTGGAAAATAAAAGCTACAAAACTACTGTGGAAAATCAGCCTTAGGTCTTTAGAAGTACCTGGAGTAGCATCTGTGTATAAGGGAAGGTGATGCAGATGCTGGCAACTTGTTTACTTGAAGATGTGCTGAGAGCTTCATGTCTCACTCCTCCCATTAAACTGTTTCAAACTGTAACTTTTTGAGAGTGTTTTTTTTTTTTTTTTCCTAAAACAGAAAGATGGACAAAATGACAAAGATCTGTGGTTTAGGTTTCAGCGAGAGAACAAGAAACTTTTCAAGTGAAGCAGAATGGGTGCCTTCTCACATAAATCCCATTGGCTGCATAAATGAACAAATGTCTAGCTAATACTAAATAATGCATGCATCTTGAATCACAGAGATGCTTAACTTAGCTTCGTTTGAGTTCAAAATGAATTAGCCAAGGACCTGTGAATGTTTGAATGATAATTTTATGTCTATGGTTGGATAATTAAGATAGTCATCAAACTTCTGGGGGTTGCTGTCTATGTATTTCTAGTTTCAAATTTGGTTTGTTAAAGCAGTCAGATCATCAAAAGTTGGAAATATTTCTTTCTGGTTTATTTAACTATTGCCACTTTATCAAAAATGCTAGCACAGCCGACTGGAAATTACTTTCTACTTGTTATCCCTTCAGGTTGACTATAATTGCATTGTTCACTTTACCAGCAGGAAAAGTCTGTGAGGAGAAAACTTTGTTCTAGCTTTAATTTCTTTGTGCTCTGTTGGTGCACCCACCTGACTTCGGTGAATGGGTTTAGCCTTTGAATTAATTCCCGCTTAATTATTCTAGACTTGTTTTTCTTGGCTATTTTCTGTATTATAATCTGCTTCTACGACTTTTATTGTTAGAAATTTCTAATCAAAAACGAGTATTTATGATATCAGTACTGCCCTACTCTGTGCTCTAATTTAGTCTAGGAAGGGCTGTAATTCGTTGCACATCTCATCTCATAAGGCATGAGGCATGCACAAAACTTGTGTGAGTAGAGGTGCTTAGACATACTAATTTTGAGCTGTGAATGGGTGAGAAAGGAGAATTAAATATTCCGTGGTTGGAATGGGAGGATTGGTGTTGTCTTTTTTTGCAACCTGTTCCGACAGGCTAGGGTGCAAATGTAGTGGGAGATTCAGTGCTCTGCACCACACTACATGAGGTAGCTCTTCAAAGTTAAGGATGTGTCTTTAACTGAGACTATTTTCTTTGAGGTGTGTTAAAGAAGGAAGAGGTGGAAATTGTGGGTGGGAATGCTTTGTTACAAGGAACAATGTGGTTAATGTTTGAAGTTAAATAAAGAGTTCTCAGATGGACCTGACTTAAAGCCACTGCTCGCTAACGATTAATCGGAATTGATTTATGTGTTATGTGAATGATCGAGGTGTGTATCACTGCTCCCCTGGACTATTTCTCTGAAAGAATGATGTGTGAACAAAAGCATGTTGCAAAGAATGAAGTGTTAAGTTAGGATGTCAGTGCAACGTATTTTTAACTTTGCCAAAAAGTGTTGCTTCTGGCTGTATTTCAGCTAGTTCCCAAAAGTGCAGTTGTCTTCTGATAAGTCAGGGAAGTTGCAATGGATCAGTGCTTAAAATAATAAATAACCTGGATAATGAAAGAACAAAATATTCTGTCAAAAGTGCAGAGAAAAGCAAGCTGTCTTGCTAGGGGAAAAAAACAAAACAAAACAAAAAAAAACCATCAGACACTTTTTCAATAAAGTAAATAAAATATTTGTGTGATATTGCCTTTTTATTACTTGTTGATATAGGTATATATCAGTATATCCATCTTGTGTTACTCTTTTATGAGGATCCAATGTTTATTTTGTTTTAAAGAATCCTATTTAAACTTTGAAGACGTTACTGAGTCTATCTCAAGCCACTAAATAAAACCTGTCCTTCTTGAAGG
Organism: Anas acuta; assembly: GCF_963932015.1. Lineage (NCBI taxonomy): Eukaryota > Metazoa > Chordata > Aves > Anseriformes > Anatidae > Anas > Anas acuta. The sequence continues at coordinate 48,995,887 of NC_088981.1, forward strand.
TTTACAGTTACTATACATCAGGGAGGATACTCTGACATTGTTGTGGAGGGAAATGTGTGTGAAAGAAGCAGGAACAGCAAAGTGATCAACATTTCTACTACATTAAAACGCTGTGATGAGCCCAGTGCCTCTTTCTCTGGTATTTTTTTCTATCTCATCCCAAAAGACCACCCTGCTTCCATCCTTATCAGCAGTAGCCTTCGGCTTACCTAAAACCTCAGACCAATTTGATGTAGTAGGATGTACCAGATCATTGCGTGATACCATTCCTGTGTCTTGAGCTGAAAGACCGTGACAGCCAGTGGCCTGACCTTTCTAGGTGAGCCATGACAGAGTCACCATTCCTGGGGGTGTTCCAGGAAAGGTTGGACGTGGTGCTTAGGGACATGCTTTAGTGGGCAATATTGGTGGTAGGGGGATGGTTGGACCAGGTGATCTTGGAGGTCTTTTCCAACCTTAATGATTCTACGTGCTTAGCCAGTGAAGGTGATGGAGCACAGGCATAGTGGTGACCCATTCTGCAGTCAAGCTGTGGCTTTGAAGCTTGGGTATTGTCCTGCCAGCATGTATCTAAAGTGTTTGAGTGGGAACTGGCTCTTATCTTACTGGTTCAGAGAAGTCCAAGATGGTTCATGGATTCTTCATTCTTAATATGGACAAGGCTGTGTCAGAAACTACATGTTGCCATCACATTATTCATGAAAGAGATCACAAGTTGAGGATCATCTGTAACCTTTTGAGGCTTGATTACAGGGATCTTTCTGGGAATGCTACCATAAGCTGTAACTAATTCGTGTAATGTTAAAAATAAATGGCTCCTATCTTCTACATTCTTTGACCCCAAACTCTTTCTCTGTACCAGTTCTTTTAAGTAGGTTTGGTGCTCTTGTTTTTTTTTTTTTTTTTTTTTTTTTTTAAATTGTTTTGCAATTCTTTGACTTGAAGTTCTCATTTCATTAGAGTCACATGCACTTAAGCATACACAAAATCTTTTTTTCTGGACCAGTGGTTCATCTATTACAGTATATTTTTTTCAATGGTGGCAGTAGATGATGGTACTCGGAGAGCGTTTCATTCTGGCTGCTGTGGGTCATCTGTTCCTCTTCTACTTCTAGGCAGCCACATCACTGGATGAAAACTATATATATCCTTGATAGTATATCCTTGCCCTCTTCTTTTAGTATCTGTTTTGGACCAGTTTCCCATCACTATGTCTAACTTGTTGTATTTGCTGTTATTTTGTCTCCACAGCTACTTGTGGCAGATAGATGCCAAATGCTTGCAACCAATTCTGTTTACACAGAGAATTAAAACTCTGTGTGCCCCCAACAACAACAAAACCCAACAAAACTTCTTTAAAATCATTTTTCAACTGATCTCCTTCTAGGTTTGAAGTTTCAATGGCCTTTGTTCGAATACTGTTGGATTCGATGCATAAGAATTCTTCACTCACTTTTTCCAGTGTCTTCGTGATTTGGAAATGTTGTCATACCTTTTTTGAGCCTCTTAACTCCTGAGCCTTTTTAATCTCTACCCATAAGACAGCTGTTAGTCATCTCTGTGCAATTTTCTGCCTCCACTATGTCCTTCTGGAGGTATGTTGACTGATACTGCATGAGATATGCAACATGATGAGGTTGCACCAATGTTTTGTATTTACTTTGCTTTTTGCCCTGCCATTCCTGATGATACTCAACACTTTACTGGCTTTTTTTTTGGTTGCTGCTGCATATGGAGCAAATGATTTTAGAGACTCACGAGATCTTTTTTTTCTAAGTTGCCAGGAAAGTGGTCAGGGACTTGAATTTAGTATATGATTTTTAAGATCAGATGGTGTTTCAATTGCATTAAAAAATGCTAGGTATTACCTGAAACCTAAGGATATCAACAGATGAGCTCTCACTTTGGTTTAATGAAATGGACTGGTACAAGGAAGTGAAGTAGGACATTTCTCTAAATGCAAATATTTTTTTTTTTTGCTGAGGTCTATTTTTTCAAAGGCAGAGAGTCAGATAACAAAAACAGAACAACAGAGATTCCCCAAACATCACAGAGGCAACAAATCTCTTTTTCCAACTGCAGAGAACCAGTAGAGAGCCACTATTATACAGTGATCTTTGCCATATTTTTTCAGGCACTCTCATAACCTGTATGAGGTAGAATTGAAAACTATTCATCCTGCTCATGCCTTTTCATGTTGAAAGTGGTTTGAGATGCTTCCTCTGTAATTGCAGTCTTCTCTGGTCTCCTTTATTTTTTTTTGTGATCTGTTGTTGATAAATTGGACCAAGTAAGAAAAGACATACTGTGTTTAGCAAAGCTGTTCACTTGTAATTCAGGGTGTGGAATTGAGTTTACAGGGATTACTCCAAATCTTTTAAGAACCCCTTTACATAACTCTTTTCTTCATGCATATTGTGCAAGTGCTAGAGAGTTTTATTTTCTTTTATTGTGTGTTCCCAAGTGATGAGTTCCACCTCTGTCACAGTTTTGGAGAACAGGTGCAATGGTTTATTATTAAACATGCAATAAGAGAAACTCTGGTGTTGTGTTTAAAAAAAAAAAAAAAAAAAAAAAAAAGCACTTCTGAAACTGACTGCAGTTGCCTGCATGGACTGGCAAAGAATCCATTTTATTTTCTGTCAAGGATATTGTCATCTGGATCCTACTTCTTGTTGCTGCAGGCAGACTCTTTAGAGGAGAAGAATATTTATTCTAGTTAACTCCTGAACTATTGGATCCTCAATCCCTTGTTATTACAGCCAGTAATCCACCCCAGGAACATCAGCAATAAATTGTAAAAATTGCATTGCCATGGCAGCTGCCCAATCCTTTTTTTCATGCAGATTCTTGAGATTAAATGCTAGGCTTAGAAATTTATGTAGAAAATAGGGAAGGGATTTTTGTTGTTGTTGTTGTTATTGTATTTGATATTTTTGTTTGGTTCCTCTTTTTATTTTTATTTTCAGAAGAAATGAAAGGGTAGAGAGTGGTGTAATGGCCAAGCACCTCTTCAGGGTGTGCGTTTTTGCATTTACAGAAGCTCTTAACCTCACCTATTAGGTGTTCCTCCGAAGTTACCAACCATCCCTATCTTCTGACCTAGATTTAGTGAATTTCTCTCATCTAGTTACGGTTAGTCTGAGGGACTGGGAAAGTATTAGGAACATAACTTCAGAAAGCAAAGCTGCTTCCAGTACTGGTCTTTCAACTTGAGCAGCCAAAAGGTCTATTAGCCTAAAATAGTGCTTAAGGATTTGGAGCTTTCTTTTCGGGAAAACTGCTGAAACTTAGGTTTGTGCTAATATGCATTCCCTGCAAAGTTAAGCGTTGTGCTTCAAAAAGGTATCATGCTGTTAGGAGTCCCACTTTTGCTAAAGGTCCTTATGTATGAATTGCACTTTTTTTTCTTTTGATCCTCTTGTATTATCCAGTTACGCTTGCATCTGACCCATTTATTGGGCCTCATGCACATGTAGATCCCTTATTTGAGTCATTCTGCAAAGTTAGCTTGAGCTGCCTTTTTAGTGTTTTTTACTTAGATGAGGAATCCCTGTATCAAGATGCCCACTCGTTCCTCAACTCTATCGAGATGTGAAGTCTGCTTCTTTTTAGCAGATGACTTTTTAATCTGGCTGATAATTGTGTGGGGAAAGTTTCAGTAATCACCAAATAATGACAAAGTATGACCAACGTCATTAACTTTAAAAACGAGTTTTAAGCTCTTCAGTGGAGAATAATATTTATGCAAGCTGGTTGGTTGTTATGGGGAAAAGAAGGTAAGCTTTGTTTGTTTCTCTTAATCAGATTTAGAACCTGTGTCCTCATATTATGAGGCCAGTGCCATGACCCCTTTTCTGGCATCACTTAAGGTGTTGTCAGTGCATTGTCCATATCAGAGAAGACTCATGGTTGTCTGAGCATCTGCAGTTAGGTACGAGTTCAGGGCCTGATAGATCTGCAGTGTATCAGACATTCCTTACAGATTTACTGTGAGCAGTTTGTTTTAATAGATGTTTTACTGAACGCTATTGAGTGCGGTTTAATTTGGTTTCAAGGTGGCTTTTGCTTCTGTTTTTGGATTTAGGTGTTTTGGGGTTTGGGTAGTGTGGTTTTATTTATGTATTTTGTTTGTATGGTGGTTTGTTTTTTTTTGGCTTCCCTTTCTATAAAGAGCACTGTGTTGTCCTCATAATCGCCCATTCATTACCAACCAGCTATCTCATGTGCTTGGTTGCCCACTGTCTAATTTACTCCCCTGTAAAATGTCAGGATACTTTAAAAGCATCCCGTACAAAAGCAAGGATTTCTTGAAGGTCCTTACTATTTGGTTGCTTAATGATGATGTAACATTATGTCAGGACTGATGGCGAAGCAGCTGTTTTCTAAAGTGTTTGCAATTGCTGTGTGCTCACGGGCTGGGAAAGCTTTGTAGCCTGCTCTGCCCCAATAGTTACGTGTATGGTAACTTGTGTGGCATGAGCAGCCTCTTCTGGTCCCTCAGTGAATGAAGGGCAGCCGTAGCTGTACTTTGCAGTCATCAGATACACCGTGATGGAGCTGATGATGGATGGCTGTCTGTCGGGTGCCCCTATTGTAACCCCCCTGTCTCTTCAGGACAGATGTGAGGTGCACATAGGAAGCTGCATGGGTTTATTGGCCTTCTGCCTGGTGTGGGCTGTTATTAAATGAGTGGGCACAGCCCAGACAAAGGAAGAATATTCTAAAGGTCTCATCAAAGAGCTATTTTTAATAGTTGCTGATGCTAATATATTTTAAACTACAATTTTCATCTTCCTTGTTAAAGGAATGTGTAAATAGAAAAAATGATTTGTGCCAGTGCTTGATGGTCTAACACAAGAAAACTGTATTTTCTGATTAGTTTCATAATGTTGTCACTGGCAATTTTGCTTTTGCAAACAAGGTGTTTTATGTTTTAGAAATGTAAACTAAAGCCATAAATCATTACGTAAACTTTCTTATATTTATTTTCACTTATTTGAGTTTATACATTTCTTCTATACTACTAAGTTTTCAGTTGACAAATCCTGAGACAATGAATGACAATATGACTTCCTCTCACCTTGAAGCACCTGGTTTGCAACTTGAAGAATGTCGGAGATCCTAAGTATAATATCTTGATCAGTGAAAGGACCATGCTGATGATTTTCATGCAGTCAGTAAAAATATATGCTGTGATAAATGTGTGATTCACTTGGGTGTAAATTAAAATTTTCTCTACCAACAGAGACTTTACTGATTCAATCACATCATTACCTCTAATGGTACATTTTCATTAAGTCAGTGAAACAGGTCAGCAAGAATTTAGGATTAATAGTAACTGATGGGAGAATAGTAAAGAAGATGGTTTTAAAGATATTATTGAAACAAGTGCATAATTTTCCGGTTAAATATTACTTTGGGTCATTTATTTTTTATTCTTCATTATAATTTTATTTATTATTTTGATCATTTTTATTTACTTATATTGTTTCCCCTTCTATACTTTGTACAGTCTATATTTTACCACCTTGGAATTAATCTGATATGAAGATATGAAATCTTTTTTTTTTTTTTTTTTTTTTTAGGTAGCAATAATTTGCGTGTTTTCTATTTTGCAATTCCATCTCCTTTTTGAGGGATGAACATGCCTCAAAGGAGATAGCCTACGAGTTTGTGTAAGGATTTGCAGCCTTAAATGGATTGGATGCTAGGCAGGGATGCAGCACTCCATCCAAAAAAATGTGAAAAATGTAACAATTTCATGCCATGAATAAGAAAAAGGAAGACTGATGTGAAAAGATGTTAGCATCAAATATATGTGGTGGTGCTGCTGTAATTTTTAAATAATGATTGATGATGTCTGGCAGTTGTGTCCTGTGCTTTTTTTGTGATTTTCCATCTGGAGTTTCAAAGCAGAGAGCGGCTATGCGGCATTTCTCACTGCTATCAGTGCTGTGGTTGGTGTATGCCGTCATGCCAGGTATCTGAGCTTTCAGGAGCCTCCGTGCCTGATACAGAAATGCGTCCCGTGCTCTGATTGAAAAGTAGACTTAGAATAACCTTTTTCTTTTTCCCCCATGCTGCAGCAATGTCTCACTACCCTCTAAACTGGGAGTAAAAATGATTACTGAGGAGTTAAAGTATTTTAGAAGTAGTACCTTCTCATAGATTTATTTTCTTCTCTAGAGTTGGGTGCTTAGTAATTCTGGCGGCTTTTCAGTATGAATAAAAATGAATGAGAACTTTGTACAATATGTAGTTCTTTTAATTGTGAGGATTTAGGAAGCTTTTAGGCTTGAGTCATTAAAACAGGTAGTGCTTAGCTTTCTCGTATTGATCTGCTGAGTCATTATGAACAGCACTTTCAAAAGTTCATTTCTATGTATTTTTCTAATTAAATACACAGAGAAGGGAGATGTAAATTCATCACAAGACCCTGAGAGTTCTACTTCAATATTTAAATTTTAAGTCTGAGAGAGAATTTAACTCCAAACTGCAAATTATTTCAAGGTTGAGACAAAAAAGTAAGTGTCGCTGGTAAAAGCACTATCTGGTTACTTGGCACAAGTATCCGTGAATTGATAGAAAAATAACATTTTAATTTGCTTTTTCTTTGACATTGTGAAGTCTGGCAATGGTCTTTTAATCTGTTGGAGAAAGAAAAGGCTGAAGGAGGCTACTCAGAGCATTACATGAGTGGATAGAGGGGACATTGCAAATGCACACAGGGTTTCAGGATTTTTTAGGGATTCTTTAGGGAAAGGCATTAACTGGAGCTTGCACTAGTGTGTAAATATAAGGCTGTGTTTACAAATTATAACAGTCTGGAATTTAAAAACAAAAGTGAGGGAAGAGGGAGAAAAACACAAAGCTAAGAAGAGCTGCATATAGCAGTAAAGTCCCTTAAAATGCACCTCTAGCCCTGGAGGGAGGAGTGAGCATGCTCATAATATCCTTGTTAAGTGCACTTGAACTGGCATTTGTTCCGAGACTGGATTAGCTGAGTGATGTCCTTCTTCAGTCTCCTGGAAATCAAGGTGGCAAAATACATAATCGGTGTCTTAGTTTTGGCATGTTTTCTCATAGTTGAATTCCTGGTGTCTCACTAAGGTTTGATGGCTCTTTGTCAGCTAGCACTGCTAACCTGCACTTAAGAAACTTGAAGTGGAGCTTCTCCCCTAGGTAGGTCTCTGAGTAATTTTCTTTTCCCTGGGCCAGCAGACACCATGCCATTGCCATGCTCTGTGAGGGACTTGACTGCATCCAGAAACTGTTTCTGGTCCTTGTACTGCTCTTATGGATTGAGTTGAAAGATTTATTTGTTGGATTCATTACATGAGGCCTTAGGGGGCTTTTAAAAGTCAAATGGAGCCATACACAGCCTTACACAGTAGTTTTTTGTAAAGCATGATCAGCATCGGCATGCTCAGCTTTACTGCTGTGACTGCTCCCAGAGCCACAAAGCGACCGCTGTCTGTGGACGTGCACACCAAGCCCCCACAGCAGGCTTCCTCCCAAGGGCAGTGCGCGAGTAGGAGGCAGCAGAAGCACTGAAAGTATGACAGACTTTCCAGTGGTGAGGCAGATCTGTAAAGCTGTGTGCTGCTGACATTTTAAACACAGCCGTGAGGTCCTGCCTCCAGACCGAAGAGGGAACAGCATCCTGCTAGCAGAAGTATTTTTCCCTTATTCATGAGTATTTAAGTCTCTTAGTTCTCTGTTCTCTGTGAGTTCCTGATGATCAAACTCTTTCCTTTTTCCTTTCATACATAACAGATAGGGTACATGCATCCAGCAGTGCAACAAAGATACTTATGCTAGTGACAAACATATTTTTCAAATAGGTGAAATGAGCCCATGCAGAGGTGTGGCTGTCAGCGGTTTTATTGCTCTTACATCATAAACAAACTTCGGCACTTTTCACGCTGCTTTATGTTGGTGTGCTTAGAACTCAGTTTAGTTCATTTAGTTCATTTGCTTGCTGTGAGGAGGAGGATGGCTCCTATGCAGAAGTAATCTGAAATCTGGTGCTCCCATGTCTGAGCTTAGTATAGTCCCAGTTGTGAGAACCTGGGAGTGTGGCACGTAAAGCTACTTGTGCCCAGGTAAGCCAAGTATTGGGATTTTTTTTTCATTCCCCAACTCAGATACTTCCTTTATGGCACTGGTGCTTCATCGTTCTGCCTTTTATTCCATATTCATACTCAGAATGTTTTTGTTATCTTTCATGGTCTTTGAAAGGAATGTTTTAGAAAAGCAAATCTTAAATGTACATAAGTCCACAAAATTGAAATGCTATGATTTTCACTCATTCTATCTTATGGATGTGTTTGGATTGTTCTCCGAGGAATAAGGAAGAAGAAGAAGAAAAAAAGAAATTTAGAACAAACCCTTCTATTAACTGCATTTGACTAACATTGTGGGGAGGGAAAGATTATGATCAGACTATCATTGACACTGCATCAAGGCTGTGTCTTTGACTTTCTGATTGTCAGTTTGCAGCCTTGATATTACATGTAATTAAAATGAAACTATTACTTTGGCAGCACTGAGATGATCAACTCTGGATATATATAGACAGAAGCTATCTGAAAAGGTGCTTATAGAGATGTGCATACTTAATTTATGTCCAGTTTTCTGTGCCAAAGAAGGGCTGTGCTGAGAAACTGGGCTAAACGATGAACCATTATTTGCAATAATAAATATCCAAGTCTAACTCTTACTGCTTAAGAAAGAAAAGCCCTGAATTCTGCTACAGCTTTTCTTCTGTGAGTGTTGGTAGAGGTGCCCAGCAATGTGCTATGATGGCACTGCCCTTATTGAAGAAGGGAGGCCAAGAAGCCGTTCCTTAAAAACTACATCTCTGATGTTTAGCACCTAGTTTTGTTTTGCCATTCCACAAAGGTGAGACAATCCTGCAGCAGTGCTTTGCTCTGCACAGAGGCACTACAGGAACCGACTGGGCAGCATCTTCTCCAACACCAGTGATGTGCAAGCGATCTGCAGTTTTCTCTGTCATGCTGTATTTGTGACGCTCTGAGATAGCTCAGACCTTGAATGCAGCGGACAGAGATGAGCAGAGAGGAGGTGATGCATATGGGCAGAGAGAGACGTGCCGAGGAGTCTGAAGCTACAAGGCAGTCATGTTTGGTTTAAATTACTCATTTCCAATAGGTCAGCCTTGTTTGGGGTGGTTTTCTTATGATCTTGGGCTCTTCTATATCAGCATGCAGCTAATGCCTTCTGACATTTCTGGCTGCTAAGAGATTCTTAGTCTGGTGAGCATAATTTAGCTCCAGTTATTCAAACCGTTTCTTCACTCAAGTCTTCCAATTTATGCTTCTCGTGGTGGTGGTGCAGCAGCACAGACCGAGGAGCAGAATTATTTATCTTAACACTGGATCTAAAATTGTGAAGTATATGTGCATGAAGGAACGGCTGGTAGTAAACACAACACGGTATCTACGAACAAACAAAAACCCATGTTATGTAAAACTGATATTTACTGAACTTTTTTCACTGGAGAGTAAATGGAAGAACAAACACAAGGCAGATGTGAATCATATTACTTAATGCTGTCCTGGAAACTGTTCAGGTATACGATGATGCATGTGCTCTAAAAATCTCTATAGAGCAACTAAACATGCTTGCCAGATTTTGATTATAGCTGGAAGTAAATGTAAAGAGATTCCTAAGAAAGTAATTACTTCTTTTCTGAGTTACAAGCACAGAAGTTAGAACACTACATTACTACATATAGTATAAATAAAATAAATAACTGCAACTCCTTTAGTGCTTTTAATATCCGTATTCATGTTATACGTATTTCACGAAGGTTCTCAGGGGTAAGGAATCAATGGATAGGTATCGTGCTGCACCGCATTTGCATGTTTAGTATTTTTTTTAATGGCTTTGAGGTAATACATACATCTCTTGAAAATATTGCTGTAGGGATGGGAGAATGTTGTTAAGAGCATCCAGCCACCAAAAAATAAATAAATCCACTTTTCGTTTTAAGCATTTCACTCTTTTTCCTGTTTCTCTTCATACCTTTGCTAGGTAACTTTGCCATGGCATGCAGCCTGTTTCTGAGTATTTGGGACTGAAAATAAGATTTTTTTTTTATGTATTTTATGCTTCTTTATGAAAAATAGTTTATTTCAAGTTCATAGATTCTAAAGAAAAAAAGTGATTCTGTTTTAAAGACTTTTGGTTTTACTACATGGAAAATATGCCAATGCTTTGTCTGAATAGTTTTTTAAGCAAACAAACAAACAAAAAAACACCTTCTCATACTGGAGAAACAAAGCAGAGAAAGGAAATGAAGTGAGTATAAGTAATAGAAATACTGTGATTTGTGCCTGCTTTCTGGGGGAAAGTACTTGTGTAGCTGAGTTAACTTCACATTGCCTTGCATCATGAAAGAAAGCTTGTAAGTACTCATCTCTTCCAGTAATTGACCCCAAATTAGTGTCTGTTATATTAAATGATTTCTTTCTCATGAATAGAAAACCACTTGTAATCCTCCAAAAAGTGCTTAATGACAGCATTTGCAGTAAGGCTCCATATAACAAGATTAAGTTAAAATGATGAGATAGCAAAGTCTGTTGGTCTGTAGGAGGGTGTGACCCTGTAATTGGATGATTTAACACAATTTGCAAAACACTGGCAAATTTCAGTCAGGTTTACCCAATGGTTTTTAATTAATGTATGTATACTGAATGCCCAGCAGTGTTTTGTTTGTAGCATCTCATTGGGTAGGGTTGATTGAAAGCAGATATTTTTTTCATGTAACTAGTTTCTATTTTGGTTATCTGCTTAGTTTAATTTACAGGTCCAGGTGGGTTTTCTGTTGTTATTATGAGACATTGTTAATCACCTGCTTGGAAATCCAGAGACCTAGCAAGGTGGCTGTGCTCAACAAGTTTAGGTTGCAGAAGTGGAACTACTAGAGTGGTGCAGATTATTGCGTGTGGTTGCAAGGTTTTTTTGTTTTGTTTTGTTTTGCTTTTTGGTATCTTTTGATGGCAACTAGAACCAGCTGAAGAGGTGTGTAACCAGGGGGACACTATGTTGTTGCCCTTAAGGTCATCTTTCCTCATATCTCTCCCACACATGCCTGATCTATTAAAATTAGTAATTTGTCTGAAGTAGAATGCTTCCCATCTCAAACACTGCTTTCTTTTTTTTTTTTTTTTAAGTGTTCGGTTTTAAAGTCACTTCTTCATACTGAGCAGATACTGGAAATCCTTGCAAGTGATCCAAAGACTACATTTTTGAGAAAGAACCAAAATCAGGGCTGCTATGTAATCTGTCAGGTCACAGTAATTAACTATGTGGCATAAGCTTTACAAAGACTCTCTGTTCAGATAGTTTTGAAAAGAGGAAGCTATAACAAAGAAGCAGAGTTTTGGGAGGGAATTAGATCTTGGTGATGTAAAATAGCTGAGATAAATGCTTAGGGGATTAAGGAGAAGGGAGCATTTAATACAAAACATTGCATAGATCATGCTGCAAGCACAGAAAGGAATTGCAGTTTGACAGGGGAAGGCTTTCTGGGTTGAGCTCTGGGTGATAATTTTGAGGCACTTACTCCTACTTTGAGCATCTTTTGTTTGAAGTGACTTCTGCAGCTGGTCCTGGAGACAGGACTTTGTTCTGAGCCAGTGTAGTTACTCTGCCGCTGCCTGTCCCTGACTCCCTGCTATTCTGCTGCAAAGGGGGAATCCAGCAGCAGAGGACAGTCCCAGTGTTGATTTTTCAGTAATTATTCAGGTGTCTGTCTAAACCATTTGTTTCTGAAGAGAAAGCAAAGTGACTGTTCCTGAGAAAGAGGAGTAATTAGCTTTGACGGGATTTCTGCTTCTGAAAGGATTTCCAGTAGCAGTCCCCTGTCGTGTATGCATGGATGCACACGCACACAACCGAACCCAGAAACCAGGACAGAAACATTAGTGGTAGTGCCAACTTGTAGCTGGTCCCTAGCATTTGGTTGCTGATGCCCAAGTTTTAACAGAGCTCTCGTGCCTGTGCTTCCTCCCGCAGAGGAGAATATTTCTCCCCTTACACAGCTGTCAGACGGGAGATGCTCAGCTGAGACTTCTTGCAGTGATCTCACTTTTCTGGTTATTTATAATTCATAGATGACATCATGTTGTACAACCCATTTTTTTTTTGATGATAGCAATTCATCGTCAAGGACCCTGATGTGCATTTGCACTGAAGAGGCTGATGTTACAGGAAACCTCTTGCATATTTGAGACATCGGCATGTTCACAATGAAAGTGCTTCCTGTCTTCTTGCACCGAACAAATATTCATGAGGCTGCATGCCGTAACATTCCTTCTGAATGTCTGGAGTGTGAACTGCAGATAATAAGTCTTTTTCAAGACCTCAGCAGTAATGTAAGAGGTACCACTTATTAGTAAAGTAGCTTATGAGACCATGCAGAATAGATCTTTTCTCATTGATTTTTATCTGTAGAAACACAGAAGAAATTTTAATCCCTCGAAAGGAAGAAAAGGAGACTTGAGTTTAAGGCTGGTCTCAAGAACAGCAGTGCAGCACCCAACTTGTTCATGGTATTTTCCCAGTTTGAAGCCAGTATCTGATGGTCTGTTAACACTGTCAGTTCATCAGTGCTCGGTAAAAATAAAGACTAAGCAAACCCAGGTCTGTCTGTTGCTGGCTAGCAAAGAAAGGGGAAGAATTTGTCTTCCTATTGAAGAGGTAGATGGTTGGTTGCTATTGCACAGTGCCGGTAAATGGTGCAAGACACTGCAGATGTTGTGTGGTCACTAGTGCTAACAGAATATTTGAGCGCTGCTGTGAAATTGAGTAATCATTTAATACACAGCAGATGTTTTACGTGTCTTGTGTCAGGCTGAAGGCATTGCTTGGTTAGGAAGCGTTTAAAAATATTTTTTTTCCTCATGCTTTGTCCCTCCCCTGCATTTCCCTTGGAATATTTTCTGGTATAAACAGCAGAAGTTATACCAGTTGGTACTCATAAAGAGGAGACAAATTTGACTGTCTGTCAGTGTTTCCACTATAATCTTGCTTGGGTTTTTATGTAACTCAGTAGTAAAACTTGTCCAAAGCTGCGCTGTTCTGTTTTGCATTGCAGTTTCCCCATTTGAAACTAATTAGAGTTAGCATAGAGGACACACAGTTCCTTTGCTTCTTCAAAGGAGGTTAAACTTTGTATGAGGAAGAGATGTAGATTCTGTTTTGTAAATAGGTATATAAAACAGTTCAATCTGAAATGGAAAGATGCTTATTTTGACGATACATTGCCTCATCTTGAAGGTTGATTTTAGAGAGTATAATGTCTTAAAATGCCTTTGAAATACTGCTGTGCTTTATTTGGCATTCTACGATGCTGTTTTGCTATGAGTTTTGCCTTTTTTGGCAAACAATTTAAAACAACATTGCATTTTTGCTTACTGATTGCTTAGTGTCAGTCCTCTTTGTCTGGACAGCAGCTATTGTGCATTTTAGAATAAAGATTTTGGTTCACTCATAACTTTCTTACTTTCTTATAACCTGCTTCTGACAGAGTAGCAGAGACTGAGGGTACAGGCTAATAAAATGAAAATAAATAAATAAATAAATAAATAAATAAAAGGAAGAATTAGAGGGAGTCATTTCTCTTCCTATCATCTATCATCTTCCTATCATCTTCCAGTCACAAATGTACGTGAATGCCTGTGGTAAATCTTTTTAATTTGAAGTTGGATTCTTCATGAAACATTATACATTTGCCCTAGAGTTATGTATACAGTGAAATTTAGTCTAATTCCATATACTTAGAGAATGGAGAAATGTCTTAAGAATTGCTGACAATTTGCATGCTGGTTGTACAAGTATTCTCAAATCACTTTTGTTTCCTACTCTGTAGGAAGATGCTTTCAGTTTGTATAGGCTGCCAATATTAAAGCATTATGTTGGTAGGAATGGTATGTCCCCCCTCCACCTTTCACATCAAATGGCAGAAAGTCTGACGTTATTTCTTTCGGCACATATACCTATGTGTCATTGTTGGTGAAACTTTTTTCTTCAAAACAAACTTTAGTTAAAAAAAAAAAAAATCACTGCTGTTCACAGACAGATAGGATAAAGTTGCTTCTGTATCCAAAAAAAAAAAAAAAAAAGGCTGGAAGTTGTGGATTATTTTCTTCTTGGACAAATGGTTGGCCTTTTGTCATCATCCCTTGGATTACTTGTGATGCTAATGAAGGGCAACAAATTTTCCTAAAAAGAAGCTGGAGGACAGAGGAGATTGTTGGGGTTTCCTGCATATATTTTTTTACTTGGTCAGTTTAAGTGTTATTTTTCTAAAGGGCTGTCCAGAATTTCTCAATCATGCACTTGTGTTATTGTGAATAATTGTGCCGGTTATTGTGAAGAGTCAGTGGTAGCCTGGCGGCTTGCAGCTCTCACCCCCCTCTGAAGTATTGGGTCATGGGCTCGAGCCCTGGCCACAGAGGCTTATGTGGGTTTCTTTTAGCAGAGCCAGTTAGCTCAGTTGGTTAGTGTGGTGCTAATAATGCCAAGGTTGCAGGTTTGATCCCCATACAGACCAGAGGTAAATTTGGGAAGTGATTGTCCCTGTGTACTCAGCTCTGGTGAGTCTGTACCTCAAGTACTGTGTTCAGTTTTGGGCCCCTTGCTACAAGAAGGACATGGAGGTGCTCCAGCAAGTCCAGAGAAGGGCAACAAAGCTGGTGAAGGGTCTGGAGAACAAGACTTAAAAAGAGCAGCTGAGGGAGCTGGCATTGTTCAGCCAAGTTTCCACCTGGTGCTGAGGTGTGCCTTCTCGGGAGTAGGGAGGACATCAGCACAGATGAGCTGCTCTTCATCAGCAGTGGGCGCCACTTGCTGCCTGGCTGGCATCGAGTGTGTCGGGATAGTGACCGCTGAAGGGTTTTTGTGGTCTCATTGAGTATATTAGGGTTTTGTAATTAATCAGGATTAGGGCACAGTGAATTAATTTAACAGATGTAGGTGTAAAAAAAAAAAAGGGGGGGGGGGGGGGGAAAGGAAGTATTCGCAGACCACACAGAAGCCATTTTCTTCTCAAATTTATTTTGAACCTTGGCCTCATGTATTTCACTGTTGAAGTGCTGTTATTCGGATCTGATCTAAAGTGGAGCGTTTGATCACCTGCAATTGTTAAAACCAAGCATGTGTTAGCATCACAACTTGCTGGTTTGTCATGGTTAATCATTTTAGCACAAACTGTGTAATCTTCTTTAGGAAAGATCCAAAGTCAAGTTGTTATGCTCATTTCTCCTCTGCCCTTCAAACATAGTCCAGACTTTCCTTTAAGATGTAAAGAAAAAAATATCCGAGTCTTTCAAGGTTGTTGATACAGGATGGCTGTCATGTTTCCATAGTAAAGGTTGGTGGGATTAATTTTCCTTCACGAAAAGCACATTGTAGTCCTTTGATGTAAAACTGAATGTGTACTTACAAGCGGTTTGGCATTTGGAAATTGGTTCCACTGCTGGCAGTATGATTATTGCTGTTGTGTAAAAGTAAATACTTTTTCCCATCGCCCAAACAGTAGAAAGCTTCAAGAGTTTCTCTTTCTGCCTCTGTCAGACTCCGCACTCTGACTCATGTGCTTTTGCTGTCTGTAGGGTGCAATGAATTCCTACATGAAATCCTGATAAGGTACATTAAATGGGTATTTTTTTTAACACCACCATTTAAAATATTTTTTTCCTGTGTATAGCAATGTAAAATGAACCTTTTTTTCATCTATTTCTTTTATGTATTTTTATGAGCCATCAAATTTAATGATTCTTCTGCCCTTTTTTAGCTATGGTTTTATAATGGCTTCAGACCAAAATACACTGAGTTAGCTTAGAAGCTGGCTCAGTGAGTAAAAGAAGTATTTTACTGTAGCAAGTTTGATTTATACAATACTTGGCTTGCTTTGCTCATTACAATGCTAGAGCATGTAATTATGAAAGAAAACCAGTTTGCTGTCCCTTAAAAAGCCCTGTATCAATATTGTAATTGATAAGGGAGGAGGCTTAGTCTTAGAAAGGGGAACCCTCTCTTTGTGCAGCAAAAAGTAAAGTATGAATTAAATATTCTGAAATGGCTTTCCTGAACTAGAAGGAGGAGAGGTATAAAAAAGTTTCTTTTTGAGAAATCCAAACAGCGTATGATATCATTCTGAAGGTTTGAAAAGATCATTCAGCTGGGAATTCGTATGAACACAGATTTTTATCTCTTCAGATAACTTTTGTGTAAAGAACAACAATAATAAAATTTTCAAAAATCTGTTCTGAAGACCACAGCTGAGTAGTTTACAGTGTGTTTTTTTCCAACACAGTTCTAAATCAGATAGTTACAAGCATCCCACGCTTTGTAGTACCTACAGATTCGTTCTGTAAAGCCCTCCAAACTTGTCAGGGTAGCCAAGGCTTGGTTATCATTGACCCAGAAACACATATAATGAAGTTTTGTCTCAGTGGGCTAGGAAATAAAAACTCCAGTTACGTAACATTACTGGTGCTGGAAGACATTTATGAACATCATTATGCCTTATTTTTTGTAACGTCTGCTCAATTAAGCAGCATCTTCCTTCACCTCTAGTTGATTTTAGCTCCAGTAGCATCTTGAGGGAATGCAGGACGTGCAGCAGTTCTTCCTTCACAAAAGGAAGAGAGGTTCTCTTTAATGACTGGCAAATCATTAACTGTGTGAAAATCCATTTTTATTTTATTTTTCTTCTTAAGAAAAAGTGTGACCTCATGCTTTTTAATTCAAGAAATGCTTCTAAATGTCCTTTCTAGTGTAATGTATATTAAAATCAAGCTTTCCTCTGTCATCACAATATAACGTCAGTTTCTTTTCTAGTGCCCAAATGAGTCCTTTTATTTGCAAGGTTATTTTAAGTGGAAAACTTTCCAAAGGGCTTCAAAATGTCATTTTTCTTTCTTTAAAAAGCTGTTAAGGGAAAACGAAGAAAATAGCCTTACCACTTTTGAACTACTTTTAACAAGTTCAAAAGGAAGTCAGTTACCTTTTCTTAACTAAGGTGTCAGCACACAGACACAGTTTGAGATTATTAGTTTTTAAAAAGTGATGTTTCTCTAAGTCTGAACAGCAGATGATGTAACATCTTTAGCTCTCCATCTTCGGCTTTAGGCTGTGCTACCATTTTTCTTTGTTTAAAAACTCGTTATAGATACTTATTTCAAGTAATGCATTTCTATAAAAGTACACACAGGGGTGGGTGATACTTTCAATGCATAGCTATGAGCACATCCTCTCATCGGTAGACGGGAGTGGGAAGAGAAATTTTCAAGGGATGAACAGTCTCAGTGAAGAAAAAACCCTATTTTTGACTTGAAGCATCATTTTTGAGAAACCAAGGAGGAAGTCTAAAGTAAGCTAACATTTCTTGGCCTTCTGGTAAAAGATTATCAGTATGCATAGTAGAATTTTCTCTTTTGCCCACATCTGTGCTCTTATATGCCTGTTGATTTTGTTTCACCATGTGCGGGCACCCTGCAGTCTTCACTGCTCACTTGCCTTTGGCCGTTTCTAAGAAGCCTTTTGCACATGATGTGGGATATTCCTCCAAACTTTAAAACTGAATTTGAGATTCTTCCATTTAAAAAAGTGAATCTGAAATAATCAAGATGTGTTAATTACCGAGGCAAACAGCTTTATGTGCTTTTCCCTGTGATCTTTGCCTTCCTTTCCTTATTCTGGTGTTGGTCACTGTTCTCACCCATCACCTGAACACATAGGATGGGGTCTCATCTACAGAGCCCTGTATGCTGCAGATGCCTCTAGGTATCTCTGGGTATTAATGGTTGTACATTATGCACCATTTGTCTCTTTCTTTCTCTTGCCCTATAGATTAAGTAATAACAGACAAGTGCATGGTAGGATGCACTGTCCCAAATATTATTCTAGAAAGCATTCTTTATAAATGCATTCTATATCAGCTGCAACAGATGCGTTATAAAATTGATTTTCACATGGAGATGTATCCAGAGACCAAAATACCTCCTTCTGAAATTTTATACGTGTGTTATATTAAATAGTGTCTGCCACGAAGGAGCAGCTTTTAAGTGTTACGCTTATTTTGTCTTTCTAGTTGATTCTTTAATGATGCAAACAGATGGCAGAGACTCTGTCATAACCTTGATCTCTGTGTGATCTTTGTAAACAACCTTGTCTCTGAGTTTTCTCAATTATCCCACTTATTCTCCCTCTCCTACCATATGCCACGGACGATTTTTCCATTTCATTTTAGTGTATACAAGTAACAGAAGCTTTTCCAGCACCTGGTGCAGAGTAAAGATGACTAAGTAATTAAATGCTACAGGAGCTGCTGATAGGCACATAAAGCTACAGCGCGATAACCAGAGACAAGTTACAGTAACATGCGTCTTTACTTCCTTGAAGGAGTGCATAATGGGATCTGATTTAAATATCTTCTGTTTTTAAGAAATACCCCATGTGTTTTTTTGAAATTACCTTTGTCTTCATCTGTTGGAGTTATTAAGCCGGTCTGCTCCTTGAATTACTCTGTACAAGCCTGTACCATTAGAAAGAGGAAAAAAGAGGCTGTAAATCAACAGTGTGTAATTTACTATGCTTGAAATATGATTTTACGACAATTGAAGGAAATATACACTTACTGGGTACACTAAACTCTGTAAAAATTCATGAGTAGCAAAAGTTTTGCTAGCATTTTTTTTCAAGAGTGGAGAAGTCTTACGTTACAAAGTATTTGCAACAGAAATCTTAGAAGGCCATGATTTAGGCAAATTCCAAAATCGAGGCAGTAAGTCAGAAAATGTTGGCTTGTAAGAAGAGTTCCTTTCTATATTAGAAATCATAAGCATCTATAATTAAGAGAGGGCAAACAGATTAGATTTACAACAGAGTAAATGGCATATAGATTCTGAAGTTATAACGTGAAAAGCATGCATTTCCCAGTTACTGAGAGGGGAACAAATCAAAGTGGAGACTAAATCAATGACTAATAATGGTTATAAATCAGGTATATAACACTTTGTGGTTTTCTCCCCTAAGGGAATCAATGGTAGATGGCAGAAGGATGGTGTGTGGTGGGTTCTTGAGTTATTCTGTCAGTCAAGTGACCTGAAGGATCTCCCTCATGCTTGCAAAATGAATGCTGCAGCACTGTTGCAGCTTATTGTGATACTGCATAAAACATTTCAAGAGAGTAGTTTTGTCAGCCCCTGTTTATCAGTAGAAGAATTCTTTCAGGATTATGAGGAGGATTTTTTTAATTATTATTCTTGACTACTAGTATTTAAGGTCAGTTCTGAAAACTATGTCAACACTTCATCAGCACATCAGATTCTAGGCTTCTGTTTCGTTTTTTGTTTGTTTGTTTGTTTTTCTTCTTTTGTGAGAATGAAAAACTAATAAAATTAGTGTTTGTTTCTCCAGGAGTGAAAAATTCATTTCCTGCTTTACTTAGAACATAAGAATGAATTTAAAAATGAATGCAATAAAGCTGTTGGAAGCGTAGGTATTTGACTTGGTAATCTGTCACCAGTCTTTCCCTAAGGGAAGTAAAGCTTGCATGTTACCCACTACCTAAAGCATACAGTAATTATATATTTTAGAATCATAGCATGAAATATGTTGACATGAATTACTGCCAAAGTTGCATACAGCCCCTCTTTATGTGACCAATACAGCTACAAAATATCATTATACTTTTATAAATGCAAATATCATGTGTAGAAAAACTAATTGTACCAATGTGCTTGGAGTTCACTTTTTAATTTTGTGTTTACAGCTGCGTATTCAATGCATCTCTCCAAAAATATTTCCATCCATTTGCTTACATTATTAGTGCCCAGCTTCAGTGGCAAGTCTTGAGATGCCTGTCTTCAGCCTTGAAAGCCTCTTGCCATGCCTTCATTTATTATTTAATGTATTCAAAAAAAAGTTAGTATTATTTTTCTCCTGATTTTCTCCATCTAAAGAATAGCTAGCTAAAGGGGAAGAGTTTCTCCCTCTTCCAAATTCTGTGTACCACTCAAAGTAATACAAGTGCTTTAACTGTTTTAGTCCTTAATGCCAAGTAAGACACCCAGGGACACAGTGATACACTTCTATGCTGAAATAAGTGTGTGCATTCTGAGTAGCCATTGGGGAGGTATCTTTACAAAACTAAATAAAACACCCAAATACATGATTGCATTTATTATTTTAAAGAAATCTTTAATACAATAATAAAATTCAGTATTGCAGCCTTTGTTACTTGCTGGCTTTTTTATGACTTATTTTTACTCTGTAGTATTCTTGTAGATCTGATTTTTCCAATGAAATCTTTCTTCAGTCCACTCAAGAAAGATGATATTTGAGCTAGAGATTAGATTTATAAGTGGATTTCTTTTTTGCTCTGTTGCAGAGAGGTTTGCCTGGAAGGACAAGAGAGTATTATTGATATATCTGATTATTCTTGCATCATGCTCTCTTATTGCTGTTCTTGTTTACTTGCAGAAAGAGAGAAAGGGAAAATAAAGTATTGCTGAAGAAATAGGGACTAAAGCAGTGCAAGTCTGAGGGGCTGTTCTGAAACTGCTTTTTACATTTGTAGCATAAAATAATATGCTATAATGTTAAGAAATCTGTACTGTGCTTAATATGTTATTTTCTACAAAAGCATTTCAGTATTAGTATTTCATACACAAAGTTTCTTTGATGTATAAAGATTACATTGTCAAGATGTATTAGTGACCAGGCATGCCACAGATGATTTAGAGTTGATGGGCTATACGGGCCCAAGTCTGTAGGTTGTTCATTGTCATGATAGTCTTAAAGTCTCTTTGTTATCAACCTCAATTTGGACAGCTCCAATGACAGGGATGTTGGAAGGAGAGGGGGCAGAGAATCAATGCTTTGAGAGGCAAATCCCCCCAATTCAAATAATCTCTAAATAAATAATTGCAATCAGGGAAGTGAAAATGCTAAATTTGTAAACAAGTCACATAGGAAAGTAGAGAAAGGTGAGCAGAAAAAGTAGAGAAGGGCTTGTCTTATAGAAGACAGTCATGGTTAATGGTATCAAAGATAACTTATAAGTTATCCTTTGAAAGGATAACAAAGTTAACTCTTACACCGTATGGAGGAATCAGGAGAAAAGAACTCTTTTCTTCTGTCTGCCCTTATTTTCCACTAGAAACTATTTTCTCTAGTGAAAAGCTTTTTTCTTGTTATATAACATTGTGAACACTGGCTGACTGCTTTTCTTGAGAGAGGACTGAGCAGACTGTGTCAGCAAAATAAACCTTGATTTTATAATTAGAGATTTAAAATAAATGTTGGAAGATATTAAGCAGAGTGTTTTAATAATATTTAAAGTATCTTCGTTTGTGCTTATACTGGTTGGAAGTAATACAAACAAATCATGCAAAGCAATTTCTTTCTAGTTGAGATTGATTTATACTGAAAAAATGAATGGAAGAAAATGCTTTATAAGAAATGTTGTTATAGCTGTCTGCTCTTGATTTTTTGTTTGTTGCAATGGTATGGTTACACTTAACCCTTTAAAAAAATCGTAATCACTGGAAATCAAAGTATCATGCAATTCATTTCCATTAGCATGAAAATACGTTAAAATATTGATTTTTTTTTCCTATATATAAGCTTTAATTGTTTCTGCATGTAAAGATCAAAGTATTTATTGCTAGTTTGAAGAATGTGTTTTCAGAATGTATTCTCATCATAAACGTTCTGTTTCTATATCATTTAAGTTTTAAAAATATTATTAATAGGAGACGGAAACAAGAGGTACTGTTTTCTAAGGAATGTGAAGTATTTTTGCAATGCTTTTAGCAATTGTTGAATTATCACATGAATTTTCAGTAGATGCAATTTTTTGTTATTTAAAAATAAATCCATTGTAACAATGCACTGTACATGTATATTAGCAATCCTACCATAGCAATAATACTTTTAAATTCAATGTAGTAGTTTTAGTTCCTGTTAGGTGAGTGTTTTAAAAACCTACTGTTATCATCTTATATTTGCTTCTCCAAGTTATTTCTGTAAGAGTAACCTTTCTGGCCTTAAATAATTTCTTGTTATTTCTATTTTGTTAAATCTACCTTTTATCTAGCAGTCTGAATCACTAGACAGGTCTGGTCAGAGATGTGAGAATAGGGAAAAAGATATAGTACCTGTTTACAAGATCCAGTTATAAATGGTGTTCTTTCCTTTTGCAAAAGGCACTGAGACGCGAACTGAAGGATAAAGAGCAAACCATTCTCAATGCTGTGGACCAGGCACGAATTTTCCTTGCTGACCAACCAATTGAGGGTCCTGAGGAACCAAGAAGGAGCCTACATTCAAAAACAGGTCAGCAAATATTCTCTTCCTGTTTGGAATGGTCAAAAGGAAATAATAGAACTTATGTGTCCCTAGTACATTTTTATATCCCAATTACTCGGTTAGGTTTCAGAATTTTCCAAACCATATACTGACTGCTTTTATTTAAATGCTTTAGCCTTAAGTTGTTACTACATTGCTTTGGAAGTGCTCAAGTTTTTAATGGATAAAGAAAAATCTTTGCATTTCCTTTTCCAGTTTTTGATTCAAAATTTCATCAGTTCCTTTTTTTTTTTTTAATACAAAAACACATATACCTTAAATGTAGTCAAAGCAGTAATTCAAAGATGCAAACGTAATTTTTTTTTAACGTCATTATAGCAAAATTTTGCCCCACAAATGGAAATCAACGTATTCTGTGATGTATCTCATTAGAAGTAAAATGAATCAGCTTTAGGAAGGTAGTCATTACAGAATCATAAAGATTCCAGTCTTTAGATTAATTATTGCTTAGGAATGAAACACAGCTCTCCTAGAAATGATATTTGCGTAATATTTGTCAAGGTATTTGTCTGTATCAGAGACCAACAAGACCCTGTAACCCCAAATTATAAAAAATGTACCAAGGATCTTTGTAATTACATGCAAACTGCTATAATCAAAATACAATTAAGTCAGAATATTTTTCTGAGATAAGCTACGTTATTATAAAATCTTATTTCTTTTAATTACATAAGGATTCTTCTTGGATCTAGTAACTTGCAGCTATGGAAATACCAGTGGCAGTAAGATGTGAATAATTTACAATTCTGTATAATTTATAAAATTGTAGCTACTTCTGTAGCTATGGCATATAGTTACTTCTATCAGGAGTTGATTTTTTCTTTCTATATGTCATTAAATCTCCATGGCAAACATTTCGGGCTTGTTCAAACAGGTAATATTTCCTGCATCCATATTTAGTGTTACTTCTATGCAAATTTTTATGTGATTTCCTATTCCCTAATTCAACTTTGTGTTAAAGTTTGAATATCTGGTGATTAAAGCTATTTTTCCTTGTGATTAGTTTTTGTACCATAGCTGCGGTACTGTGCTTTACTACTTGCTTTTTGAACTCCTGACTCCTGAAAGCATTCTGCTTGTCTCACAACATTTACTCACAGATTTGTTTGACATATTGCATCTAGAATGCTTTATTAGAAAACCTGCAGTTGAAAAAATAGAGAAAGCTTACTTTATAGTTGCTGGTTGTGTTGCAAGAGTTTGAAGTTACAGACTGTCCTCTCAAAAGCCATAGAATTACCCAGCAGAAATGCTGCCAATGCATGAAATGTGCATGAGATGCATCATACATCCTTGTTATGCAATTTTAAAAGTATTACTGGTGTTGTTATGTTAAGCTCCCGTGAGCTACAGATGGCAATGACAGAATTGCAGGGAAGTTGTTGACCATAGTAAGTTGTCTAACAGTAACAAACAGGCAGGTGGCTCTTGTCCACTCATCATATTTAGAAGGAATCTATACACTGAGACTGTGAAGCTTCATAGGTGTGTGCTGTGAGCTTATTTTCCTCATCCTTCTTCAAGCTCAGTAGTTCCATACACCTCTTTTGAGTGTGTGGTGGGCTAGTCTCTGCTACCAACCTCGGCTGGTTGAGGGGAGGAAATAGGAAGAGCATGAGTGAGAAAGCTTGCCACGCTTGGTCTCTTCACCAAGGTGACCCAGTGGTGCAAGGGTCTGGGAAATGGAGGAGTATCTGCAGTCAGTCTAACAGTTTCTCTCTGCTGCTCTTTCTTCTCAAACCTTTGCTCTGTCCCAGTTTGTGCGCTCTGTAGGCTGCAGGAAATATCTGCCTGCCACAGTGCTGCTGCTACTGCTCCTCCTCTGACCCTCTGGTGTTGCCTCTGATGTTTCTCACTTCTTGTTTCTTCCTTCTGGTGTTTTCTGCCCATTTTTTAAAGCACGTTCTTCCAGAGGTGCCACCAGCTTGGCAGATGGGCTCAGCTGTCCTGCCGTGGGTCCACTGCAGAACTGGCCATGTCTGGCGTGGAGCAGCCCCTGGCCTCTTCTCACAGCCGCCCCCCCTGCCAACAGCTGGACACAGACACACTGTACAGAGTAGTGTTTCTGCAGATTAAAAAACTTCAGGCCAAAAGGTGCCTTTGAATCTTCTGTTCTCTTATCTCTTATATAATCTTATATAACATAATCTGTTAAACTTCGCCCAGTGTTATACGTTCTGACAAATGCCACCGATCTCCAGAACGCTACACCTCTGGATTTAAACCCATGCAGAGACATGCAGTCTTTCTTCTGAATAACTGTTTTCAGTGAGGACTGTGACTGCAGGCTTATCTTTGCTTTTGAAATGTTTAATGTATAATTTCCACACATTGGTATTTTATGCAATAGATTAAAAGTTTGCTCATTAACTTCAGTGAAGTGCACTGAACATTGCTAAAGGTGAGGAGTGTGGTTTTGGATTGTGAGCTGATGGGTCTATCTTCAGAAATATTCATGGGCAGTACACAATACTGTACAGTCATGATTTAAACATGCCTTTGGTTGCTTTTATAATACAAATAGCAAAACCATGTAGGAAATAGTAATAGCGTGAATTGGAAGATCGCTGTTTGATTAGTTCTTACCTACCTAATAGCAGGAGTGTTTAGGTGTGGGGTTAGTAATCCAAAGAGATTGTAAAATATCCAGCCACTGAAGTTACACAAAGGCACAGACAAAGCAGATGCCTTGTTTCTAGTTGCATAAGAATTGAGAATCACAGAATCACTAAAGTTGGAAGAGACCTCCAAGATCATGTGGTCCAACTGTCCCCGTACCACCAATGTCACCCCCTAACCCATGTCCCTAAGCACCACGTCCAACTGTTCCTTGAACACCCCCAGGGATGGTGACACCACCACCTCCCTGGGCAACCTGTCCCAATGCCTGACTGCTGTTTCTGAGAAGAGATATCTCCTAATTTTTAACCTAAAGCTCCCCTGCCACAACTTGAGGCCATTCCCTCTTGTCCTATCACTAGTTACCTGTGAAGAGGCTGACCCCCAGCTCCCTACACCTTCCTGTCAGGTAGTTGTAGAGAGCATTAAGATCTCCCTGAGCCTTCTCTTCTCCTGACTAAGCAACCCCAGTTCCCTTGAGGGTACATTGAATTAAATATTCCAGGATTATTTTATTCTCTCTGCAGGTTCTTCACAACAGGGACAAAAATTTGCCATATGATTCTGCTGTGACATCAATTCAGAGTCTCTTGTACATTACAATAAATTAAGACAATCTGAGTAACCTTTTCACATCCCCCTGAAGTGCATAATACAATCAAAACTTAATTGAAAAAAAAATTACCTTGTTAGAACATCTGTTAAAGATATTCATAATATTTAAAAATAGACCCTATCATCTCTTTTCAGACATCATCTTTGAAGCTTTCTCTATTCCTTTATAATGCACACTGCAAAAGGAAATTGAATCATACTCTAATACAGTCTTTGTATTAATTGTCTGACTTCAACTAATTTGCACTTGGGCTGTTAGGTACAGAAGTAATTCTGCCTAGGCACAAAGGAGTCAGCAATATCTGAGAGGTTTTTGTTTTATTTTGTTTTGTTTTTGAAATAAGGAGAAACAGTAAAGTTAATTTGAATTAACCAAAGCTGTAAACTCTGAAATCTGCTAAATGTAAACAGCACTAAAGCACAGCACGTACAAAATCATTTGCACTTAGTGATCTGGGTTCCAGTTCTGGTGTGACTGGTGATTGAGAGCCTCACATGTTGTCAGGATTTTTTTTCTCTTGTTCTGACGCTCAAGTAAAAATTCACTTGTTTGTACAGAGGCTTCTCCAGACGTAGATGCAAAGATGGTTTTTATCACCAGAAGATTGGATTACTGGGCATGATAGATCTGCACTCTCTGAATCACATGAGAGACTTCAGAAGGTGGTTGGCGGGAGCATATAGTGTCCTTCTGGAGTGGTTTCTCATTACCTGCTCATGAATCTTGTTGTAATTTCTGAGTGTAACTTCTCGTATAACTCAAATTTTATAGATACAGCATGCATTATTTAGTAGCTGAAGTACTATTTTCCGTGGATTTTTGCTTCTGCGCTTGAATGCTTGTTGCAGTATTTGAAATTGTTCATGATTCCTGATTAGGAGGAGATTGGCAATGGGGAATTCTCTGTGATCAGACCTTGACAGATATACTTGCTGATTCTGAATTGCTTTCTTCTTTCTTCAGTCTCTCTCTCATGCATTGGTTTTAAGCTTGATTGACCAAGACCTATTTTAAGGACCTAAACATATATATATATATATATATTCATTTTTATGTCCCCAAAGAGTATTTGTTACAGATCCCATTGTAACATGTTATTGTCTGTATCTCTGTAGTTAATTTCAGATAAATCACAAGGATGTAAAATCGGGTTATGAACTAGCCTGTTTTCTTTTTCATGTTGGCCTTATGTTTGCCATGTTGGCCTTCAACTGTACTGTGTAGTAATTGGCGTGATCGAAGACAATTACTCAGTTTTCGGGAAACTTCTTCCTATGTTAATTTATCAGACATCAGTTTTTTCTTCTGTTTTCATTTTTCCATATTTCCTTAGGGAGGCCCCATCACAAAAAAGAAACTTCATCCTTTCCTTACCTTTGAACGTCTTTGAGCATCTGAATGGAGCTGATTGACAAAACCCACCAGGCCACCCGCTGAATTTTATAGATGGTCAGGATAATGAAATTGGAGATACTCACATTTTTAGCTTTGTTACTGCTTTTTCATGGTATAGGACAAAACTTGAAGAATTACAGTCAATGTTTTGCACATTTTTAGATCAATAACACAGTTACAGTTGGCTTCTTATTTCCCTATACTGTTAATAAGGTTACTGGCTATGGGATATGCAAAGGAAATAAAAAATATTTTCTGTTCCCAGGGTTATATAGATCAGTGATGTCCCCAGTGTGTGGCTTTTCTGAAATCCTATTCTTAAAATTCCACTGCTGTATTGAGGGAGTGGAGCTAGATGTTTTTTGGAAGATAAAACAAATTTACATTTTGGCAGACTAGGCTACTACAGTGATTCCTACTGCAAATGTTTCCAGGAGTCTGTGGTATTGCTGAAGTACTTCAGTAGCTTTTGGTTTTGTTAGGACAATCAGTTTCCTGTCTTTGAAAGATGTTATTTGGTATTAAAGGTGATGTGATAAATACATGATTTAAAATTAAGTATTTACTGTCTGTTATCTTCTTTAATTAAAAGTGTAGAAAACCCCATAAACCACATTTGTGTTGTAAGAGAATATATGAGTAACTATCAGTGAATTACATTACTTTATTTAGTTCAGCCAGACAGCATATTCCCCTGTTTCAGACGTAAATAAAAGTCAAACTCCTTTGCTTCCTGCTACCGAACACATTTAAATAAATTCTCTATTGTATTTTTTCCTCTTAGCAAGGAAGTCCATATTGGAAATAGGCAACTTTCTTTTTGCTAAAGTAGGCAGTATTTCTGTTCCCAACCACTTGTCACCTAGCTGTCACACAAGACTGGAATATTTTTTGTTCTCTCCTACACTAATGGGCTGAGTATCGAAGTCTTGATTGTTAAAGCTATAGGAGAAAGAAGAGCATGTGGGCCACTGGAAGTCAGTGGACTCATGCCCTATTTTGAACATTGTTGTCCGTGTTTTAGTTGGTGCTCATTCACTTGTGACTTTTGACACATTTAGTTAAAGAAATGCGCAGTTACCTGTGAGATAATCCCACATTGATGAAATATTTCTCTTCCTTTTCAAATACATCTTTATTACCCTTCAAGTTTAGTTCACCTGTGTGGAGCCTTGAAATTCATCTTGTAGTGTCTAAATGGTAGCCTGCTTGGAATGGTACAAATAAAAATTCAAGGAAGTTGCTTCAGTTTTTGTAATTGTAAATAAGCCTCAAGACAGCAAATGGGTAATTGCAGAATATTAAACAAAAAGTAAAGTATATAGAGGAGAAAACAGGCTGAGTAAACTTGCTTTAGAAGGTTTGTGAGCAATTCAAAAATTTCGGAACCTGGATGTTCTCTTGAAGTCCAGTGTTGTGGAAGGACACCATCGATTCAGGGAGTCTTGAGTAAGTGGCATTCAGTGATGATATCCTTCTCCATTAGTACCCTCCCTTTTACAGGAATTAGAAGTAGACATAGTAGCTTGTTGATGACATAACAATACTATTACCATTGACTTTTTTCTGGTTTTGTGGCAGGCACAATCTAAAATAGAACTTATACCTGTTTTTTGTTTCTTGAGCACCACAAAACCTCAAGCTTCCACCGTGCTGTGGATCACATCATTTATTACACGATAGTGGCTGGTTTTTAGTGAGAAGTATTGTGTTTTGATTATACTGATAAATTACATTGGTTAATTGGTTATGCTGCATGAATGTGTGGTTCTCAGGGTTGCTGTAATCTTTTAAGTTTTCTGGGGATAGATGCAATGGGATGACTTAATTATCTCCTTTAATCAGAAGTTATTTTCTCTTGTTTCATCTGTCTTTTTGTATCTTATCCACCAGCACCCGCTGGGAAATTCTAATATCTCTTTATCTATAGACCATGCTCCAGGCCCTTTCCAGATGTATTCAGTATACATAAAGTTACCAGCTAATTTGTCTTTAATCCTGCAGAGACTTTCCTCATTCACTCTTACTTGATTATATTTCTCCGGCTTGAAAACTTTCAGTTGTGATAGAATGAAACCTAAATAGGCTAAGACAAAAATGAATGTTTGTGCTTTTTCTTTGCTTTTCATGTGTTTGCAATAGATATTTGAACTAGAAGAGAAAGGTGGCATACTGGGTTGTTAGTCTAAGTGCTATGTTACTAACCAGTTGTTGATCTTTAAAACTTCCCATTACCATCCCATCAGAACTGTTTTCTGTCCGTATTGTAAGAAAACCAGTGAATGCTTTCACTGGAGTGATGCTAAAGACTTCATCATGCAACACAAGCAATGCTCTTGGTTCTTCTGCTTACAAATTTGACCGTGTTTCATTGTGTTCCTTTAAATGCTTTAAAAGTGTTCATAATGAAGTGAAAAGTTGACAGTGAAGTTTTATCCTTTTTTTTTTTTTTCTGTGAAGACATTGAATCAAGGAAGAGAGGAAGAGAGCATATTTGACATAATGCTAACATATACAAAGAATATACTCAAAGTAAAAAGTAATTAATGTAATTCTGGCAAGATAGAAAGAGAGCAAGTAACATGGGGATCAAGCAGAGCTGCTTAGAGTCAAAACTGCTAGAGCCAGAATAGCTTACCTGATCTGAATTAAATTCTTAAGCAAGAAGAGTTTTCTTCACTGAGAACTTTCCTGTGTAAGTATTCTCCATATATGCAAGCGTGTAAGGAATTTATATGCTGTAAAGTTCAGTCTTGAAAGTCTTCCTTCTGTGGCACTCTCTCTGTGCTAGTGACACAGAAAAATTCTTGGTCCTTTCATCGCTTTGTGATAAAAAATGCTTATTAAAATCAAGTTTCTTTCCACTACAAAAGCAGATCTTTTTTCCTGCTCTTTTTCTCTGACTGCAAGGTCAGTTACTATCTTCCCTCTCTGGTAAACAGATGGTCCAGTGAATACAGGCTCTTCTTAGTTTCTGAGCAGCTGCTGAAGTGAAGATAATGTAATAAGTACATTACCAAAAAAAAAAAAAAAAAGGAAGAAAAAAAGCTGATCATTCAGAAGATTTCATATTAAGTGGGAACAAAAGAGCAGCAACTAGTATGTAGCATTTTTTCACAGCACAAAGAAGATGTGTTTGTCTGCTAGCGTGTGCAGTGACAGACTGATGAAACAAACTCAAAGTGCAGAATTCTTACTGTTAAGACGTTATTTATGAGGCTAGGTTTACAATTTTGTGCTGTGCAATGAGGATTTTGGAGAATGTGCTCTCTGCTTGGAAATAGTGTAGTGCTCATTAATAGGTTGGGCTTTCATGATGGAAAGCGTGAAGTTGTGCAAGATGTATTTCTTAACTGAATTGAAGCTGAATGGTTTTATAGCTCATAAAAATGTGTGTTTGGCTTTATTTCTCCAGTAAATGTCTTTAAAGGCAAGTTTACAAGCATTCCCAAGACTTGGGTAAAATAAAGCAGTCTTGCAAGGAATTAATATTTTTCAAATAAAATAGGCATCAGATTCCCTTGGACAAGGAGACTGATCTGACAAATGGTGTTCAAAAATGTTTCTGTTTTTAGTTCCATTGGGATACTTCTGTCATGCCAGTCAGCGTGGAATTTTTTCCCTCCCAGATATGCGACTGGTCTGTCACAAGTGAAGCTGTCTTGTAGTTGGCCAGGCAAATTAGATCAGGCCATTGTTCTCCTCTCCCATTTGTAGCTACAGCTACTCTTCTGTTGGTATTGATTCTACTGGAGCAAGAAGCAGTTAGTCATTGAATCTGTTGTGTCAGTACCATTATAGCTAATAAAAAAAAAAAAAAATCTAAGTTTTTCACTCATATTAAGGCTTCTTGGGTGATATTCTACTCAGTCCAGTTTCTGGGTGTCCCTGTACATGTCCCCTGTATTCACAGTTTCGAGATGAGAGCCAAGGAGTCTCCTCTACTGGGTCTACAACTTTCTGTCCCCTTTCAACAAAGTACTCCCTTTCCTTCTGTAAAGTGTTCTGTCTACAGGTGCTCTCTTAGCACTTATTTAAGGTCCTGCAGCTTTTACTGGTGGGGCCTTGTTGTCCATCTGATGATACTGAACTGGTTGTACTAGGTGCAACTTGCCTGTGTGCTGAACCATGGCTTGGCTTCCAGATTTTGTGCAGTAATTTTGTCTATGGATTGTAGTTGGCTGTCATTATTCCCAGCTATGAATATACCATTGATGAATTAATTCCAAAAAAAGGTTGCTTTGTTTAGAATTTAAGCATTATTTCTTTCCCTTTTCCTGAAATCCTGAAATCTCTGGCCAAGCTTGGGGTAAAGATCATCCCAGAACTGTGTTGTCCTATGATGTAGCTTATTTTGAATGTGAATTGCTGAGATTCAAGACATTGAATCTCGATTTATCACAGCCTGTCTTTGGTCTTTATTCTGGTCTGTCAGTATTACAAATTGTGGGTTACTGCCTTGCCTCTGATCCTAGAGCTATATACATAATTTATATTCCTTTGCATCTAGTTAAGCATCACAGGTTTTGTCCCAGCTGTTCCTCCCAACATTCCTCTTCTGAAACACCCTCCTGCCATTGTGGTGTCCCTAAACCTGTCTGGTCTTTGCAGGTTGTGAGCAGATGGGTAGTGCTCTTGCCTAGTAGTTTAGGACACTGAGCAAGTTGTTGAAATATCTCAGTAAGTCGGAATGCTCAAAATTTCTTTTGTCCCTCTCAGCCCCACTCTTTTATCAAATGCCTCTCTGTTCTTCAAAAGAGTTTTTCTAATTCTAGAACTCAAAACTTGCATTGCAACCTACAGCTTAGGTATTTGTCATCATCTTTTCTGTGGTGATTGCTTATCTTAATCATCCTTGCTTCCCGTTCTGCTTCGGTTACTTCTGGTGGTACTTTTTTCTCTTAACTTACCATTTCTTAGCAAGTTGCCCTGTGCTTTTGGGCAACACTTGGTCACTTGTTACCCCATACACCATCAACCAAAATGGAAAACACATGCATTATGGTTTGTTTGGTTTGGTTTTTTGTTTGTTTTTTTTGTTTGTTTGTTTTTCTGCGATGGTGTCTGGATTCCATTGTTTAATACTCTTTTAGTATCTATAGGCTAATATGTATCAAGACTAATGCGGACAAAATAGTTTTTGAAAAAAAATTAAATATGTGGAATTGGCTGGCAGAAATTCTGGCTTTGATCCAAACAACTTTAACATCTAGAAAAAATGTGCCTTCCTCAGCTGCAAATTTAATGTATTGTAATGATTTATTTTGTATTACTTACAGCACGCTTTGCAGTATCGCATGCTAAAGAATATTAGTTGCATCACCAGAAGCACAGTAATTCAACTTTTCCAGCTACAACAGTGCATTTACTTTGACATTCATCTAGCCTTTGAAAAGCAAAACATTTCCTTTCCTCCTGTTTTTTGCTCCCTCCCCAGGTGAACAGCTCCTTGGTTAGTCAGTTCTTATGACAGCACACAATCACAGAATGGCTGAGGTTGGAAGGGACCTCCAGAGGTCTAGTCCAACCCCCCTGCACAAGCAGGGTCACCCAGAGCACATTGCACAGGATGGCATCCAGGCGGGTTTGGCATATCTCCAAAGAAGGAGACTCCACAACCTATCTGGGCAGCCTCTCCAGTGTTCTGTCACCCAAATCATAAAGAAGCTCTTCCTCATATGATATCTTTAAAGACAGTATATCAGCATATGGGAAATTGTATGTCCATTTGTCTTCTGACAAGAGTGGTGCTTTCATCTCTATATTGTTGTGTATAATTTATTCATAGACAACGCTTGATTTTTAATCACAAACAATGCTGTGATAAACCTTTTCTAAGTTTTGTTTTGTTTTGTTTTTATAGCAGTGAGTAGAAGGCCACTTAGCTTAGTTTTGGACTATGCCATTTCTCGTTCCCCTTATTTTGTTTTCTGTTTTCTGCGTCATATCGTTTACTCTGCTTATTTCTCTGCCTGCAGAAACTGCAAGGTTGCTAAGTAAAGGAGGAATCCTTTGAAATGAGCTTAGCTGCTAATTATTATAGCAACTCTACCCTAGTGAAGGAAGCTCTCTGTGATTTCTTTCAGTAAGGCCAACCTGAGCAGCAGCCAGCAGGACTTGCTGGCGATTGAAAACCCAGGAAGGAAATGTTCTCTTATTGATAGACCACATGCCTGGGTTGCCGAAATCATCTGTTGTGGAGAAGAGATGTACCACCAGCTGACTCGGTGCTTGTCAATTAGGACTGAAGCATGTCTGCACTGTGGAATGCTGTCCTATGTTTTACAGGCTCATTGGGGTCTGGGGATATCAATATAAGCAGCTTACTGAAATAATCAGTGCCTTCTTCTGTGGCTGTGTCTTGAGGTTGTGTGTGTGACCACCACAGCTTTCTTCAACTGCAGCTGGCCTTTGCTAATGGGAATGGGATTTCCATAGGTGGTGGGTTGCCCAGGAGATTTAGACACATAAGCATGAAACAATACACTGTAAGTGCAACTTTTTTTCAGTAAGCAGGTTAGTTGAGCAGTTTTATATTTACAATATCTATTTAAGACATATATATATATTTTTTTTTTAGGACTTCAGCATTAACACAGACAGAGGTAGAGCTGCAGAAGCACTTACATATAGTATTCAGTACACTTTGGGTTTTGCTAGTACAAAGGAAGAGAAGAGGCATCCTGGGGGTAGTGTGGAAGATGTTGGTTCTTGTTCTTTCTACATGAAATGGTCCCCAGATCCCTCTGGCAGTTTCTGGTAGGGAAGAATGATCTTTTATTTCCTTCCCTATGCCTCCAGCAAACCAGCAGTGAGCTGCCTTTGCTTTGCAGGTATCAGAATACATAGAAGTCAGGAATAGTTTCCCTTTGTCTTACCAAGCATTATTTTGTCATTAAGGATGATGAAGGTTTATTTCAATTATGGCAAAGTACATGTAGACTTTTCGGCTACCTTGTACCTACTGAAGTAAATTATTGATTGACTCTGGGCTTACAGACTGTCTTGAACATGCACCTCAGGAGCAATCTGTTTAACTTGGCATGAATAAGAGTAGAAATAAACAGCATGATTTTTTTATTTTTTTTTTCCCCCTCTGCAGAGTTGACCCCTGAGGAGAAAGCCATGAGAATTGCCAAAGCTATGCGTAAGCAGTCATCAGAGGTAAAAGAGAAATGGGAGAACCTAAATGCCAGTGCCACTATCTGGCAGAAGCAAGTGGACAAAGCATTAGAAAAACTGAAAGACTTGCAGTGTGCCATGGATGACCTCGATGCTGACCTGAAGGAGGCTGAAAACGTGAGGAATGGCTGGAAACCTGTGGGAGACCTGCTCATAGATTCATTACCAGATCACATTGAGAAAACTACCGTAAGTGTAAATATTCCTAGGGAATATTTAGCCTGTGTGAGTCACACCCCTCAATTTTACCACCCTTAATGGTGTCAAATATGTTTATACTGTATACTTAAATTCTTATGTACAGTTTGTACTGCTCTTCAAAGACTATATTTGAGGTCACAAGGAAAGTCCAGTACTGTGCCACATTCACTATCAGCTGTGATTGTGTGATTGCATAAGCATGTGTGATTTAAATTGGAAAAAAAAAAGAAAAAAAAAAAGAAAAAAAGAAAGAGTTGTAGAATTCAAATATTTTCCACCCAGAAAAACTGTCCAACCCATTGTGAGGCTATGGGTATCTTTGAAGCTTTATCCAAGTACTAGAATATGAGCAAGTTCAGTCAGTTATAATCCTGGTAGATGACAGGAGCCTCCCCTCCTTTTTGTAGTGGTGAACTCTCAGATCTGTTCGTCAATCACATATAGCTCTCCTCTTTGAAAAATGTTTAGAGTTCTGTTAGTCATACAGAAGTTTTTACTTAGTTTTAATTCCTAGTCCATAACTTTCATGAATTTTACATGTGTTGTCTATCTGAGCACATATAAGTGAAAATTCACTTTTGCTTTATGTTGGCTTCTCTTAAGGATTATTTCAAAGGTAAGAACAAATACTACAGTATAGTGCTCTCACAGGCATAACAATTCTTTCAACAAGGGTTCCAGGCTACTCATGCAGGGCTCAATATCCCAAAGCACTGCTGCCCATGACAGTTGTCATCCTTTGCTTAATTGCGTGGGTTGGACTAGGGACCCAGTAATGCAAAACTCTCCAAATAAGCAATACCTTCTGATAACTATTAGCCAGGAAAGCTGACCTGAAGCAGCAAAATGCTTGAGTGAATGCCTGAATAGGAGGCATTCCAGTAGAACATGCAGGTATGTGTTTGCTTTTTAATTAATATGTTAGGGGAAATAGCTATTTCAGGCAAACTTAGCAAGCTTCTGTTTCACAAACACAACTTTTCAGTTTTCAAGCTCAAGGATGAATATGGAAAAACATTAGAGGACCCTGGGGTCATGTACTTGACCATCTGTGACTTTAGCATGGGAAGCTGGTGTTGGAAGAAAGAAGAGCCATGGTTTGCAAAAAGTTTTGTGGAACTATTCTATTTGTTTACTGCAGCCTGTGGACCTATATGAACTTCACTCAGGGCTGCCTTATTTCACATGTATCAATGGAAGCATTGGCATTCTCCAAGCTTAATTGCTACTTCAGGTTTAATGGAACCTAAAATCTTTAAAACAAAGGTAGTCAAAGCTGATTTACGTCTAGAGTGTGGTTGATTTGCAAAGAGAAATGCATCTCTTCCTCCACCTCTTACATTTTAATACCGATACCAAAATAAACACGAAGCTGCTGATGCTGAATAGCTCTTTATTCTTATATTAAGAAGCAATTTGTCATACTTTGGTAGCTTTTTCTGTAAAGAAAAGTAAAGCTAAAGCCTTTTAGATTTTCATAGCTGTGGAAAAAATGAAACATCTGCTAAAGTAATAGGGTCCTGCTGGCTGTCCAGAAGTCAGACACTTACATCTTGCCAGTAGGTGCCTTCTGTTCCTGGCCCTGATAAGAGAGGTTTTTAAGGGAGGTAAATAATTAAATTGTCCAAAGAAAATCTTTTTTTCCAGTTGTTTTTGGCTTGTTTCTTGATGTTTAGTCATTTGTAGGATTGAACAATTAACTGCTCACAGCAAGAAAGACATTTGATGCATCTTTTCAACTGTAACTAAAACTTGCATCAATTTTGTCTTAATGCTGTATTTAGTTCCATTTGATTCAATAAACCTTTTTTTCTTCTTTTAATCATTGTAATACTTTTGCTTTACGGTTCTAATCAGGTAAAACATTGTATTCCTTTACCTTAGAAGATACATTCCTTCATGCTTTGCTAATTCAATAATAGTTTTTAAATTGAATTGTTGTCAGCTGCTTTATACTGGAAAACTGCAGTTACCAGACATATTTCTTTTTAAAGAGCTCTTGACAGTGATTGTACTGCTATAGTTCCTGATAGAGTATTGCCTATTTCTATTTGAAAGGAAGGGGTCTAAAGCCACCTGACACCACAAAACACCTTACTGAAATTGTAATACTCTATTTTAGTGGTGGTATTTGGATGTGGACATTTGGTAAATTTCATACCGTTTTATTTTTTTCTCCAAAGGAGTAGGTAATAAGAATATTGAAATGAATGAACTTTCCTTGCTGAAGAAATCTTGAGTTGTGTATCATTATGTAGTGCCAGATGCCACACTGTGCAAGTTGGCACCATGTTGAGTTTACTGTGGCTTTCTTGCTGCTCAGGTGTCCATAGAGCATAAATGTATGTCTCTTACTTTTTTAGGCTTTTAGAGAAGAAATTGCTCCCATCAACTTGAAAGTTAAAACAGTGAATGATTTGTCCAGTCAGCTGTCTCCACTCGACCTCTATCCATCGTTAAAGATGTCTCGTCAATTAGATGATCTTAATATGCGGTGGAAACTTTTGCAGGTATTCTTCTGAACATGTGCATTAGGAGTGGGGTATGGTGGGGGATGCTCCTCACTCTCTTCTGTTCTCCTAAAAGATGCATTATTACTGCATGTTTGTTATTTCTGTCTTTGAGCTGTTACTCAAGTAGTACAAAAGTCACAAAGAGAACTCTTTACTTCTGTGGCTTGACCAATAGCTTTTCCTTTCAAGCTGTCTCAGCAGTTTACTCACTCAAGAGACTGCATTAATCTCTGGAGGCTAGTGGGAACTATTATTGCACGCTTTGCTACATGTCATAGCAGTATTTTTACTGTATAAATCATTGTTACTGAAAACCCATGCACGTATTCCTGTTGTGTTTCCAGTGTTTGCAGGGAATTTCACTAAAAATTACCTAAGTATTAGTAGATCTGTAACGAGATGTGAGCAGTAGAACATTTAGCTAAAAACAGAAGAGGGTATGCTGTGAGATTCACATAGCTTAGTTATGATTATTGGTGCTTAAATGGTCTAAGAAAGGTAAATCAATGTGCCTGATTACAGTTTAAACTCATGAGGTTTTTCACTGAATGATTTAATGAAGTTTCTTACATTAGTTAAAGTTCATTTAACAATCTTTGCACTTTCTCTCTTTTTTTTGTTTTGTTTGTTTGTAATAAATATTTATTGTGAATATGCTGCTATTTATTTATTTGTCTGGCTCTTAAAAGTTATATGAAGTATCTGAAAGAATTGGGGAAAGGATGGAGAATGTTGCCTCTCTAGCTGAGGGCATTACAGCAGAACTTTCAAAACTCAGGCGTCAGCTTCTGGGCTCATAGGTCTGAATCTGTCTCCCTTGAGAGACAGAATTATTAATATAATTTGGTAATGGGTTTCTCTTCTTTTTTGCTCCTTAACTTGAGTTAACTAAGCAGCCAAACTGCTGCTGGATGTGCTAGTGCAGTTTCAATTAGTAAACCAGGGGAAATCGTGTCAGCCAAAATAGTCTGTGTTGGAAAGGCACTTTGAGATCAATACAATCAAATGAAGACCTGCTGACTATAGAAATTTGGACAACAGAAGGGCTGGGAGGAGGTCAGAAACTTCAGTGGTCAGCTAAAGTCACCATGAAACTGCTATTGTTCGTTATTGATCTGCACTACTTTCATAGGAAGACTGCAAATGATGAAAGGGACTTTAATTAAGCAAACAAATATATAAAATGTAGCTTTGAACAGGTGGATAACAAATAAGTGCTATGGCAGAATGAAAACTTAAATGTGCTTAACTAAAAATAAGTGCACACCAATGTTTTTATAGCCATGGCCCTGGTGTTACAAAGTAAATTTTGTAAATACGTGTTTGTGTGTAGGTGTCTGTAGAGGATCGCCTTAAACAGCTGCAAGAGGCACACCGAGATTTTGGACCTGCATCACAGCACTTTCTCTCCAGTAAGTTCTTTGAATTAATTGATGCATTTGACATATAACTGCAGAGGAGGTTTTCACAAACACTGTGCATCGCTTACTGCCCTCCAAGTTTCCCTCTGACTTGAGGCACAGAAAGTTCCTTTTCCGCATTATCTACCTCCCTGATTTTTTGCTGGGATATTTCATCTTCATCATAACTTCACTGATATTCTCACTAGTATACTTTCCTCGAGGGTCACTGCAGTATCTTGCTGAATTACGATTGCATCCTTGTTCATTTTATTCTTTGTCCGCTGTTTGCTGTAAGGTCTGACCTGTGGCTGCTCCAGGGTCTTTGTGTTCATAACCACATCTTCTCATCCCATGCTACCTCTGTCTTCAGTTTCCCCCTACACACTAGTTGGGATGGCACAAGGGAAGAGCTGCCTGGATTTTGCAGACTAGACCATTATTATTATGCACTTCATGTCATAAATTCCTAGAATTTCACATAAAGGGGTGGGGAATTCAAAGTTGAATCACTTCCTTTTGAGACAGATCTATGTGTCTTTTTCTATTTAGTAAGAATTTCAGAAATATAAACCTAGAATCTCCCATTATGGCTAGAAGAAGGCAAAAACAGATGCCGTGCTCCCTCTTTCTCTCATCTGATGTGTTCAATAAAGGAAGATATTTTGTGATATCGAGATCCTTGTTAATTTTCTGACCTTCTAGCTTTATCTGCCATCATCATAGCTAATGATACAAAGGTTAACACAAGTAGTTCTGTTTTTTGACAGAAGGCTTCAATAATAAAAATTGTTGCAAAAGTAACAAGACATGAATATAAAAACTACCAGCTCTTTCTCAGAAATTCTCAAGTATGTGCCTATATAGCTAAACAGTTCATATAATTTTAAAACATTAAATAAATCTTATTTTCTTCTTGAGCTAAGTGATAACAGTGTTCTTATTTTGAATTGACAAACAGTTTCTCAGTAAACAGGGTAAGCAAATTGCAATGTTTTTAAAATATTACAGCAG
The DNA here is from genome assembly GCF_963932015.1 of Anas acuta. Classification (NCBI taxonomy): domain Eukaryota; kingdom Metazoa; phylum Chordata; class Aves; order Anseriformes; family Anatidae; genus Anas; species Anas acuta. The sequence goes on from NC_088981.1 coordinate 49,035,240, forward strand.
TTATGCAAAATCAAGGTTCTTTGAGTCGCTTCTTCCTTTTTTTAAGTTGACAGGAAAAAAACACAAATAAACAAACAAACAAAAAACCCGCAACTGTAAAAGTACATTTTTTTTTTTAATTATTTTTTTTGCTATATAAACCTCATTAGAAGTATACTGTGATGTTGCCATGGTGGGCTTTGTAGAACTCACAGTCTCAAACTTTTAACTTTGACATGGACAGTGCACCCGTGCAATCATTTGTTAAAAAGAATAGAGATAGAAAGGTAGCTTTGACGCTGTTGAAAAATGCCAGATTAACCATTTGGGAGAGTAGTAGGTATTGTCTAGTTTAAATCGATTAGGAAGCACTGTAGAGAAGATGCATTTTCCCCTACTCTAACTGGTTTCTTCAGTCTTGTGTAACTGTTACGGATGTTCACTTCTCCTCTCCTGGACCAATGAAAAAATGCAGGTGACTGAGCTGAAAAAAAAAAAAAAAAAAGAAATAGAAAAATGAGTGTAAGAGCCCACATGTAAAACAAAGAAGCCTGCCAGACAAGGTTGGTTTGTTTTGTTTGGCCTGGATCATTTCCTTCATTTGGTTTACAGCATGCCACAACAAATACTTTCATTCACAAAACTGAATGAGTGGTAAAATGCAGTGGGAGCTGGGTGCAAGAGAATGTTGGAATTGTGTAAACTGCCTTTGTTGCTGGATAAAACGTCCATAGAATTGCATCCAAGGAGACTATGCAATACCTTATCAGCATGCCTCAGCCTTGCTTAGGGCATCTTCTCTAGGCTTAAGGGGATGGGGAGTTCAAGTGATGAACAAAAGTTGAGAGGGGAAAGTTTCCAGAATGCATGTTTTTAACTACTGCAAAAAGCTATAGCCAAGAACCACAGCTCTGCAAAAACAAATAGTATGCAGTTATCCATTTAAACTGTTTAAATAAATAAATAAAAAAAGACACAAACAAAATACAAGCAATCTCTTCACCCCCCCAAACAACAGCAAAAACTTCTTAAAAATTCTATTTCGAGAGCTTGAACAGTGTTACAGGAGTTAATACCTACAACTTAATGTAAAAGTCTGTTAAATGAAAGTTAGAGACAGTAACTTTAAAAGGAAAGCAATAAAGAAATCATTAAATCCAGAAAAATTAAGGTTTTATCCTGACAGGTTGAAATAGCGCATATTCTAAATCAAATTTTTCAAACCTTCGTTGTAACCTTAAGTGACTTCTAACTATGAAGAACAGGCAAGGCTGTAGTTCGAATAAAATAACCTCAAACTCCTAAAACTAAAATTATGATGTGATGCATCTGTCTCATACAAATCTTTACCTCCAAAGTTGCACTTTGGAATTAAAAGGCAGGTTTTAATCTAGGCCATCCTGAATGGCAACTATTTTAGGTTGGTATCACCTACCTGTTACTCTTCCTGCAAACCTTAACAAGAAACCACAGCCTCTGCACCCACCAATCTCATCTGAACTGTTCCTAGTTGCCATTTCATCAGTAATCTGTGCTAGCAAAACACCTGTTTCTACCTGTTCATCAGACTCCATCCCCTTAATCCTGCAATTTCCCTCTGTTGTAACTAGTTGTGTTTCTCTAATAAATAAGCACAGTAAAGTGTTTACTACCGCTGATGGAGTTCTTGGAACACTGAATTTGTGGATTCATCCAGATCATCATGAAGAAAGTGCTTCAGGATATGTATTTTTTATTTTTTAATTATCTAACGTTGTCCTCTCCTGAAATGTCCTGATGTAAGAGGCTGATCTAGTGCAATTTTGGAGCCCCCTGCAATGCACGGTTCTTTGCTGAATCATTTCTCTCCTCCAGTCAGTGTTAGGCTGATTTTAATTGCTCCTCTTTTCATTGCTTTTGAGATGGAAAATAAGCTCCTTGCAATTTAACTACTGATCCATAAATTTTACACATTCTTATGGATGAAGGTGAAGAATCCTTATAGTCCATTATTCTCTGAAAAAAAAAAAAAGAGAAAGAAAAAAGAATGTTTTATTGTTTCCTGCCTTCAGAAACTAACTTCATTTTTCTATAATTTCATTTATTTTCTAAAGCCTGAGATCTACGTCCCTCTATTTTATTTCTTGTATTCTTTCTCAGAAGAATCCACCAACATCCATGGAGTGCTGGCTCCATATGGTCCCTAACAAATGGCCTAGGCCTTCAAGTGTCCTGCTCAAAGCATCCAAGTGGTGTTCAACCTTTTACTAATACCTGCAGCCCTGCTTGTTGAGTGCCAGAATCAATAGCTACTCTGCTCAGTTTTTATTGAGAACCTGTTTATAGAAAAGAATGGGAATTCCATTTTACAGAGGTTTGTGCAGTAGAGAAAAGTGGCACTGCTTTTAGAAATTTTGTTCCCGAATAAATAGAGTATGACTCAGTCCATAATAATTAGCAATTTAATTTATTAAGGTTTAGTCCATATCTGTGTCAGTGCAGAGTATCTATAGCCTGTCCTAGCACAAAAATCATACATTACTGTGGCCAGGTTTTTCATTCTGGTTAGCAGACATAATTAGTGTAGTTATCATAGCTGCCACAGGTGCCAAATTGCAGCATTAAAGAATGAAACTTTTTGTTTGTTTGTTTGTTTTTCAGCATTGTGAGTACCTAGGATTATTTTTTTAGCTAAATACCTCTATTTGAGCATTTAGATATTACTATGTATTTCCATTAACAAGTAATTCTGTCTTATTGCAAACATTATTTTCTTCAAATAATAGTATGATATTTCCTCTATTTTTTCCAGTGAATAATGATAGAATCATAGAATCATTTAGCTTGGAGAAGACCTCTAAGAGCAACAAGTCCAACCATTAACCTAGTACTGCCAAGTTTACCACTAAGCCATGTCCCTAAGCACCACATCTACACGTCTTTTGAATACCTTCAGGGATGGTGACTCAGCCACTTCCCTGGGCAGCCTGTCCCAGTGCCTAGCAACCCTTTCAGTGAAGAAAATTTGGTTCAAGTAGTTTTCCAAATAGTCTTCTCAGTTAATCTGTCTTTCAGTACATTAATCTAATGTTTCTTAACATACAAACCATGAAATTTTGTATGGTCCAGGAAGATGTCACAACCATTAAAATCCTCAGGAGACAGCTGGGAAGAGGGTGAGCCCCCCTCTCTGCAGGAGTACTAGCATGTGGGGCTTATGCTGCTTGTACAGGTCTTGGAACAGAAGAGAGAGTTACTCTCAAAAGTACTTTTCACAGAGGGATAAACTCAAAAGTGCTCTCTGCTTGCAGGGAAACTAGATCAACTGTGTGTTTTAATTACTTGAGATCCATCAATCCTGCATCTCGTTTCACCAGGTTTTTAAACAGGAGTGTTAGTGCTTAAGAGTAGCTAATCTGTTTTGAAAGTGTGTGTGTGTTCAGTATAAATTCATCCTATTGTGATGTTCAGTTAGTAGTTATTCCTACATGTTCTTTTAATTTCTGCTTCTACAGCATGTTCAGTAAAGTGAGTTTCTTCTGTGATAAAACCCTAATTAATCAGACACTATTCTGGTAGTTTCCAGTAGGCCTTATGGTTCTTCATAGAACCATAGGTTCTTTGTAGGTTCTTGTGGTTCTTCGCTAAATAGCCATTTTTAAGCCATGCACCAGAATTCTTTTTGGCATGAAGACTTTTCCCTTTTATCTCTGGGATCTCTAAGTGAATAGAGTAGTGTCATGCATGACTTTATGCCTTTTGCAATATGGTGTACAGAAGGCTTCTTGGTGTTACAGATGGTATCTGTTGATTTATCAGACTTGTATAAATCCTGCTGTTCAACAAGGAGTGCAAAGACAGGTTTTGTGGCTGTTTGTTGTCTGTACAGTGTTAATCAATATTAATCTGAGTTGCAAATAGGAGCAAAGGGTTGTAGCAAACGGTAATAAGGTTGATATTTCTCCTTTTTGCTCTGTTGTTGAGTATTAATTACAGCAGTGGAGGTGTTTATTTTCAAAACTGAAGCTGATGATAAGTCTTTGAAGGTAGGAAAAGCACTGTGTCCATTTTCTCTGGATGGATAGCTTGCTTGTTCAGAATTTATTATCCTTCTATGAAATAGAATCACCACATTTGTTTTATTTTGAGCTTGACATCAAATAGATGCCTAAAATCACCTTGATAGATTGCAGTCATTTCCTCCAGCTGATTTTCTAATTACTGAAAGTTGTCTGGAAAATTATAGCTGTTCCCATTTAATTTATTGTAACTGTTTTAATTGTAAAATAAATAAATAAATATAGTTTTCTTTTTTTTTTGTCAGGTGTTTTCTAATAATCATCTTCTGCTTATTTCCTCAGCCTCAGTACAGTTTCCATGGCAGAGATCTGTTTCACATAACAAAGTGCCCTATTATATCAAGTAAGTTTGCCTTGTTTCTTTATAAGCTTTCCTTAAGCAAAACAGAGGGACTTATCACCATAACCTAGTAGAAAAAAAAAAGTATATTTCTAAGAGGTAACTAGAAATGTTATTAAGGGTCTGTCTACATGTTGTTATGCTACATACACTATATATTTTCATGTTTATTGCTTTTTTTTTTTTTGCATGCTGTATCATTTTGAAATATGTAAAAATAAATTCAAACAGTAATCAAAACCCCTGCCTCAAACATAAGAGATGCTCCAGTGTAACATGGTAGTCCTAATCAAACTAAGCACATCCTTATTAGGGTGGCTCATCCAGAGTATGAACTCTAACAGGAAAGGACTGAATACATAATGCATTAGCAAACAGTGGTGGTGACTAATATCTGTACAGACCATTATTTGTTTTGTGCAAAATTCCTGCAGAAAGCTACATTTTGGTTGTCTTCCTGTCATTTTCTTTACTTCTAGGAAGTTTTTATAGCACATAATCTTAGTGTAAATGTAAAATTAATGTAAGCATAGAATAAAAACTTACAGAAATCTTGATTACCAGAAAGAATCATTTAGATATTTATTTAAAAAATAGTAAGAAGTAATTAGTTTTCAAGTAATCGATTTTGATGTGCTCTACTGGGAGCAGTAAAACTTAACTTAGTTTTTCTCATTCCATAAGCATTTATTTATGTACTGTTTGCCTGTACTTTAAAGGTCAAAGACTGCAGCTTTGAGAAAAAAATAGCTGTTTGCTAGAGAGGTAAATGAAATTTTAAGAAGGTACAGTAAGCCAGACCCAGAGCTGTTCATTGTAGGCTGAAAGAAATCTGTGTTAAAATGTTATCGGTTTGAGTTTGGAAAAAAGTAATTTAAGTCTGTAGGATAACTGTGAATTGGTCCTGCAGATAGTTCATTTTAAAAGAACATTGGTGAGGACTTTGTACTATAACATATTGCTCTGTCATAGATCTGAAATCCACATTTTGCATTTCAAATAATTTGAGTGCTTGAGAGCTCTGAAAAGTAGGTAATGGTAATTCGTGTTGTTTATCTGTGTCAATCAAATCTGTTGTCATTCTTGAAATGCGACAGTTGTTTTTAAACTGTGATCTGAAGTTGCTTTTTTTTTTTTTTTTTTTAACTGTACAGTAGATAACTGGAAAAATGAAAAACTTGCTGTGATGATCCTTGAGTTTTCTATAGAAAAGTTTGCACCTCTGCTGACAAATTCTGCAGGAGGTTACAGAAGGCATGGGGCTCCTCTCCCAGTCCCAAGGGAGTCTCTTCCCAGGAAGAGAAGGGGGCAGAGGTTGGATGTAGAGCTACCCACCTCTGGACAGCAATGCAGTGGAAATGATCACACCTGTAACAATTCAAAAAAGACTTTAAAGCATCAAAATACAGAGAGTAAGAGGAAAACTACCCTGAAATATTCTTAGTTTTCGAATGAGGCCAGTTGAGGCTGAGAAATAAATCCCAGCATCTCTCCAGAAATAGTGTGTTGGTTCTTTTTAATGATCTTGCTCAGGATGTTTGGCAATGGGGCAGAAGTGTAGGACTGTTTCTCTAATGACTGAGGCCTTCATAGAAGTAAAGACCACTGTTTTATTTTGAGAATGGTTTTAATGAAGTCAGCAGACTGCTGCATCTCAAAGACTTTTCCAGTAATCTGGCCCTATCTGCAACATGCTAAGTGTTGCTGAAATGATATCTTGGTGCTTGTATCTTGAAAGAGAAGAATTATTTTACGTGTAACTGGTAGGATTTTTTTATTATTATTATTATTATTATTATTATTTTTAAAAGCATGGGGAGGAATGCTGAATATCAGTAGCTCTATGGTTTGACAAACAGACTGACACTGGCAGTTTCCTTCATTTCTTCTTGTGTACCAATCTGAATTTCAGTGTTGGCAGCACAGCAGTTAGATGAAACATAGAGTGGTAGAAAATAAAATAGAAAAGAAATGATTTCTGAGCTTCACTTGTTTTGGTATGATCAGGCTGGAGAGTACTCTTAGCTTTAAATAGTCTTTTCAAACTTTGTCTGTTCCCTGATTTCAGATATAGAGGAGATACAGAAGATTTCAGATATAGAAGAGAGGAAAACAGTGCTGACATCAAACCTAAACTGGTTGAAGCAACTAAATGAGTTTTTGTAATACAGTTCAAGAGGATAGTCAATGAGATTTAATGATGGTGTTTTTTTGGGGGGGAAGGGAGAGGGGGACAGTGGGGAGGTAGAAACAAAACAAAATGCAAGGATTACCTTCTTACTTTTTATTTAATTACTTAATTTTCATATACTTCTAATGTAATTATTACTAACATATTTGATGTAACAAACAAACAACATACGTAGAAGGAAAATTTATGATGTGTCTCAGTAATTCATATAATTTGGTATCAGTCATATTTACTGTTTTTATGGTAAGATTTTTATGTTCAGTGAGGGACTTTAAGGTGCCAGTTTTTCATTTTAAGGGATCAGGAAGAGAAACATAAGAACAAGGAAGATAAAAGTGTGATTCAATGACTGGTGGAAGAAAACAGAGAATTTCTGAAATAAATAAAATAAGTAAATTAATTTTGAAAGTGAAAGAAATGCCAACTGAAATCAGTCTTCTTTAATTCTGAATAGGAACATGCACTTTTCTTAGTCAACGATAAATTCATACCTTTACTCCATTTGGGTTGCTTTTTTGTGAATGCCCTTGAAGGAGAAAAGTTAAATATTTAGAAATTGACATAGCTGCAGAAGATGAGGCAGTGGTACTTTTGCTAAGATGAGTGCTTAAAAAAAAAAACGTATTTTTTGCAGTGTTATTGCATGTAGAAAAGGTGTTTTAAAAAAACTCTGCAGTTGAGAGAAGGCAGGAGACAGTACTTCAGGTAGCAATGAAGCTGTAAGGAGGATGTCAGAATGATGCAAGATGTCTGTATTTTCAGATGAGCAGCATTTATTCTGTTTGTTTCCCGAGGCTGGTGGTAAATTGCATTTACATGCACAGAGAGAAGTGTCTTGGAGAAAAAGGGCCTTAGTGTGCCAGCACACGGTGCTGGCTTTGGAGAACAGTTTGTTCTTCCCACCCCATTTATTAACCATTGGTGCATCCGCTCCCTCTGCACTTGTATTTAATCAGGTAACAGAAGCACATGAAAGATTGCAAAACCCGTGTACAAACTCCTCTGCCCCATAGCCTCAGACAGAGGCAATTTGAGTTAGGAGCATTTTGGAAAGGACTCTGCTGAAAGGAAGAGGGATTCATAATTTATTGAGACCAGGTTTATAAAGGTGCGTGCGCCCTTTGCTACTGCAGATATTTAGTTGAACTGAGCTTACACAGACGATTTAGCCTCTTTTCTCCTCTTGAATATGCAAATCAAATTTGCCAAGTGGCTTTACCTCTGCTGAGGTGATTTTATTTAGTCCTGTTTTTCTCCTGCTTGATTTTTTTTCATAATGACAACTGATAAAGGCTTTTGTATTTCTGTAGTCTGAATCTCCTCTGTAGCAGTAGAATTCAATCAAAACACAAATCTGTAAAATCTACATTCTCTTGCAGAAATCTTAGTCTTTCATGCTTTGTAAAAGAGAATGGGACTAATGATCTGTATGGAGGGGAGACAGCACAGCATGCATGGTATTTACTAATGCACTCTTAGTAATTAAAGTGTTAAGTCTGGACAAATGGTTTGGCAAACATGCCATTGAATGCACCTTTCATAGGCTGGATTACAAAGGTTGGAGAGTTAATAAGGACTGTTCTCTGCTGTTTTTCATTTACAACTATTTGAATTGCACAAATAAGACATGTTTGGCCATACCAGATAATGAAAAAAAAAAAGCCTATGTAACATAGCACTTCAGTAAAAATGTTCTGAGAAGAAACAAGAAAAAAGGAGACACTATGTATGATCTTTAAGCATCTTTGAGGAATGAATGATTCACTGAAAGGAATATTCATTCAGAAAACATAATTACCCCGGCATTCTTCACTGTTGTTCATTTAACTGTAATTTAAGTGTGCTTCAGCTGTGTACCGTTCAAGGCTGTAATTTATTAGATATTTGTACTGTGCAGAAGAAACAAAAGGGAAATGCAAAAAGGGTCACAGTAAGTTTAATCTCATGCAGGGCATTTAATAGGGAGAGCAGCTTCTTGGTGTAATCATTAAATTGATCCATATCAAACTCCATCGTCACCTTGGTTACTTTTCTATCATCCTGCGAAGAGTCTGGAATCATCAAGGTTTTCAAAATCCTGTTTTATCACCTCCTATATCATGTTCAACTTTATGGGGGAAAGGAACAAAATGCTTTCTGCTTCTAGATGTTGTTTTTTTTTTCCAAGACTGTTCAGGAAATCTGTCCTGATGTTTGTTTTATGTCTGTATAGGGAAGAGGAGAAATAATGGAACTGGGAAATTTAACTCTTATACTAGTTTTAACCATTTTAGAAGTATTAAGAAGTATTTCTTTAGAAGGAAGAATAAAATAATTTGCAGAAAGAGCTAATACAAGTTTCAGTTTTTGAGAGTTTCTTCAATTACCACTTGCTGCACTGGTCTTCATTTTCTATTAGAGAAGTGCAGTAGCACATTTTCTCTGGAGAGATTTCAAAATATCTGCATATAAATTGCTCCACCAACCTCTAAAATACATTACCCTTGCAATGCATTATGCTGACTCTTTTTCACCATAAAACAGTACTTTCTAATGGGCTTAAAAAAAAAAAAAAAACAAAACCACACAACAAAGTGGGGAAAAAAAAGGAAGTATACAGTATCTGGATAAAACACCATGACATTTATAAAGCAGGGATGTTGTTCTGCCTTTTGAAACTTGGCAAGGGCAGCAGAGTCAGAGCTCTGAGTGCTACAGGTTCATTAGAGATCAGTAAAGGTTCTGATTTCACTTAATGTTTTGGGCAAATGGCTATAGGAGCAAAAAGCTTCTTAACATGGATCCCAGAGTACAGTTTTATTACCAGCCCTTGTCTTGCTTGCCAGTGACTATCAACAAAGATACAGGCTTTGTCCATACTAAGAAGTTATATAAAAAGCCTACTGTCTTTCTCGTTTACTTTCTTTTAGACAAAAAGTTAAAGACTAAATTGATTTTTTTTTCTCAAGTCCATAGACAGCTTGAAACAAATGGAGATGTGCAACTTGCTCCATTCATTTCAAGAGGATTGTTCTCTTATTTCTAGAGATCATAAGTTAAATGCTAACTGCGTGTTAGCTCTGAATTTGCAGTCAGTGAGTGTTTTTAATGGGGATTATCTTTGTCAATTATAATTAGAAAGCTGCCAGGAAATATAATGGATAAGAAGCAGATTGTAAGGGTAAATGTTTCTCATTTAAGCTTTAGAGCAATTCATTAATACGTTTTTAAAAATTGAAATATTATATCTATAATGTTTATTTTCTAGTTATTTAAGATTACACAGATACATTTAGGCCTTTTAAAATTAAATTGCTTTGTCATCAATCTATTCATGGATGCATGTTTTGCTGTGTGGCTTTATATTCATAGAATCATAGAGTGGCTTGGGTTGGAAGGGACCTCATAGATCATCTAGTTCCCACCCCCTGCCGTTGGCAGGTATGTCACCCACTAGGCCGCATCCATACAAAAAAAGCCCCAAAGCCCCATCCAGCCTGGCCTTGAACACCTCCAGGGATGGGGCATCCACAGCTTCTCTGGGCAACCCATGCCAGTGCCTCACCACCCTCTGAGTGAATAATACCCCCTTGTCTTATCACTATCTGCCTGTGTTGTTACGTGTTGGCAGAAAAGACCTGAGACTCCTATTCTGAGTAACTCAGTCCTGTGATGCTAACCAAAAAATAACACTAAGTGAATTAACTTGTGACTTGGTCAGGGAAACACTTCTAATTCTTTCCTAACTGATCCAAGTTGAAAGATGTAATGTGTGCCACCACTTGTGCTGCTGTTCTGCAGACCAGCTCACTTCTGCCATAGCAGAAATGCCTTCTTACACCAACTCCTGTGTGCAGAATGAAACCTCATATCCTGAGCTCCTGTAGACCTCGGAAAGACCTTTATTTATGCACTGCCATTTGTATGCAAGATGACCAATGAGCCCAGTTGTTTTTTACTCCTACTGAATGTAAATATCACCTTATTCTACAAGCTCCTGAAGCTGAGTACTCATGAGAGAAGGTGCTCCGTGGTGTGGATGTCACAGCAGCAGCCACCTAACAGTCTCATCGTGGTCATGCTGCTCTCTGGTATTGAAATGGTTTTCAGTCATCTCACTGTCTTAGTTTGAATAAGAAGAGAAACATCAGTGACCACCTACATAAAGGGATTTTCTTCCAAAGGAGCAGTGGAAATATTGTAAATCTCCCTTAACAAAAAATACTGAATGAATTTATTATAATAAAGCAAAGAACAGTACATATACATGCCATGTTGTCACTGCAGGCTGTAAATCTGAACCAAATATGTAGGCATGCTGCCACATGACGTACCCTCTGCTTGGTTTCTGTAATGTGTATGCTAGCTATGGTTGTGCTACACTTACACTAGCATGGTTGCAACTGCCAAGAATTGTTTCACTATGGTTCTCATAAATCACTAGAACTGGAGTAATGAATCAGACCAATTGATTTAAGAAAAATGAACAGGAAAAGAAATCTTGTTATTCTGGTTTCTTTGTTTTAATGTCAGTTGCCCACATATAAGCAGTTTTTCTTCCCCTCTGGACTGAACAATGAGCATGTGAATATTCGCATACCAGGTTTAAATCATGGAGATAGAGTATTTCCATTGTGAAATTATAGGTACATCTAAACAAAACTAGACCTTTTATTTTGTTTGTCCTTGAATTTATTTGCGTACATTAATTGGAATATTCCTGGCAATGCATTCAGTGATTTTCTAAAAGGTTCTAAAAAGCTGTTGAAGTGAATAGGGTTCTGATGGCAATAAAATTAATATAATTTCTACTGTATCTTCTTTATGAAAAAAAAAAAAACACACAAAAAAACAACTTGGGCCTTTAGACTGAAATTTCTTGGGTAGCTTTAGCTCAAAGATCAACTTCTAGTGGGCGACAATACATCTTCCAATTATATAAAGATTCTGTTTCTAAATCTGCAAGTTGAGGACTATCAGAATTAAAGCCATGAGGACCGGCGTAAACGTGGTTGCTCTTTTAATGCTTGTTGGCGAAACCTGGGGCAGAACTGCCACAATACTTGCAAAGAAAAGGAAGACTTTGTGTAGATTGGTCTGCTCTTCCTTAAATGCCTATCTTGAGTTTTTTCAGTTCAGTGAGATGACTAAAAATGATGAACTTTCTCAGGTATTTTGACAAGTTATCATGTAGAATTCTTTCTCCTCCCAGCATCATTCCAAATTTAGGTTTTGATTAGCTTTCTCTGCAGGCTAAGTTTTCTATCATTGAGGGTTACAGATTGTATTTTTCTATAGAAAAATACAGAAAATAACATTTTCCACAGTCTTAGTAGAGGCTAACAGGGCTGAATTTTCTGAAGACTTCCTGTATTCTCTGTATGGTGAAATCAATCCATCCGATTCTCACTAATTGCCTTCTGGACATATCAGAAGTTAAATAGACTCCAGAGGAATTCAGTTGGAGCTCTCTGTGTGATGTAGTAAAACCATTTTGCTTGGAAATCTTCAGAAAATGATTAGAGCACTTTTTTTTTTTTTTTTTTTTTTTTTTTTTTTTTTTTTTTGAGAAAAGTGAGTACTGATTTAGTTGCTTACCTAGTTTTAGCTGTTTCTGGTTGTGGTAGGGACGACACTTTTCATGCATCCGTGTAAAAGATATAAAAAAATGTGTGATCTTGCTTATTATGAACTTTCTCTTTCTTGTAAGTCTCATGTATGTTGTTTGTGTTTACTGAGCAAGGTATCAGAGAAGCAAGGGAACACTGCTTTTACTCTCTGGTCAGAAACTGATAGGCAGTTAATTAGTTACTTAAGGTTAAACAGATTGATATGTCATGCGTTTGTATAAAAAGGAGCTAGAAGGTCCTGATCAGAAAGATCAAGTTCATCTCATCTGTTCCAGATCACCCAGTATTGTAAAGTTTCTAAACAAGTTCTTTAGGACTTCATCTGCTTGCATTAGGAACACAAAAGCTGCTGTATCTACAGCAGGGAAAGATGGATGTTTTTTTTCAAAGAACTGCTTTACAAACCAAATCATGAGAAAGCACTTTGTCTTTCATACCCCCAGTTTTAAGCGCCTAATAAAATGACTCCTTTGTCTAGCAATTTTATTTGTAGCATGGAAAGGTTAGCTGCACACCCATTTTTTTTCTTCCTGTGAAAATCAATTTGTAAATAGAAGTCCCTGCGTATTATTAAACAGTTATCAAACAAAACTTTGCATTAAGAAATGTCACTGTAGAGACTGACTCCAACCCTCCTCCTCCCTCCCCCCCCCCCTTTTTTAATAGTTCTTTTTAAATTTGCAGTCACGTTTTTTTCCTTCAGCCCTGTCCTGTGTAGTCTTGCTTTAGTGCCTCAAAAATGAAGCCTAATCCATGGAATAGATTCAATGGAAGTACTGACCCTGCCTGCAGCAGTGGTGTTGCTGCCTCCTTTGACCTGAACAGGCTGTTCAGTTGGTGATTCACTCACTGTAAGCCCATGCCTCTTCTCTGCTGGATTCATGTATGAGATTGCTCAGCTCTCATGGATGTTTTCTCTCTAGTTGCTTTGGGATGAGTCTGGCACAATCACCTTCCCCTCATGTAGTCATTTAGCAGCTATCGGGTAGTACTAGCTCTTGGGGAATTGTGAACAAGCCCAGACTCTCTCCCCTTTTTTCACTTCCATTGGATGATGCTCACTGGGGTCTCCTAACTCGTCTCAGAGAATCCCCGTGACAGGTAGCTACCATAGGTGGCACGTGAAAGAACTGAATGAAAAATTTTAAGAGGACTTGAATTTGCACGTTTTTCACATACGTTGTTTACACTAATATTTTAACATTTTAAAAAGTGAAATATATTTTTATGTATACATATATAAAACATCAATTGTAGTACTGCTGTTTATCTTCACTCTCAACAAAGAAGTTCGAAGGTCTTTTAGGTAAAAGCCTAAGGAACTACAAGACTTTTTTTCTGCTTACAATGTCAGCAATAAAATCACCAATCTTGGACTTCTCTCTCTCTCTCTCTCCCCCCCCCTCCCACCCCTTTTCCCTTTTTATCAGAGGAGTTGAGATAAAACAACTTCCTCTGAAGCTTTATTAAACTGATCACTTATTGGATCAATTACTGTGAACAGTTCCAATGGCTTTTGTCAACACAAACCGATTTTAAATGGCTAACATAACAGTGGCATGCCACTTAACATAATAGTGCAGATATTTGGCATCTTCAGGACTAGTTTTGGGATTATTAAGTAAGTCAATCATTACAAGCCATCATATTATATTTGTTCCTCTTTCTAATATACTGTAATTTATTCTATACCAGGGCTTGTGAGAGTGCTGGACAGTTGGTTGCCTTTACCTTGGCACTGCACCAAACCCAAATACATCCAGGGAAATAATTGTATATCTACTTATTTTTTGAAATGACTTTTCTGGACAAGGCTAAACATAATGCTGTTTTAGAAGTGTCTTTCTAGAGCGGCAATGGTATCATGCAGTGCTGTTATCACACTGAAACCAAAGAGAACTTTCAGCCTAGGAAAGAAAGTCTGCTTAGGCAGGGTTTAAATACGTAATTAAAAGTAGGAATGTGTTCAAATGTAAGTATGTACTTCCTCTCTCTTCTGATTTGGGGAGAGTTAACTATAATATTTTGAAGTTGCAATGTCTAACAGAAGATGTAGTTTTGTATGTTGCCTAAATCTCTTGTTTAAATGTAATCATGTGAAGGGCTTTTCCTTTTTTTTTTTTGTTATCTACTGAGGAATAATCACAAAGAGGGGAAAGAGGATTTATACCTACTGAATTTATTGGTAATACATATTTGTCTGTGAACTTCCATGAAAACCACCTCACAAAGTTGTGATGGTGCCAGTATACAAGTGAGATTCATGGCAGAGAGAATTCAGCCTAGTGAAAGAGAGAAACTGACTGCAGAGACCTAGACCAGACCCAAACCTGGAATGGTCACATAGGTGTACAGAATATAAACCCAGTCTCATATCCTCTGTGCAGAGGCACAGTGTGTGCACCTTCCAGTAGTGTATCTCAAAAGGATAATGTAAAGAATCCAGCCCTTTCTTGGTTTGGAGCCTCCTCTGCTTTGTGGTATTTGCTGGTGTGAAATTTTTGTGCACCCACAGATGCACAGCCATTTGTACCAACTGAAGATAGAGTCCACTACATTTAATGAAAAAGTGTCAACCAACTACATCTGTATGTGAAAAATGTGTGCATTAACAATTTTTAAGTAGAAACAAAGCGGAAATAAGCTGTGTTCTGTGCTCGTTATTCTTAAGTCTGCTAACCTGGCATCATTTCATTTTCGTTATTAACTTTTAAAGTGAGTGCTATGATCTTTTTCGCTCAACTTCTCTAATTAATTTTCTCAGAAATCTAATTCAAGTGTAAATATTTCAAGGGAAGACTGCAATCATTCCAACAATTGATATTCAGAAACACGCAAAATGTGGCACGTGGAACAAAATTCAAGATTTCACTAGGTCTGAGGTAGTATACATTATGACCCCTATAGCTGCATACGTGAAACCTCGGTGAATGAAAGCAGCAATACTAAATGGTGGGTTAATTGATGCTGCCTATTCAATCTCTGTTCTGTGAGTGCTAGCATAGAGCACACCCCCTGAATTAAGATAGTCTGGTAAAGTGTGAGACAAGTGGTCAGGCTTTCCATTAGATGTGTTGCAGGTAAAACTTAAAAATTGTTGTATGTATTCTGATACATGTCTTCAGGTATGCAGTGGAGTCTGAAGTAAAACCTCAATGTTTTTTATTTTTTAACGTGTATTTTACAAATGTTTTTATTGTGCTGCAGTGACAGGAAGTTTTGCATTTTTATCTTATTAAATTGCTTCAGCTTCAGAGTTCAACAGATACAACCACACTTAGAATAAAATCTAATGTTAAATATGGGTGGCTATCATCTAACTTTGTGACTAAAAACATCAAGGAGCTGAGTGGCACAAATCAGGTCTTCCAGCTAAAGATCTGATGGATTTCTTCCCTTTCGAAAGCAAAGTCAGAATATCCCTTTTTTTTTCTTTTTCTTTTTCCCTCTCCTTTTCATGTGTGTATATATATGTTACCTGAAATTTTTATTACTTTATTCCTTTGTAGTCATGAGACACAGACAACCTGTTGGGATCATCCTAAAATGACTGACCTTTTCCAGTCCTTAGGTGAGTACATTTCTTAAAACAAAGCACTACATGATATTCACGCCCTGAACGAGAGCTTGGATTGTTGACCCACCTCTGAGTTGTTATGACCTGTATGTCACAGCATTTCCCAGTCTGCTGTGATCAGACTTACTCTGCACAAAACCTACTGCCTTGATCATGTCACATCCATTGCGTTTTGGTAGTTTTAATTCTGAAAAATATTTTCTGACACTATGCTTTAATGTATTATCCTATTTATTTCTATAAAGTCCACATTGGGTTGTCCAATGTTGTGGACTACCAGTCTGGAGTGAACTGATTTTTGTAATATATATCAGAGCCAGCTATGCTATCAGTGAAGGCTAGCTCATATAATGATACAACTAGTTCAACATGCCTTACTAACATATGCATTTACTGGGAAATCTACCTTTCTGAGGCATGGAAGGATAAAATACTGTTAAGTGAGGGAAAATAAATTACTGTACCTATCAGTTTCTAAAATAGAGTTTATGGTTGTCTGACAACTCCTTTCAAAGCAGCGTTAACAAAGTCATGTCCTAGAAATAATGGGTTAAAGAGCCATTTTTTCTCCTTTACTGTGACCTTTGCTGCCCTCTGTCTGAGATGTAAAATATTTGAGAGATGTACTGTATTTGAACACTCATCTGAAATCTATTCAGCTCTACATAATACACATGTAAAGCTCTATCGTATGGATATGTGTTATTTGTGCCAAGATAGTGTCAGGATTTCTGATGTGCCAATCTCTGAGGGTCCAGCACTGTCTGAACCAGAAGGTCTTCCCTGCAGGTGGATTTTTTTTTTAACAATAACTTGTCAGTTGTTTTTGTTTGTTCTGATATATGCTATTAATTCATTGCAGAGAAAAATAAGGGATATTAGGCTTTTTAAAGTATGTAACACTGTGAAAATTTATATATGATGGAAACTTACTGACTCTCTTTTTAGGGCTGCTAACATTTCTGTTCTGCTCTTTCAGCTGACTTGAACAATGTACGCTTCTCTGCCTACCGTACAGCTATCAAAATCCGGCGACTGCAGAAAGCACTGTGCTGTGAGTTTTGCCTTTGAGACAAATCATTTCTCTACAGTACTTGCAGAAGGGATGGTCAACTTGAACTTTGTGAGA
Organism: Anas acuta; assembly: GCF_963932015.1. Lineage (NCBI taxonomy): Eukaryota > Metazoa > Chordata > Aves > Anseriformes > Anatidae > Anas > Anas acuta. The sequence goes on from NC_088981.1 coordinate 49,052,123, forward strand.
TTCACATTTAACAAGGGGCCAGTTAACATCCTTGACAGATTGTCAGACAACAAAATGGCAGGAAGAATTCCAAATAATAGGTATTGTTGTCACAAATAAATGAAGTCATTGACTGAAAAGAAGGGCTGCAGAAGGTAAATGATACGGGGTGAAATGGAATTCCCATTGATAACAATTTGAGAAGTGGTAGGCAAATCAATACTGAACCTCTGCCTATTGCATTCTGTTCCTCATACAAGGTGATACAATCTAGTCTGAAATGATTTGAGCTAAAATCTTGATCTTTGACATGAAATCAGATATTTTATATTTTAGAGAATTAAATTCCATTTTTTGAAGTGTTTACTACTGCTTGATTTAATTTTGAAAAGAATTCTCTCTCTCAGAGAGTATGTCTTGCTGTGTTAACTCTAGTTAAAGAAGAATTTAGGCCTCTTGAAGCGCAAAGTTATAGGGTACAGATCTGTATAGTTGGTTATGGGTAGTTGGTATTGCTCTACATTTTAATCATACAAAGGTACTACAACAAAACAAGCTGCTTTTATTAACAATAATAGTATGTGCATGTATATTGCGGGGTGTGGGGAAGGCTCTCAGACAGGAAATAAGCATGTATTTAATATGGATCAGTGTCCGTGTGCTTCTGCCCAGACCTGTGTTGGCATTTTTCCCTGTTCTTAAGTTATCTAGTAATTCAGGCACAGTTTACCCTGAAGAGTAGATAGATTGTGTCAGCAGGAGAAGATAGATGTCTATTGAGTAGGTACAGCTGTCTAAACTATTTTTCGTAGAATCAGAGAATGCTTTGGGTTGGAATTGAACTTAAAGTTCAACCTCCCTTGCCATGGGCAGGGACACTTCCCACTAGACCACCTTTCAATTTAAAGCCATTACCCCTTGTCCTATCAATTCCTGCAGTTGTAAAAAGCCCCCCTCCAACTTTCCGGTAGGCCCCCTTTAGGTACTGGAAGGCTGTTATAAGGTGTCCCTGGAGCCTTCACTTCTCCAGAGTGAACAACCCCAACTCTCTCAACCTACCTTCACAGAAGAGGTGCTCCAGCCCTCTGCTTATCCTTGTGGGCTTGTTCTAATACTCCCATGGCCTTCTTGTGCCTGGGGCCCCAGAGCTGAACATAGGACTCCAGGTGGGTCTCACAAGAGCAGAGCAGAGGGGCATAATCATCTCCTATGTTCTGCTGGCCCCACTTCTTTTGATGCAGCCCAGGATACAGTTGGCTTTCTGGGCTGCAAGTGCACACTTGTGGTTCATATCAAGCTTCTCAGCAACAAACACCCTCAGATCCTTCTCATCAGGGCTGGTCTCCATCTACTCTCCACCCAGCCTGTATTTGTGTTTGGGATTGCCCCAGCCCAGATGCAAGACTTCGCATTTGGCCTTGTTGAATTTCACAAGGTTCACACTTGCCCACCTCTCAAGCTTGTACAGGTCCCTCTGGATGGCATCCCCTCCCTCCAGCTTGTCAACCGTACCACGCAGGTTGGTGTCATCGGCAAACTTGCTGAAGGTGCACTCAATTTCACTGTAAAGTATGTATCAACATATACCTAAAGAAAGAACACAAAAACAGAGCAAGAAAGAAAAGTAAAAGTCTCCTTAGGAATGCTCCTCTCAAGAAGAAAGAGTGAAAAAACAGATTGCACATGATGGATGCTAATCATGCTGCCTATTCCTGACAGGCATATGGATGCTCTAGCCACCTGTATAGAACAAACTTCACTTTCCTAACATCTAATATGCTTTGGGGAAGAACATACTTCCTGCCCTTACTTATACAGAAAATTATATCAATTTCTGTAATAACTGCAATAGTGAGTTCTCCTCATTCATAGATTTCAAAAGTGCCCTACTATCAGAGTGAATATTGTCTCCAGCTTCAGAGGGAGGTGGAAAGAGGGAAGCAGCAAAAGGTAAAGAAAATACTCTGGTTTAAAAGTGCCAGGAGTAAAACTGTCATCTCTGCAGATCCAGTCTGTTATTTATGAAACTGCTTGCTTGCTCCATCTCTGTCTTATGAGAGGGAGACTGAGAACCTGCTTTCCCTCATCACAACAGCCAAAAAACACTTTATTATGTGTGCCTATTTGACAAAGCATCAGTTTAATTTGTGAGAACACAACAATGTGGGCTTTTAAGAAGGGCAATATAGATTATCCACAAAGCTAAATTCTACAATGTTTTTGTCTCTGAACAGAAATTCTCTAATATCTGGCAGAATTTAAAGACCACCTTGAAAAATATAATATATGTTACTTTTTTCATTGTTTGCTTAGCAGATAATGTCTTGTCCAGGAACAGGTGAAAATCCCTTTAATTGTGATGATTCTTGACCTGTTTCTGGTCCATGTATGGCTGCTGAGATGACCAAAACATGGCCTGTACTAACACTTCCTCTCTGAGGAAGGGGAGAGTGATTAAGCACCATCTAGATTTATTTTATTTTTTTTTACTTTTTTTTTTTTTTGTTGGTGGCCTTCTTTTAAGGTAGGAACAGGGTCATCTTCTGTTCCCCTGGCATTCATTCTCTGGTCTGAGTTACTTTAGTCTTCCATCGTATTTCCCATAATTTTAACTGTTGATTTTTAAAGGTGTTTGGATGCATAATGCCTCAGATAGGCTTATGAGCTAAGGCAGTGAAAATGTCAAAACAAATCACTAGAAAATGAGGTCATTTTAAAATGTAGAACATGACAAATTGCTGTCACAGCCGCAGTGTGTGTGTAGCTGAAAAGGTCTTTTGGTGAGAGCTCCAAGGGCACAGCTGAAGAGGCATGCACAGTACCACTTGTATGTGATGGATTTTGACTTTGCAGTGAGGACTTGCAACACAGTATTAGTACTATACAAGCAGATTCAGAAGTAAGTAATTTGAGAACTGTGCTTTGGAAAACTTCATTGATGCAAAGTTTCTCTTTTATTTTTTTGCTCATAACTAAGTGTTTTGGGGAGGCTCTTTTTCCCCTCTGCCCTTTTAGAAGTACACAAGTAGAGTCACGATTCACCTTCCTCTGGTTTTGGAAGGTAGATTCCTGCAGAGACTAGTGTATGTGTGTACATACCTACGTGCATTTATTTTGTAGGAAGCTGAGAAAGGTTGCAGGTTGGAAAGAACAAATTCTTAGTCTCTGTCTCATGTTATGTGGGGCAGACAGACTGACTCTTTCCCACTGTGACACAGGAAGAATGGGGCCTGGGAGAATAGCCTGTACAGAACAGCTATGTAGCACCAGGACCTGACAATATTTTATTCTTGTGCAGCAGACTTCAACTCATTTTCAAAAAAAGATTTTGCACAAGATACTGAAGTGTAGTATTGGAAGGGAAAGAGGGAACAAAACCACCATGTATATTCAGAATGCTGTCACTGAGCTCCTCTAGCTGATATAAAGCTTAGCAATGCCAGTAGGAACATCAACTGCACAGGGCTAAGAAAAAACAGTGAGGCACACTGGACTGAAAGAGAGAGCTGTGTAGACTTCCCTCAGCCAGCCAGTCTTTTGCAGGAACTCTTATTAACAGGGTTATTCTAATACAAAAGTTTCACAGCAATGCCTCTCTATTTTCTGTGGGGTTACAGCAGCTTCAAATTTGCCACTGGCAGCTGTATGTCATTAGTTGCTTCTGAGTTCGTCACGCACATGTGCTCAAACACTGCTGAACGATGGGGTTTGTGTTTACCATTTTCCTTTGGGGAAGTCTCCACGTTGCAGAAAGGAAAGATGCAGCTTTCAGCTTTTTGTTGCTTAACAGGATTATTGGTCATTCCGCACTTTTGAGCAGGTACAACAGTACTACAAAAAAGTGCTAAAAGTTGTGTGTACAGTTGGCCTCGTGCCAGCTGTAGTATGTAAGTCTCAGGTTAGCCTTTTCCCATCTGCATAAACCCCGCTTATTTTAAAACTTTTAGAAATTGAAATGTAACGAGAAAGTAACCCATCTTTACATCAGACCAGTCCAGGGGCTCTGCTAGTGTGTAGCCCTTACCGCTGCGGGGTAGTTGCCTGTACCCAAAGTTCATTCAGCCAGGTGACTGCTGAAGTAAGCAGGGATGGTAATATTTTCTTTTGGTTGTTCTCCATGAATGGTATCATCCAAAAGCATAAATTTTGCTTAATTTGCATTAGTATACCAGCAGAGTTTCCTTTTAGTATGAACATACTGAAGGTGCCTTTCCCAGTTCCTTTGGCAGAAATGTGAATATGACATCTTAACCCAGCAGATCAAACCCAGGAGATGAGCTAAAAAAAGAACGATATAAACAGCAAACAGACATAAATCCCCTGTAAGTCTGATGCTGCAAAGTCAGAGTAGAATCTATAGTTGTCAATGAGGGAAAGATGAGGTACTGTCTCTCATTTTATAGTGACTTTAGGAAAAGTAGGTAGAAGAAGTAGGACTGGGAATGTAACCTTCTTTTGGCCTATAACCTTAGTTTTTTGGTAGATACTCAGTGAATTCTTGGCAGAATTGCTCATAGTAGTTAGTGTTATCTTGCTTCTGCTTTTTTTTTCTGCTTGCACTTATTTTTTGGTCCAAGCTTGACTTACCTGATTTGCACAGACTGCCCTTCTGGGGTCATTATTTAATGCTGTTGGTGCAGAGCAATTTACAACACATCTGAGATTGTCATGTTTCATTTCATTTGAGAAATGACATTTATAGTGTAAATGCATTCCTGGCTCTCCAGAAACAGTTCCTTGTGAACTCAGAATATACTTCTTATTCTATGTTTCAGCAAGCATGCTGATGTATATATCAACTTCTGTTTGTTTCTATTGCTTAATTCCTCACTTAAATAAAAAAATAATAATAAAAAAGTAACACTGAGATTTTACTACCCTTTAACTTACATTATTTTTTCTTCTTTTACACCAAAAAGGATTTTTTTTTCCACTTTGTTTTGCAAATGGAATTAGAATTGCTCATTGACAATTTTTTATTTTCATAATGCCAAAACCAGTGTGGATTTGGTGGCAAAGATCTCATCCCATGTAAAATGTCCCTAGCAGTTGCTATGGAAAGTATGCTGTAATAAAGGAGATGGAAATGTATTTTGTGAAAGCATATCACTTAGTCTTCTGGAAAATGACAAGAAATTTCACTGTGTTCTTTCTCTGTGCTTTCTTTCAAGTCTTCATTTAGCCACTGCTGTTCATTTGATCAGGCCTCAGCACATTCCTACTGCATTTTAGGGAACATTTTTGCCTAAGAAGATGATTTGCTTTACATTTAATCAAAAGTGATAGTCATTTAATGTGATTCTACTTTGTGGAAATGCAGAGAATTCTCTAAGTCTAGCGGAGTCTAGTGGGCTCCCAATGTGTGCACATCTGAAGTTAGGATCTTCTGACTATACAGATGACTTCATTTTTTTTTAATGTTCTGCTGAGCTGTGCAGTGTCATTGTGGTATTCTTGTTGATTCATTTTTTAAATATATAGTATCAAAATGCTGCTGACTTCTAACAGAATGTTTTTTCACTATAATTCTACTAAATGAAAGAGACTTCTTGGCTAAATGTCTGCAGTGTTTACTACACTGTGCATGTGAACAATTATTGTGAATGCTATGCTTAGGCTTCTGTATTCATGCTTTTTTTCTCTATCTATCTGTTGTTAGTGGACCTCTTGGACCTGAATACAACAAGTGAAGTTTTCAAACAGCACAAATTGGGTCAAAATGACCAGCTCATTGGCGTCCAAGAAGTGATCAGCTGTCTCACTACCATCTACAGTGGACTTGAAGAGAAACACAAAGATATGGTTAATGTTCCTCTCTGTGTAGACATGTGTCTTAACTGGCTACTCAATGTGTATGACAGGTAAGTAACAAGTTTCTATTCGTGGTGTGCACCTCAGAAATTTAATGTTGTGTTAACACAGTATATACCATGGAAACAGAGTCGGTAAGGTTAGTACATGTCACATACCAAAAATGCTAGCCTTAAGAGATCGTTGTACATATTTTTCTGAGTTGATCTCCTGAGGAAGTGTTCATGATGAAAAAAATAATGATGCAACCTTAAGAAGTTCTTTTCTAAAAAGTTGTACTTTTTGATAATTTTGACCCTGTAAAGTGCATTGGCTTGAAATTAGATATTTCTTACACTGTCCTGAGAGCAAAACTTTATTTGTAAGTAGCTACTATTTATTTTCTCAGACTGATCACTTATCCATTATTTTTTCTTCAGCTTATCTTTGCTTCCTAACTTAAGTTAGAAATCAGTTGCTTAATCAGTTCTTTATAAAAATGCATATAGTAAGCAACAAACCTTTTTCTTTCAGTAATGTTTCCTGTTGCTCCCATTTCCTCTTGATTATTAAGTTGAATACATTAGTGTAGTTAATTCTTCAAGCTGATGAAAGACATTATTCTTCATTCAAACTTTGAAAAATGGAAGATGAAGGTTTTCTGTGATAAAATTACCTTTTACAGCATGTTTTCTTGCTTCCCTATCAAATCCATTCAAGAAAAGAAAAGAAAAAAAGAAATGCTGAGAGAACAGGCACCAATTTTAGACTTTTTTTTTTTTTTTTAATTGGCCTTTAGGAAAGAACTAATTTGTCTCTTGGCATTTCTGTTGTTTATTGCATTGGTGTTATATGTATACAATGTCTCAAATCATTAAACTACCTACAAAAAGCATCTGTTAGTTGCATGCTATTAACCTGAGATTTAATTACCGATTCACAGATTAATGACAAAGTAGGAAATTCTTCACACTTACCTACAGGTGTCTTTGTCCCTTAAAAAGAACCAACTTATTTTTAGAAATAGTAGACGAGCCTGTTGTGTTCTGGTATTTTCTGACAAATCAGAAATGATTCATTCTTCAAGCACAGTAGAGGAGATACATTTAATTTACTCAGTGACTTTTACTTCCTCAAGGACTCCAAGGTTATTCCAGAAAGCAACATCTGCCCAATAAAATGTTTTGTGATCTTAAAGCTCCTTGGGTTGATTAGTGCAAATATATGTATATATTTAATAAAGGTAAAAATAAGTGTTTTGCTTTTTTCCAATATGAGCCATGAAATAAACTGGTTGCTCAATTAACTCATCTGTCCAGACCTATATTTAAATTATCCAGAAGCTATAGCTGGTGGTTATTGTTCTGGACTATATACTGTCAAATTGTCTAAAATGTCCAATAAAAATGGACTGATAACTTTCAGTACTAATGGGATAATTTAACACCCCTTGAAATTAGTTGTTTCGGTTATTTTAAAGTCTGTCATATATAAGATATAGTACATGTACTAATTGCAGGTGATGACTCATTTCAATGATGATTACCCAATGTCCATAAAGAAACTTCTATATGCATTGTTCTTTTAACCTCTTGCAATGCTTATCTGAGTTCTTGTATTTCAGCTTCTAAATTTTCTTGATTTTTGTGATGTTAGGATACATTTGAGAAGAAGGGTAACTATGGTATAGCACATATACTACTAACGTTTTCTATGTCATCAAGGCTGTATTCAACGATCAGTCTCTATGGCCCAGTCTTGCCCTGAAGCATTACAACCATTATCTGTTGTTGCACTAATACACCAACTTAATGTAGGTATATTGTAACAAATTTGAACACTGTGGTGAGTTAATATCCCAGGCTTTACCTGCATCTTAAGTTCAGCAAAACCCAGACTTTGGATAACTGAGGATGCGGATGAGAGACCTGCTTGGTTAGCTCCAACCTTGTGCCCTGGTTTTGATGGTAATGGTTAGGAGCTTTTTGTGCACACGTGAATTGCATTTGCTGTGTTTATATGTCTTGATTCATAGAGGGCTCTCTAGGAGCATCTGGAAAGTCTCAGACAGAAGTAAGAAATGCTCTAGGAAGGACATGTCCCTCTGTAGGAAAGTGAGCTCTTCTGTCTGATACCTCTGGCTGAACAAAGGGAGACATCTGTGGGGAACCTCAAAGATCTTAGAGGCTGCCTCTTGTAGAGGTCTATGTAGATTTGGTCAGTAGCGGAGTGCAAGAAACATCATGTCACGGCAACTAACACTACTGTGGCAGAAGGAAGAATTCTCGGTAGTGGTTAGCTCTTACATTTATTAACCATCATCAATATGTACAAAAATTATTAGTCTTTAACACCTGATGTTCTGAATTAGGTATAAGCTTACAGCACCATGGAACTCAAGTCATACTGATAACTGTGGACCCATTGGTTCTTAGTTGTAGTGTCAGTGTGACCAGGCTCTTTGACAACAGAAGTCAGAATGGAAGGGGGCTCGTCTTCTTACTTCTCCAGTTTTCCTTGCTAATGCCTGATGTTTCCAAGCTCTTGTACTGCACCCCTGAGGAGTATGGGGGTGACAGGGAGTGTCCTATGGACTCACTATTGCTTATCTTGTCTTCTCTTGACATGATTATTCTCTTGACATCCTTACTGTGTATTCCTGTTTGTAATCTCTTATATTTAATCTTATCCTCTGTCTGGCAATGTTTTTATCATCTGGATGCTTCCTGTGTGCAACTATCCCTATCATTGTTTGCCCCTTTGTTTACATTGTTTCCACTTTACATAAAGTGCTAATATTTTAATGTCTGGCTATACCATCACAATGTTACAAAATATTTGCCTAACATTGTAGGTAACGAAGGCCTGGTACTCTTATATTCAACAGGATAATATTATTTATATCCTGATTAATATGTTTATAAATTACAGATTTCACAGACCTCTGTTTTTACTATGGTGTAGACTGTGGCAAGAGAGGTTTCAGTCTTTTTTCTCCAGTGCTGCTGAAAAGAAGTATAAAACAGTGAGTTAGGATGTTGTTTAGAGAAAGGAATAAAGTCTTTGTAATTAAGTAATTAAGATGCATATTTCTGGAAAGTTTTTGGAGAGTTTGCAAAACTCATTTTCCTGAAATGACATACCTTCAGGTAGGTCATTTTAACCCCACGTTAATGTCTGTTACTGAATTTCATAGGTTTTTGAGGAAAGAATGCTACTTTTAGGATTTTAGCAGTATGCTGTTTAGCAGCTGAGATGTTCTTCTGGCTGGGTAGAGCTCAACCATATTGTGTGATTCCCAAGTGCTCCACACAGTTTGTGCCCCGTGTAGGGAGGCTGGGATTATATGCCCTGTATAGTGAGTTTATTTTTTTGTAAAGTGCAATTGCTTGTAGGTTCAGCAAAGGAAATGACAAGCTATGCTTCATATCTCAGATTTTCATGGGACTATTGCTTCTGTTATTTTTGTTATCTATTCTTCCCCCATCTCCTCTTCTGTATCCTCTAACTCCAGTATCTTATCTTCTGAACTAAGACATAAGGTAAAGGCATTCTCCCTTTCTCTTCTAACACTGTAGCCGTTTTTTGCTCACCCTTTTTTAAACTCATTTGCTTATGGTATTTAGGATAGTAAGAGCCTTTTTTGTTGTATAAAGCAGTTCCTTAATATTATGTGCAGCTGTGTGGGATTTCTGTAACAGCTGAACGGTTGCTCTGTGCTTGGATGGAGAGTCCAAGCCATGCAACAAAGTTGTTTTTTTTTTTTTTTTTGTGCTTCACTCTCTCCAGCCTCTACCTGTGCAGCATGACACCCTCCCATGCTCCTGACCATGACCTCTTTTCCTTGGCCAAAGGATACATATATCTGATTCCCCACTATGCTAGTTCTCTCTGTGGTATATGCCTTCAAGGCACTCTTCCTCTTACTTGGACAGAAATTATGCTTTTTTTTTTTTTAATGCAAATTTTGGCAGGTTTAAAAGTTGAATTAATTCTGGGTTCTCTGCCAGTTCCTTAGAAGTAGTAAATGAAGGTGCAACATGTAGATCACACCTGACGCATAGCCCAGAGCCTGCCTTGTACACACGTACATTCAATAGAACCACCTAGAAAAAGAGGACGTTTTTATTATTATTTCCTCCTCCTTCTTGTCTCATATCACTCCTTTTTCCCACTAAAAACAAATAAATAAAAATTCCACTTTGAGGAAAAGTAATGGCAGTGTTGCACTATTAGGGCAATGAATCCATTGACTGAGGCTGGAGAGCTGATACATCCAGAGGGTTGAAGGGGCTTTAGTAAATATGAACAGTGCTTGTGACAAACAGCTATAATATTTTTGCCATTCTTATCTGAAGACAGATCAGAGGTCAATAATGTCTCATTTTATACTGCCTGTCATTATTGTATTGACTAAGAATGGGCAACTTGCTCTAACTGGTTAATAAACGTATAATGGCTTGGATTTTCCTTCACCAGGATCAAAGTGAAAAATATCTGAGCTGCTAAAGTGGTCTTATCAATTGACTTTGTAATGACAAGCTTGCTTGTATTGCTATAAAGTGTACCTGAATAGTATATTGGCACTTAACACTCAACCAATAAATTTTGTATGAATTCAAGCTTTAAACTTCCCTAAACCATTTGACTGTGAGGGCTTGATTTTAGATGTTTGTATACACAGCACAACTAGACAGTTGTGGGATTCAGAGAGACCTTGACAGGCTGAAGATACGAGCCAAGTTCAACTAAGGTAAATGTCATGCTCTCCCCTTGGGGAGGAATAACCCCACGCACCAGTACGGGCTTGAGGATGTCTGTCTGGAAAGCAGCTTTGCAGAAAAGGCCTTTGAGGTCTTGGTGAACATCAACTTGAACATGAGCCAGGAACATGTGCTTGTGGCTAAGGCCACCAGGCTCCTGGACTTCATGAGGAAGAGCATTGCCAAGCAGGTAGAAGGAGGTGATCCTTCCTCTCAGCGCTGGTAAGGCCATGTTTGGAGTGCTGGATCCGATTGTGGGCTTCCCAGTAAGAGACATGGACATACTGGAAAGAGTCTGTTGAAAGGACCCTGAGGATGATTAAGGACTAGGAATAACTGATGTATGAGGAGAGGCTGAGAGCTGTGACTGTTTGGCCTAGAAAAAAGACTCAGGGGGATCTCTTTTCTGTGCATAATTACCTGCTATGGGTAGTAGAGAAAGTAAAGCCAGGCTTTTCTCAGTGGAGCTCAGTGACAGAACAGGAGGCAATGGGCACAGACTCTGCTTAAACACGTAAGAAAAATATTTTTGTATTTTGAGGGTGATCAAACAGTGCCAGGGGTTGCCCAGACAGATGTTAGGGTCTACATCCTTGAAGATTCAAAAATCCAACTGGGCATGGTCCTGGGCAACTTGCTGTACCCTAGCCTGCTCCGAGCAGGGGCATCAAAATAGATGATGTTCAGAGGTCCATCAGTGATTTTTTGGCTCTGTAAGCTGGAAAAACTGAATTGGAAGTGTCAGCGCTACAAAGTCTGTAGATTTGTTGGGAGCTTTGTTCTAGAGTTTTTTTTTTTGTTTTTTTTGGGGGGGGGCGGGGGGGGGGGATTTTTGTGGGTGTCTGTTTTTATTTTGCTGTATATAGCATTTCAGTCCTAAATATTTAGTTGTTTCCAAGAAAAAGGCTATGGGGAAAACATGCTGCTCTTCAACAAAATGTAGTATTTCAGGCTTTTGAATTCTGTTTATAGGTTATTAAGGAAATGCTTTTTATGCATTTTTTTCAGTCACTTTAACAACCTGCTAAAATCTGGAGAAGTTTGAAGCCTCCACATATATGCCTTGACCTTTAAGCTGCAGAGTTCTCCTGAGCTTCTACCCTTGATAAACAAATACTCTAGTCAGTTCTGAGTTAAGTGAAACCCAAATAAATGCTCTGCTTTGCTTTTCTTTTGAATACAAAGTTAAGGCACAGACAACCATACACAGGAAAGAATAGTGAAAGAACATTATCAAGGTTGCGAAATGAACCATTAACGAGTTAGGGTATGCCAGAATGATGTCTTGTCTGTGATTGAAAGAGGTAATTTGAAGCTAAGCTTGAATGTATAAAATAGGTGGCACTTTTATAACGTTCTGGAAAATTGGGTCCCGATTTTCAAGCTAGGCAGTAAAAGTAATAGGCACTTTTGATTAATTTGGTAATAATTTCTCTGTACTTCTGTTCCAACTTGTGGAATAGAGAAGATAATACCATCTAGTCTCACAAGACTAGGTGATGGTTGTGAAGACAAATGCATTAATATTTGTAAGGCGGTTAGGTAATTTACGGAGAGCCCAGGAATAGATTAATAATTTTGTATTCAGTGCAGCATTTGTGAAGTAAATCAGACAGCAGAACATATGTTGAATGGGGAGGACAGAAAGAGATATCTAATAACCATGCCAGAATTAATTAAAGGATATATCACTTTGCATGACAAAAAAGACCAAACTAATGTTTGGGGTGATATTAATTCTAGTATTATCTTGCTGGAGAAAGACACAGCTAAACTTAAATGCAGGGGGTTGTGTACAAATGCATACAATTTAACTACTGTTCTCATGAACAGTTTGCTGTGTCTTATCCAAAGGTAAGTTGTGTGGTGTTTTCTGGGCTTTGAAAACAGAAATCATTACATCTCAAGTATGCTTCTTGCACTGATCTTGACATTTGAAATTCACCCATTCCATATGCCCCAGTTTTATTGTTTTCATATCTGTTTGAACAGTGTTTCTTGCAGGTTTAAAATCACTTGCTTTGATAGCCATTTGCCTGTTCTGAAGTTTGCTTAAGGTTTGATTTATGTTTTTGGATGTGTGGGGATTTTTTTACACGTCGGGCATGATGACCCTGAAGTCACGTTCCTTAGAAAGAACAATTGCACATCACCTAATTACTGCATGTGGTTGGCTGTTTGTTTACCGGAGCACATGTATATCAGAACATTTTAAACATAGAAGGAAAAAAAGGAAATGGAATAAACTCCTTTGACGTGAAAACTTGGTTTTATATTGCAGTCTCTGTTTCCTACTGGGTTTCTTGCTGCATGCTCATGTGCATTATTTCTGTGAATATCACATTCTTAAACCATGTTGTGTGTTTTACAAGAGCTAAATGTCAGCCCTTTTAGAGTAATATGAACTGTTTTGACATATAAACCATTTAGTAGGCAAGTTAAGTTTTTTGTTTTTTTTTTGTAAGGGAAGCATTCTTAATGTGACATACAGTGTTAATTTGTTTTGACTTATGCAGTATATTTGAAGTAGAACTCATCAATAAGTTTGCATTTTGAATAGAATTGAATTAAAATGAACTAAAAAACACTGTATTACATTGTCCTGTCTTTATAATTTCAGTGGCCGAACTGGAAAAATTCGAGTGCAGTCCTTGAAAATTGGCTTGATGTCTCTTTCTAAGGGTCTTCTGGAAGAGAAGTACAGATGTAAGAAAATATTTTTTAAAATGCTTGGTGTATATAATTAGAAGTCTTGTGTAATAATAATGTACATTGTCACTAAATTTGCCATATAACACTTCTTGTGTTGTAGCAAGACTGTTTCCTTATGAGTAAGCACAAATAATTGTTCTTTTCATAATCATAGAATCATTGAACGGCTTTGGTTGGAAAAGACCTTAAAGGTCATCCAGTTCAAAACCCCTGCCATAAGCAGGGATGTCAACCTCTAGATCAGGTTGCCCAAGGCTTCATCCAGCCTGGCCTTGAACACCTCCAGGGATGGGGCATCTACAACCTCTCTGGGCAACCTATGCCAGTGCCTCACCACTCTCTGAGTGAAGAACTTCCTCCTAACCTCTAATCTAAATCTCCTTTCTTTTAGTTCAAAACCATTCCCCTTGCCTTATTACCTGTCCAAGCAAAAAGTTGCTCCCCATCTTTTTTTATAATCCGCCTTTAAGTATTGAAAATTTGCACTGAGGTTTCCTCAGAGCCTTCTCTTCTCTGGGCTGAACAACCCCAACTCCCTTGGCCTGTCTTAGGAGAGGTGCTCCAATCCTCTGATCAACTTCATGGCCCTCCTCTGGACCTACTGTAACAGGTCCATGTCCTTCCTGTGCTGGGGCTGCCAGACCTGGATGCAGCACTCCAGGTGGAGCCTCACAGGGGCACAGCAGAGGGGGACAATCACCTGTCTGGACCTTCTGCCCACTCCTGTTTTGATGCAGCCTGGGATGCAGTTGGCCTAGTAGGATTGATATCCTGACTGGAAAGTATCAATGTAGTGGTCTACTTGACTAATTCTGTTCAACACTGATTTAAAAAAGCAAACAAACAAACCATATAACGCCTCTTTTTGCGTGTGTTTTTTGGGGGAAAAATCAAGAAAGTCAGTGTTGCTTGGAACAGTCTGATATGTCCGATAAACAAATACATAAACCTAAATCCAGCAATTGTATTTTCTGGTCTATGAAAAAGATTATTTGAACTCTGAAGATAATTTTTGAGTGCTTGTGCTTACTGCCAGAATTGTACAATGAAAGTTTAAAATAGATTGATTTAAATAATCTCACAAGCTGGAGAAATACTGAGCAGTATGAAAATATTTGACAAAAGTAATTGCAGGAGCAGAAGAGAATTGAGGAGCTTTGTGGCAAAACCTCATGACAAATACAGGAGAAGAGATTAAGCAGTTTATAAGAGTATCACAGGTGATGGATAGTTATGTATTAGGCACAAAGTCTTAAAATTGCTATTCTTTGCAGTAATTGTTTTACACATTCGGGAGAATGATGTAAAATGTATAGCGACAGTATTTGCCATGTACTTATGGAGCTCTGCAGCAGTTTCTGCCTTCATTATAAATGTTTGTAGGTAATCTGGTAATCCTTGTAACTAACGTTGAGCAAAAGTACAGGTGTCTTATGCATTGAGGCATATCTCAGCATCCTAACTAGAGTTTGCTTTTTTAATTTTAATTTTAATCTCTTTGTCATTTGGCATATCTATTAAATAGTCCATAACTAAAACGGCTTCGGGGCAAACCTTTGTTCAGCAATGATAATTCGAAAGGTAATTTGCCACTCAGTGCAAAATAAAAAGGTTTTCTACGTATAAGATTTAGGCTGTGGATAACAGAATCTACCAAAAGAGGATTAAACAAACAAACAAAACAGCTGTGAATAAACTCTCTTTAAACGGCTGCCATTAATCAGTTAGTATACTTACGGTTACCTAGCACAGACACTGATGGAAATGACTGAGTTGGATTAGCTTTAATGTATTTGCTTTGTGTCTAGCAGTAAAATAAAAGTGGCAGCAGATCTGCATAGCTCAAGTTAACAGAGTTGGCTCTTTCTTGCAGGTTGCTGTGAAAAATCCTAGAAAATTAATGCAGAAGTCGTCTCAGGAGACTTTTGTGCCAAATGATCGTAACTTAAACTTGAAACACATCTGAAACTGAAATGGTATCTTGGTCTCCTAAGGCAGAGAATTAATAGTCAATTTATGCATGCAGTTTTCTGTTAATCCTGTTCTGATCAGTGTGCCAGACTTTGATACCTTTAATGTATTGTTAGCTTTATCGTCTCTTTCCTGATGAGCCATGGAATTGCCACAAAGCAAAATACTTCCTCAGTGTGAAAGAAAGTTTGTGGGAGAAGGAAGAAAGTGACAGTATTATGGATGGATTGTGAGCATGCGGTGGGAATGCAGTCAGCATTTTAGGTCCTCTGGCATCACCTGTGTTACAGCCTGACCTTTGGTATTAGCTCTCTCTTTGGTTCAGTTTTTATCACCCCATCCTAATCATCTACTGCTGAGAGATGTTGATATCTGTTGAGTGCTTTCAGATCCTCTAGTGAAAAATATAATGGAAATGTTAAGTGTTTTCAAGAAATTAAGGAAAAGTCACTTGAAAGGAAGAGCAGTACCCCAAATACGTGTGCTTAATGTGAATTTTCTGCCTTCTGACTTTTCCTGTCTCAGAGCAGTTCCTGACATTTGCTTCTGCTTTTTGGCTATGGCTCTTCTAAGTACTTCTGAGTCTTTGACAGTCCCAGGCTTCTCTGTGCAATCATTGTAAGATTGTGGTTGGAGTCATTTGTAGAGCACAGACCATGCCAACCACACATTAAAAATTGTAGTGCTAGAGAGGCATTTATTTTCAGAAAGCTGATTGTAAAATAGGTATGTTTCTTGTTCAAAAAACTTTTGGATGGACCCTTCAGACATTTGCAGACTGCTTAACCAGCTATCTGCCTGAGTGTTTTCTCAGAGATCAAACTTTCAGGGGTCAGCTTGAAGAAACATAATTTCTGGGCTGCTGAGATATTAGTTTTCTGAAATAATATGTAAATGGGAGGATAATTTCAGTTTATCAATAAAATCAACCTTCTTTCCCTCTTACTTTTTTGGGGAAATCAAACTTTTTTTTTTCCTTTTTCTTTTTCTAATATCAAATTTTTCTTTTCCTATTTGTGTTATGTTTTTAACGGCCACTGTTAGTCACACATTGTTGACTAACACTTTATTTCCAAAATAAGTAGATCTTTCCTATTCAGACATTTTAAAATCCATTTTGCCAGAGAAATTTCTCTAAGCTTCTTTTAGATGCTGCACTGCAGGGTTGACATGAGAATGAATCTTTAATTAAAAAAAAAAAAAAAAAAAAAAGAAAGAAATGCACCATTAATTTAGGAGAAACATTGAAGCCTCGATTAAAGAATGCCTTATTCTAGAAAATTTTTAAAGATGTGAATCACAGAATCATAGAATGACGTAGGTTGGAAGGGACCTTAAAGATCATCCAGTTCCAATCCCCATGCCACGAGTAGGGATGCCAGCTGCTAGATCATGTTGCCCAGGGCTTCATCTAACCTGGTCTTGAACACCTCCAGGGATGGGGCATCACATCTTCCTGGGCAACCTGTTCCAGTGCCTCACCACCCTCTGAGTAAAGAATTTATTCCTAATATCTAGTCCAAACCTCCCCTCTTTTAGTTCAAAACCATTCCCCCTTGTCCTGTCATTGGTGCATTGGCTGGGAATCATGCTTAACTTCAAGAACATGCCTGGGTGCTCCTGTGAATAAAAATGGACCTGTGAACATAACTGAGTTCTAGCGAGCTGGTTACATCTCTGGTTGTAGAGCAAGTAGTCCAGGGCCCCTTCTGTTTGTGAAGCTGATGACCTGATCTGAGTGTTTCCATATTGTGTTCTCTTTAGTCTTCAGAATGGGGAGACAAGTGGGAGTTACCTATTGGAAACAACCCCTGAGTGACCTTACTTTCACATCATTCCTGGTGATTTTGGGGGCGTCAGTTGGCTTTGTTCAGAGTTAGTTGACTTTGATCGAGAGCGTGCCAAGTACACTTATAACAGCTTAATGATGCAGGTGAGAGGGTTTTGGTGCCTGAGCCTAGGCTGTAGTGCAGTTTAATTCACTAGCATAAAGATAGCCTTTAAAAATAGAGAAGGGGAAAAAATAAATAAAAAGAAAGCACATGACCAAGGACAATATTTGTTTTGTTCCAAAATAATCAGAAAACAGTAACAAATAGAATTTGCTTGTTGCTTGTATTACCATTAGTTGTTCATACATTGTCACAGGGCTTCTGAATAACGAAAAAAAAAAAGGAAAAATTTGAACCACTCAGTTTTAGTGTTCCACATGTTCTAGGAAATAAATTTTCAATCACGTAAGCAAGTCCTACCAATAATACAAGTTTAAAATTATGTGTGATTAATCAGAGATGATTCTATGACTGGTCATGCAATCAGGAGACAAATGATATCTCAGAGGTGTGTATTTTCTCAGGGACAGCAGGAATTTTAACTTCCTTCCCTTTTTCTCAATGTTAAAGGCAGATAAATGTCATAGTGCTATGTAATATATAGAAATACATTTGTGTGCATTTCACTTTTACCTGGCCTCATGCTTAACACAGAAAGCCAGACTGGCAACAGAAATAGAAAACATTGCAGGATGTAGACTTTGGGTTATATAGTTTCATGCACAAAACCTATAGGATTTGTGGTAAGAAGGAAGAGCTACTTGAAAATCTCTACCATGAAGAAGTTTAATTTTCAAGTGTTACCTTTCCTTGAACACCCCTGGGACGGTGATGCCACTACTTCCCTGGGCAACCCGTCCCAGTGCCTGACTGCTCTTTCTGAGAAGAAATGTCTCCTTATTTCCAACCTGAACCTCCCTGGCACAATTTGAAGCCATTCCCTCTGGTCCTATCACTGGTTACCCGTGAGAAGAGGCCGACCCCCAGCTCCCCACACCTTCCTTTCAGGTAGCTGCAGAGAGCAATAAGGTCTGTCCTGAGCCTCCTCTTCTCCCGACCAAACACCCCCAGCTCCCTCAGCCTCTCCTCACAGGCCTTGTGCTCCAGGCCCTGCACCAGCTTCATAGCCCTGCTCTGGGCACGCTCCAGGGTCTCGATGTCCTTCTTGTACTGAGGGGCCCAAAGCTGAACCCAGTGCTCGAGGTGCAGCCTCACCAGAGCAGAGCACAGGGAGATGATCACCTCCCTGGTTCTGCTGGCTGTGCTATTCGTGATACCAGCCAGGATGCTGTTGGCCTTCTTGGCCACCTGGGCACACTGCCGGCTCACGTTCAGGTGAGCATTGACCAACACCCCCAGGTCCTTTTCCTCTGCACAGCTCTCCAGCCACTCTGCCCCAAGCCTGTAGCGCTGCATGGGGTTGTTGTGGCCAAAGTGCAGGACCCAGCACTTAGCCATGTTGAACCTCATCCCATCGGCCTCTGCCCATTAACCCATCCTGTCCAGGTCCCTCTGCAGGGCCTTCCTACCCTCTAGGAGATCGACATTTCCTCCCAGCTTGGTGTCGTCCGCAAACTTAATGAGGGTGCACTCAATCCTGTGCATTCTGTGTAAGGATGTGCATCTTGTTTGTAAAAATGCATGTGAACAAACAATGGCACATTTTCTATTTTTGCATACTCTTAATTAAGTTCATATTTGAGTGTAACTTTCAAGGCTTTACACTGCACTACATTCGTTGCAGCTACTTGGATGATTTAGACTTGACAGGGCTAGGTTTATGATTTGATGTCTTGGTGACCTCAGCAAAAGCCACAAGGTGTGTTGTTGGACATCTTACTACTATTTTGGTAGGAACTGAATGAACTTTTCAAATTTTTGAGCATCCACTTCTATACCAACCAGTAAGTACATTTTTTCAGGTTGTCCAGCTAAGTTGCTGTTTGGGTCCTGCTGGTTTTCATCCTTAAAATAGTAATGCAAGTCTGGATTTAATTTAAGATTAAGCAGGTCTTTTTTGTTTGTTTGTTTCTGCTTTTTGCTATGGCTCAAGTCTGAATAATCTTTACTTTTGCTTCCCAAATCCTTCTTGTCTTAGTCCCATATAGTTTTACTTAAGATAACTGTATTTTGTATATGAACTCATACAGTATCGTACGTGCATATGTACAAACACCATTTATAGCAGTACTTAGTTTGTGGCTTCTGACATTGCTGGTGGGTGACATATGGGATCCCCATCCCCACTGGTGGATATGAAGTACACCGTGTCAGAGCTAAAAGAAACCTTTCTCCCTTATGTCTGCCACTTCAGAACTGCTCTTGGGATATCTCCTTTGCTAGGGAACAGATCCTGCATTTCTTTAAGGAGGACGGCCAGCTAGCCAGAACATTTTGGCTTTTCGTGCCTTTAGTTAAGGAGCTTCTCCTTTATTGTCACACCAATTTCATTGAGGATTTGGGGAGGAGGGAGGTTATCATCCAATAACCCCTGTGCACTTCAACATTCAGTGGTTATGGTGCAGCTGCCAGTGTGAAGCTTTATTGTGGTATTATTTTTTATTTTTATTTATTTTTTGTTTGTTTTGGTTAAGTAGGCTGTTTTAGAGGATTTTGAGCTCTCCAGTGTATTTGCTGATTTCCTACTTGCATCAGCCCTAGCTGATCACTCTCCCTCTTTTCTCTCCTGACACGTCATTTTTCTTCTATTTATCAGCTCCCCAATCAACTGATGCTTTAGGGCTTGGGGAAGTACTTCATCCTCCTTCCAGCTACAGTAGTGAGTGAATTGTTCTTGTAGTGCCCATTTCCACTCTAGATTGATAAAAGCAGAAAAAAATCAAACGGGTATTCTTTACCCTATCTATTTTGTTTTTGAAATGGACTCTTAGATACTGGAAAATTATTCCAACTGCAAGTAAAAAAACAACCAGCTGGGATTTAGGATTGCCAAGGTGAGCCTGCAGCAGGGCAGTACTTGTTCTGTCAGTGCTGTCATCCATGGGCTTTGTCTCACTGATAAGTGCTGAAGATGCTGCAGCATCTGTTTGACTAGGCAAGAAAAACACAAGAAACTCTAAAAAAAAATAATAAATCATTCACTCATCTGGATTTATGTTTTGTGAAAATCTTCTCTTCTGCCTCAGCTCCCTTTGTCATGAGAAAAGGTATGAGCTGTCTTTCTGAGGCATGCTGACAAAGCTTGACAGTTACTCCAAATGAAGGGCAAAACAATTTGCGGAGTGTAATAAAAGAGTTTCTCTTGAATGTTTCTGAAGAAAGCTGCTCTGTTTCTCAATCACAAGTGCAGTCAGACTGAATTTTCAAATTTCTTTTATTTCTAATCTATTACCAATCATTCTGGTAGGAAACGTAAGTAGTAGGGGAATAGTGTAAATCTACTATGGTTTCTTTTGTAACTTACACCATCCACTGAATTTAAAGCTATTTCTAAGAGATTAATTCAGTGTTCAATATATTTTCAGGAGAGATTAATCATGTGACTAAATATCAGTGTACAACACCACAAAGTTCATAAATCAAGGATTGTTGGGAGAAATGTGTTAAAAATATCTTGCTGGAAATTTTAACAATTACAAATATATTTAAAAAAATCAAAGGAATGTGTAAATGCACTACTTTATGAAATATTTTCTGTACTGCAGTTAGGCTTATTAATTCAATAGTTTACTGTGACTCTTAAGCAGGAACAAGCAGCGTCTTTCTTCCCAGTAAGTGTCTGTGTCGGGAACAATTTCTTGATCCTTTCAGCCTCAAATTTTTCTGTTGTTACAGTCATCCCAGAGCCTGCATTTATGCTGCAGGGCTCAACATGTACCTTAGGAAATCGGTAAAAGGAAAGTGCATGGGAACAGATGTGGTTATCCAGGAAGCAAATGTGATTCCTGTTAAGGACGAGTTGTGTTGCTGTCTGGCTGGTGCTCTTGCTTTAAGCTATTTCACGCTGCCAGCTGTGACTTGTGCTCATTTCCAGTCCCAGTTCACAGCAAACATGTCTGTCTCCAGCCAACCTAAGGAAAGCATAGATTTTGGCATGAAGTAGGGATTTCTGAAAAATCTTTTATTTTTTTTCTTCCCTTGTGATAACGTAGAAAACTTCATAAATACTAGGGGAAAAATGAAGTGATGATGAATTGGCACAAAAAGCTATTCTGGTTTTATGTTGGTTTATTTTCACAGAATCACAGAATCACAGAATTTCTAGGTTGGAAGAGACCTCAAGATCATCGAGTCCAACCTCTAACCTAACACTAACAGTCCCCACTAAACCATATCCCTAAGCTCTACAACATCTATATTTTGTCATATAGATGTTCATGGATAAAAAAAGAACTGTGATAGGTCCTAGTTTAATGTACAAATTTTTCAGGAGGATATTTATCTTAATTTATGAATTTTATATTTCTTAATTTTTTTTTATCTTAAATAGCAAGATACTTATTTATCTTACCATAAGAAGCTAAGTATGATTTAATTCATTTGACCTGACTCTTCTAATTTATATGGTTACAGATCCAGAAAAAGTAGTCAAAGTAATCAAGATTAGATGAGGGTAAACTATTTTAAATGAGAGAGTGGTCATCTGTAGCTGAATCTGAATTACAGAAATGGCAAAACTCAAGCTGTGGTGTTACTGAATAAAAGGGGATGTCAATGAAAATGAAATGAGCTAGTGCCTTTTTTTGGTGTTGCAGATCTCTTCAACGAAGTGGCAGGTCCCACAGAAATGTGTGACCAGAGGCAGCTTGGCCTGCTGCTGCACGATGCTATCCAGATCCCGCGGCAGCTTGGGGAGGTGGCAGCTTTTGGTGGCAGTAACATCGAACCCAGTGTGCGCAGCTGCTTCCAACAGGTGAGATGATACACATCTTCATGGGAAAAACCTCTCTCTGAGCAATTTAAGGCTTACTTTTACGTGGCATAAAAATAGAAGAGGAATTTCAAAACATCTGTTGAGTTTTGAAGAGAAATGAATTTGCTCCTGCAACTGAATTGTTGTTAAAATTACTGGCAAGTTATTGTTGAAGTGTAGCTGTGAAAGTTTGATTCATCATTTAGGAGACAATCAAACAAATTGCTTTTTAGCAAAAAAGAATATATAATTATTTGTGTTTATGATAATATTGACTGCTTCGAATGATGTTAAAAATTATGGTAGTGGCCAATTATCCTGCTTCGCAGTGTTCAAAACAACATGATACTGTGGGAACAATGTGCTTTTATGTTCTGGGACAAGATCTGATCTCAACAGAACAAGAAAATGATGTTGACAGTAATGTTTGACTTTGTGCATCAGGATATTATTTAGCATTATTTTTCTGACAAAAAAGATTGCAGTTGCACAAAATTTCAACCACAGTCATTTATGTTTCGTGAGCCATTATGCAGCAGATCAGAACATAAAATAAAGCTGTCTTACTGCCTGCTGTTCAGGTCCGTACTACATGCAGGGGGTTAATGAGGCTGCACAGAACGTCTGTCTGTTTAAAGAAAATGAGAAGGAAAAAGATGTCGCAATGGAACACAACCTAACTCAGGATTTGTCAGGGATGCCTAAGGCTCTGACTGTTTGGTAGTGATAACTATATTGCTGGAGTTTATTACTTCTGTGAAAGTGTCTGCTTTAAGCATTGTCAGAAATTATATATTGATTAAAAATTCACTGTGGCATATATAAAAGTACTGACTTCAGTATTTGTAGTTTTATTGAATCCAACAGATTAAAAGTTATAGAGAACTTCTAGGACATTTTTCTTTTACCATTCTTTTATAGACATTTTTATGTTTTCATCCATCACCTTGAAAAATTCAGTTGCACTAGCTTTTTTAAGCTACATATTTACTTAGCTTGTTGAATTCATTTCTGGACTTTAAGATGACTGGGATTGAAGAATTATTTATCCAGATCTAGAATAATATGCTCAATACATATGGAAGTTGTTTTGACCAACTAACCATGTAAAACTTCTCTGAGGTTTTAACATTGCTTCTTCAGGCAATAAGGGATGGTGCTTGACATCCATCAGTATCCTCAAGTGGTTTAAGTCACACTTAAAATAAATTAATTTTTTAGTGACAGACTTTTCTGTCACAGACAAATGATCTTTTATATTCTTCAAGGATCTGCCCCATCTACCATGCTGTTCAATTATGGGTGAGGTAAACAGTACCAAGGTACTGTTTAAATACACTCTGTATTATTGTGATTATACTGGTGATCCAGTTGCATCCCTTATCTCACATGAATGCCTCGAGTTCTGCTCTTCGTCATTAGGAAAGCATAGACAAAGTATGCAACGGGATGTCAGAGCTATCTCAGCCTAGTGAAAACAAGTATTTTGCTGGTAGGGAAAGCTTGTTATTCCTTTCTTCCCTGCAGCTCCTTCTTTGTAGCAAAAATTGGCTTGGATTACATATATGAATAGTTTAAGAAGTCCCATGTTGCTTTTTGTCACGTGTTACCATTTAAGTATAGCTTTCACTTTAAATTTTAAACTGTTATTTCCAGTAGGCTCAGAAGGACAACCTGTTCTTGTTGCTGACAAATAGGATGAACGTAATTCCTTTACAGCTTGGCTCTTCTGTTAGTTACAACTTGAAGAGAATGGAAACATGTTTATTTGCTTCTTAAAACAGTCATGCTAATATTTCCACTCTGTTGATTTCTTGCAGTGATTGCCTATAAAGTGGCAGATTTGTTTTCCTCTGTTTATTTGTCTCTATTTATTTGTGTCTTTAACATGCTGACTGGTAAGAATATCATGGGCTCGGAATCCAATTAAAAATTTCTCGTGAGCCTTAAGACAGTTACTAGACCCTCACAAGCAGTACTGACTTTTAGCAGTCTGGCATCAGTCTTAACTCAAAAGACAACCATGTCTGAAATGCAGAAGGTACTTCCGTTTAGCACTTCCCTTATTCTTTCTCAAGTCCTTTCAATTCAAAGATGGCTTTATCGTGGACTGCTCCATCTTTATGGACTGCTCCATCTGTCTCCTCTATCACAGCTGTTTAGACCTATCTGTTCTTACTGGCTAACTTAACTTGTTTTCTTTATTTGTATTTTAATCTAAGTTTCCTGTGTGCTTCCAACTGGTTCTACATTAACCTGACATGACGCTTTGACGCTTTTTTTAAAATTAAATTCTAAGTAAAATCTGTTTATGGAGGGGTTTTAATTCTATTGCATTTTTTATTGTTGTTGTTTGTAAATTATTTATTTATATATGTATGTATTTACTTTCCCCAGAACCACAACAAGCCAGAAATTACTGTAAAGCAGTTTATAGACTGGATGCGCCTAGAGCCACAGTCTATGGTATGGCTACCAGTTCTACACCGCGTGGCAGCTGCAGAAACAGCAAAACATCAGGCCAAGTGCAACATCTGCAAAGAATGTCCGATTGTTGGCTTTAGGTAAGAGAAGGGGTTACATGCACGTTCTCCAGCAAGTATGGTTCCTTGTTTGTTTTTCCACAATTTTCCTGATTTATGATGGGAACTGCCATCCCTCGTCAGATTACAGTGTGGATCTCACTGCAGGAGCTCCTGAGCTAGTGTGTTTCTGGCTCCTGTCGTCCCCCTGTTAAATACCCAGTGGTCTTGTGACTGACAGGTGTGTGAGAGGGAGTTGTTATCAGGTATTTTGGAAAGAAAAAAAAAAACAAAAACAAAAAAAAAACCAACAACAACAACAACAAAAAAGACTTATCCATATCTTAGGAGGAGCAAGAAGACACACGGTGGGCTTGCTGGCTGCCCCACCTTCTGCATAAAGCTTTTGAAACCAAGTTATTCATGCCAGCTAGTACTGAACACCCTTCAGCAGCTATCCTTCCTTGCTTGGCACAAACATCAATATGTTACTATGATGAGACTTGCATAGTTCTTGTGAAGCATTGAACACAATCTAAGTTTAGTCTGCTCAAAGGAAGCTCTGAATTCTTAAAGCAAAAATAACTCCAGGGGTGACATTCTTTTTATTCTCCTGAACTGTATGATTTAGCTATGATTTATCATTATGAGGCATTGGATAGTTGGTACCCTTTCTGAGTACTGTTATAACTAGCATGCATTTGTGCATTGATTGCTCCAGTGTGTAAAATGATGCAAAATGAAGTAGGGGAGTAGAGCTAAACATAATTGTTGGATTTTTCACTGTTGTGGTTGTGAAGTTGAGTGTTTTGTTTAGGAATGATAGATCAGTCTTTCCTGTAAGCAATTTTAAGGCTTTTTTTCCAATATTAAGGCAGATGAGTCATTTTTGTTCCTTGTGTTTGTTCCTCTCCTTCCTTCTGTTGTTTTAAAGGTTATATATTTGTAAGAATCCTGGGGTCAGATTTGTCTCACCTAGCTTTGGACATGCTAGCTTTAGTCAGTATTGTAAGATTGAGCTAGTGACTTTTACTATAAACAGGGAGATGTAAGTAATCTGATCAAACTTTGTTGCCTGTCTTAAGAGGAGATGAAATCCCTCTAGATGTTCCTGTTTTTCTTAATTAATACTTGAGGGAGCCTAGGGTGGCTAAGTTCAGTTCAGAGATCTTTCAAATGCCTAAACTGGGGCTGGTGGATCTTGTCTATACTGAGATATCTAGTGCGGAAAAAGATGTCATGGAGACAGAAGACAAGGGAAGATGAAAAGGATGACTCATTCTAAATCATTTCTATAACGAAGCTAGAGATATGCAACAACAAAAACATCTAGCATCTTAGCAGAAGGTAGATGCGGCTATTTAATACACAGGCTCTGAGTAAAGACTACAAACAGTTGCATCAGCATCCTTAAAAGTGAACCTTTACATTTATAGACACATTCTTTTGCAAAACAAAACATAAAACTCAGCAGGGGAAAAATGTGGTTTGGTACTGAAAACTGCTCTCAGGAAGCAATTCAGTTTTAATCTTTAACTATTCAATAGCTATTCAGTTTGCTTCAGCTAGCTCATCTTAGTTTCAGATGAATAATATAATCTCATCCAGTCAGAACAACCATACTGTAACAAACAGTGGGTGAAATCTGCTTTAGCCAGCTTTGGTTTAAAATATATACATACCATGCTCTTGGGGGTTGCATTTAGTATAGGAGATACTGTATAAGGTGTTTTTTGTTTGTTTGTTTGTTTCCTTGTTACTTAGTTTATGCATATACTTGCTCTTGAAAGCCAAAGTAAATAAATCAATTTTTAGACTTAATTGTGTATTATTCTCATAGTTGATGAATTTTAAGAGTTTCAGGTTCTGAAACATGGACTTAGAATCATTTAAATGTAAAAACACATAAATGTAAACCAGTCTGGTTTATAAATGTTCTTTTATTTTGAGATAACAGCCAGTGACTAAGTAGAGGGGAAAAAAAGCTAAATCAATATAGTTTTAAGTCAGTAGACCTCATGCCTGTAAGATTTTCTGTTTCAAAGTGACTTTGTCAACAGGTGATTGACATTGGCTGTCTGTGTGTCTATAGAAGGTAGGAATTCCTTGTAAATACTCTGTGAAGCAACCTGAGTAGTGTAGGAAGGTTGCGTGAAGTGGGTTTGGAGGGGTGCAGGTTTCCTGTGTCCTGTGCAGCTGCAGTGGTGGCACAGATGTCCTGGGTCTGCAGCCAGGATGAGCACTGTCAGCACCCTACCTGTGCTTTCTAAGCAAAAACAAACAGGCTGTGTCCTTGTGTAGCTGCTGCTGAAAAGCAGGTGACAACATTTCAAAGAGTAATTTGCCTCATGAGGCTTAATAATAAGTACGTATTAGAACTGAACCTAGCTCTAATCACTTTGTTTAATGTCCCCATAGGTACCGGAGCTTAAAACATTTTAACTACGATGTTTGTCAGAGCTGCTTCTTTTCCGGCCGTACAGCAAAGGGGCATAAATTGCATTACCCAATGGTGGAGTACTGTATACCAGTGAGTACCAATTTACTGATCGTTTCTGAAGGATTGGTTTCACATTATTTGTGGTCTAATTTTTTTAACAGTTTTTTTTAACACCTAAATACTCTACCAGGGTTTCTTTTCCATATGTCTAGCAGGGTCTGTCTTCCTGCCATTCTTTTTGAAAGTCATCAGGGACTTTGCTAGGGCTGCTGATTTTGCGTGTTTGAATTCTATAGAAATGGGGAGAAGTATCTACTTCTAGTATCCACTACAGAAGTATTCTCTGAGGGAACTTTACTTTTGGTTTGTGAAAATAAAGCTGGAATATAGAATATAATTGCAGTACTTGTATATGAGCATGTACACACACATGCTGTTTGTAAGGTGAGAAAACGTCAGAAAAAAAGGACTCACTTTACTACTGCCATACCACCATAATAATACTTAATATTTTAGTAATGTGTTTTAATATATTTGAAGGTTCATGGTCTTTTCTTTCATGTTCAACATTTTGCTTGCTTTATGGAAACATGTTTGGAAATATGTCTTTATTTTTGTTGTGTAATTACTGTTTACTGGAATATTTAAAAATTGGTGTGTATCTGGGAAAAAATGAGCAAAACTGACAGTTTCTAACTGATTTGAGAGTTTTGCCTGCATTACAAATTCATTTACAATGCAATAGTTTCCTGATTAAATATTTAGCCAGATTTTTCTAAGAAATTTTCTAGGACACTTTCTTAAGTAGAGGATTGGGTAACTTCCTTCACAGAAATAACACTTTCAGGTTTGTTTGTGTTTTTTTGCTTGGTTGGTTTTAATGTGATAGTTGAGCACATTCCTAAGAATTTGCATTCAGTCACAAAAATTAATAGTGTAATCTGTATGTAATTTAAGCAGTGGTAATAGGTCTGCTGCTTAGAACAGATTCAGATCAGAAATGACCCATTTTATGAACAGACATAACTTATGCTTATTGAATAATCAGTACCTATATGCACTCCATTTTAACTAGTCTTGTCTGAATTGAGTCAGGAATGAAGAATAGATTTCACAAAAAGAATCTGGCTTTGTAACATGCTATTTGTAGTAATGTACTGTTGTTAGCGTACTAATTTTTGATAAACCTCTGTGCAGGTTGAATTCAGTTAAGGCTATATAATATTCAAGAAGATGTAAAATTCTTTGCAGTAAGTTAGTAGAATAGGTTGTGTTTAAATGGAATGATGCCAGAAAATAGTGTAGAGCTGGGTCTATGAAATAAAAATACATTAATAAAAATGTAGGTACCAAAGATCAATGAATTATTCCTAAGAATCCATTATATTGCAGTACAAATACCTTGAATATAAAGAGTGCATCTACTCTGCTAATGTTTGTCACTTTTTAGAGCCTTTTCAACCAAATTCAAAGGCTGTTGATGTTAAAATATTGTGTTTGTGGTCTGTATTGCAAAGCAG